>NC_135498.1:72096494-72398994 GCF_052857255.1 Amblyomma americanum | reverse complement strand
TAGACACAATGCTACGTATTATAGTTCAGTACCAAGGATAACTACGAACGAAAGCCGTAGTCTTTCAAAAAGTGAGAGCATTTAAACTAACACGAAACTGTGGTGTCTGCCGAAGACTTTCATTCTGTAACCTACGCACGATAATTCAGCGCATTTGTGCGGTGCTGCATTTATGGATTTATCAGTACCAGTAATTTCTGCACACATCTGTAGAAATCCCTAGCTATCCACACATAGAGTAGTTGCGCTCTTGTATTTTTCTGTTCTGAATTTTTTTACTGTATCGTGTGCCTAAAGATATTCTCGTGCATGTATGCTTGACCGCTTTCAAGACTTATCCTGAGAAGCTTGATACCCCAAAAGATACGGTAAAAATGCCTCACCTTCACTTCGAGTTCGGACGACTGCTTTTCTTTGACGTGCCGTGGAACAATGGAGAAAATGTCCTGTTTTCCCGCAGGCAGCATCTAACGCACAGTTTCTCAATTGCACAAGGTCCTCTGAAGAGCCATTACGTAAGCACATCGGGCGAGTTTCAGCCTTCACTAGGTTCTGCTTACATTAAGACCCGGTTTTGCACTTTCAGGTTTCCAGTACAGCCCCTCGCTCACTTAACACAACGACGACGGAGAGCCCGGCTTAGACGGACGACAGCGCCACGACGCATTAGGGGCCGGGCGCTATATCATAGATGTTTGCCGTGTATTACAATGGGTGGTGCGCACTTGGATTCGACGGCTTTTTCATCGCGGAAGGAAAGTGGACGGGCGTGCGGGACCGCAACCGCGAGCGAAACGGGGAAAAACGCCCCTTTCACGACCGCGGCGATCGGGCACAGAAAAAAAGCAGTCAAATCGAACTGCGCACCAGCTATCGACAGCTGCCGAAAACGTAACGTGAGAACGCTTCGTGGCGCTGATGTGAATCTCAAACACGCTCTGTATCATTGGTGAGAGGCGGGCGACTTTTGCGTTTACACTTTGGTAGCAGCCGCTTAAACATACACTCTGAAAGTGTTTACGCTGTATACCTTAGACACAAGATAATTATGCTTTGAGTACAGTAGGTAGACATGAGCTTCAACTGTTTAAACAGCTGTTTAAATACTGTTTGTGTTTTTTATGCTTGTTTTTTTATTAAATAGTATCATCAATATATGTTTTCCTATATTTATTTCACGAAAATTGATTTGAAAGCATGTTCTATTTTTTATTTGCTTCGCAATAGAGATCAACCCACAGATTTAGAAACATGACCGTAGCAATAACGGACAGAAGAAGGTGATAGCAGTTTTTGTTCGAGTCGTTTTTTCTCTTTCAAGGTTATTCTAGCGTCACAAGCAATCTCGCTAGGCTTCCGACACCACTTTTAAAAACATAGGCACTTCAAGGCGCCATACCTACCGACGACACTTATGATTATGACACACATCGTACATTGGACTCAACCTAAATTCCTCTACACTTTTCGCAGAGAGGCTTTGAGTTTCACATTGGACCAAGGTCCCGGGAAGCATCATTACCTTTCATATCAAAAGCAGCCGTGGGTTACAAAGCCTCGTAGGTAGCGCTACTCCGTAGGTACCGTTCAACCTTTAATTTGAATGTGGTTAAGTACTGCGACTTTGTCTCGCCTAATAGCTCAGTGGATTGGCAGCTGCCTTAGAGACCTTAAAATTGACTTTGGATCGAAGCCTCCTTTTGCTTCATCTTTATGTTTTTCGGCCGCTCACAGCGATTGCTTTTCTTGAAATAATTCTTACGACTAAGTTCTTCATGGTATACTCTTGTTTTCCAGGGAGCGTAGTAGTGAGTACTTCCGCTTCTGAGGTGCTTGTTGTCGCAAGGAATACATGCATAGATTCTTGCAGCTACCGGCTGTATTTGATTAGCTTGACAATAGGAATGGGCAGGAAAAGATAGTACTGGAATGTTTTCATTTGCATGAAGCAATAATCACAGATATTCTTCGGAGAGTCGAACTGATATCTTCCTTAAAGAAAGTATGTGATAACTGCTTTCCTAACGCACCACTTCTTCAATACCACAACGTCCGCTGTAGTCGAACTAAACAATAGTTTCGTTTCCAGGTCCTAGTGCTCAATATGCGCCACTTTTATTTTTCAAAGCCTGACTTTCTAAGCAACCGTTTTCATTTCAGGCACCAGAAGCCGCGGTTTCGTTGCGAAATTTTGAGCCCGCAGTGTGAATGACTCGCACAAAGCTGATAATCAATTCATGCAACAATGCGCACGGTGAGTATTTATGGAACGAATGAATCAGACGTGTTTAAAATGTTTCTTTTGCGCTTGGTGTTTTGCTTCATTGCTTTGACAGAAGATGTACGACCATATGCTTTATGAGTCAGTAGTTCATATTAATAAAACTTGGGTGTCATTTTGTAACAATTGTTTCCATCTTTTTTTTCGCATTGCGAAATGGACTTCATTTAGCCTCGTTTACTGAATATATGATCACATTTAGACAGATGCACGAATCGTTTTTTATACGTTGCTGTTTTGACAGACGTGCGTAACAAATCGTGCACTCTTATGGTAAAAGTGAAGCCGATTTTGTGAATACGGTATTAGCGCTAGGCGGAGAGCACCATGTAGTATAAGATGTTATAGGTCTTAGACACTACTGTAGATACTTTTCACTATTAGAAGTACACTAAGAAATTCGCTGCGCAAAGTAGAAATTTCAATTGATTTGTTTTCTTTGTACCTTAGAAATATACATGTGACAAATGTTTTTCGTAAACAACATTGATCTATATACTGACAGGGGCATTCCAAAAAGACACAGTACAGGAGTTAGAAGTGTGAAACAGTCCAAACAGCAGTGAGTGTTTCTCTTTATTTGATCAAGAATATTGGCCAAAAATATAAAAATAAAGTACAGTGAGACTTCTTCGCAATGATGACGATATATACAGATGACGCTTGCGCCTCTGCAAGAGAAATGAAAAGAGCAAAACTCAGAGCCAAGTAGTAAGGGGAACACTAGTGAGTTTATGAGAAGCCGCACAAGCATGATCAGGCAATATGTACTGAATTGGCAGGGTGGATTTAAAATTTTCTGAATTTTTACAAAAAAGCACTCTTTAGGAACATATTAAAGCAACTCGCAGCTTTCTTCAACGGCTGCTTAATGAAAGGCGAAGCGGCAAGGGAATGGCCACCTTTCCTCACGAAGCAATTTGTCATTTAAAATCGCTCTCGTTTTTTTATATATATAAGGAAAGCATGGTAAAAGCATAGTTTAGATGACCACACCGGACCTCCTGCCACCTTTGAAAATTTCTCTTAAATCCGCCCATGCATTTATTACTCTTTCAAACCCCGCGTACTCTGTAACGAGTGTGTGCAGTATTTGAAGGCTGCACATCTTATGACATTGGCAGTGTGCTTTGCTGTGGCTGATCCAAAGCAAACTAGGGTATTTATTACCACTATATTCATTCAGGACATTGACCTCGAACGTTTCAGTCCCACTGAATACACACGACTTTTTCCACTGCAGATCGCTTGAACGGCTTATTAGACTACACATGGGAGAGATACCAAAATTCGGATATTTCTGTAAAAAGTGTACATGTTACGTGCTTGTAAGAGAGGGTGAAACCCAAACAAAGGGGCAAACAAGACCTCTTGCGCGTGCTTTTCGTGACCGAAGCCGGTGAACTATGGAGCGTCATGACATTTTCCAGTTTGTAGTAAAGAGTGTAGAGCTCAGGATGCCAATAAAGGAGTTTCATTTTTTTCAATCAGGCCGTAGTTGCCTTTTAATAGTTTTCATTCAATTTCGAACAATATTTCAGCGCTGAAAAGTTTAGAAATAATTTAACGAACGCTTGAAGAATTAAAGCACCGTGACAGTGCGCTGGGCGTTCTCGGAAGGCCGCTCTCTCCGGCGACATTCTTCCCTTTGAGGGAACCCGGAAGCCCTTGAACAACAGACTGTATGGCGCCATGAATCTCAAGGTGTCGCGGGGAGAAGGCTTATCACAGGTCTGAAGATTGACAGCCTTGCCGTCATCTTCAGGCATTCAACTGGTCAAGCAGCCCCCCTCCCCCCCGGCAAGAGTGATAATGGCGCCCGCCAGATAAGAAAAGGCCCGGAATGGTGGGAAAAGGCGGGTGAAGGCGGGAAATGTAGCAGGCGCCGGCGCTGAGAGGAGGGCGACGGAGACTCTCCTGCCTGAAAAGAAGGATCGCCCGAATGGACGGGAAAAAAAAACGAGAAAAAGCATGTAAGTTTTGGTGACGAGCAAGGCACGAGACGACACGGTGGCGAGCTGATGCGGAGCGCTCCACGCCATAGGAGAGAAGAAAAAGCTTGAGAGAACGAACAAGGTCCACTCCGCAGACCCTCCGCGCCTTCTGAGGAAGACTCTGGCGTCAACGCAGCAGCGTGTAAGCATGAGCACGCCAATCTCTGCATCATGTACTTGTTAACATGTATTTCTTGAATATATTTGTTTTGCTCTGAGTCAAGCGGTGCCTCTTTGTCCCTCCGTACCATGTGGACCCTCGCGGTATGTGGGGTCCTCACATGTGGTATCAGAAGTAGCGTATCAAAAACAAAGGTCCTCTGAATGTTGCGCCATCCATGACTTCAAAATATTAAACCAAATAAAATCATGCGACTGATTATGGGACTTCCACTACCTTTTGAGCGGCTTGTGGCACCGAAGGCATTGAGCGGACAACTATATCCGAGCGCGCTCCTACTCCGTAGCCATCGCTCGGAGCAAGCATGTTGCCATTAGGAAGCGTTATTCCGACATTTAAGGGTGATGAGACGCGAGTTCAAATCAGTGATTTCTTTTTCATGGTAGAATAAATTGGGAAATTGGGAGGGTGGTCCGACGCGCAAGTGCTGGGAATGGCAAGGTGCAAGATTGCAGGAGCTGCTCATGATTTTGCATGGGGGGACGAAACGGTTAAGGACACAAAATAATTTTTGGAATTGAAGAAGCTCGCGTTCGAGTACTTCGATACTGAACCCCGTCACGTGCACACGTTTGCGTCGAGACTTCAGCGCTTAGAACGAGATACGCTGAGAAGGGAGGAGGAATGCGACCGGCAAAAGAAGAAATACGCGGAGGAGATACTGAAAGATTAAATGATCGCTCTGTATGTGGCCGATTTGCGAGACCCCTGTGCGCCTGCCTGTTTGTGCTCTCGCGCAAACCGGGCGATGTTGGCCGAGGCGTGGAGGCAGAATTTGATCAAGAGCAAAAATGAGGCGCTAACGGGCAGCACAGATAGAGTACGCGTCGCCGAGAGAACAGAGCCAAACTTTGAGGTTAATCTTTTGACAGAGCATCTAGACCGCTCAGAACAGCTGCTAGCGCAGCAAGTGGAACGCAATGAGCAAAAGTGGACTGAGGAGCACTTATTCGTTGGAAACTGGAGACTGCCACAAAGCTTTAGGCACGGCATGAGAGATTTTGAGGAAATCGTGTGCTTCGCTTGCCAGAGTCGCGGACACATTGGGAGGTTCTGCCCAAGCATGCGCCGAAGAGAGCCACAAACTGAAACAGAGGAGACCGGTCCCAAGCAATAGTATAGGGAGTCTTCACGAGCTGTGACAAAAAACTAGGAAGCCCTCCCCAACCTGAGGAGCGTGAGGAGGGAACAGAGGACAATGAAGGGGTGGTGGTTTGTATTGCCGAGGAGGCTTGCCCTGTTGTGCGCTGCAGGATACGTGGTTGCTGCCGTGAATGGCTGATAGACACAAGGTCAAAGGTAACCTTGCTTAAGGAAAGCGGTTTTAAGACGCTTCTACGGAATGGCGATCGCGAGGAGTTGGAAGAGTCTGGCAGTGTTTAAACTAGGTTTCTAGACATAACGGGGATCCTGTTGGCATAGGTGGTGTGTACTGGTTACAGTTCACTCTCGGCGGAATTGCATTAGATCCCCCCCGCTACATATGCCCGGATACAGTGTCTCAACCAAAAGCAGCGTCGGGTATTTTAGGACAGGATTTTTTTTTGAAGGGCAAAGGTATATGTCTTAATTTTTGAATAAGCGATCCATATGAAGGACACAAAAGTTTCTCTTGCAAGCAGAAAAATCCTGGAGATTTGCAATATCGATACTGACACCCAAAAGACCATGGGATCTGTGGAGGAAGTGTTCTCGCGAGTTGCCGTAAACCTGTTCGATGAGACGATATTCCTTCTCTGGTAGGAGCAACGTCTTGTGCGCTTATGTGCATTCAGTTGTACAGAGCGGCACCGTGGGAGTGCTTGAACCGGGCGATTTTCTTAGGAATGACCTGAAGGCAGCCGCGTAACTCGTTACTACTAGTGTACACCCAGAGCGCCTCTGCGTGTGGTTAATCGCAGCCAGCAGCCACTGAGCCCCCCCCCCCCCCCCAAAGAAAAAAAAAAACATTAGCTTTCTTTACAACTACGGTCAACAGACGTGAGACCACCGAAACGGTACTCGGCGCTTTAGGGCATGCTTGCCCTTTGGCCACGCCAGGGGCTTTGTTTGCCGCGACCAACTTGAGTTTGGGCTCTCTGGCGTTGTACAACGCAGCATAGAAACCGCTCTTCGGCGCACGATTAACAGCGCGCGTACCAAATTCCCCACTCGCAGCGTGAAGAAATGGAGAGGCAGGTGTAGGATCTGGTTGATGGCGGCATAGCCGAACACTCAAAGTCGCTATGGGGGTCACCTGCCCTACTGGCGGAAAAGCCAGATGGTTCCCACCGACTGGTAGTGCACTATATCAAACACAATGCCAAAACTCGGATCGACCTGTGCCCCATCCCTAATATACAGAGACTCTTTCTATGCTGGGCTCTGCCAGGTACTTCACGGTGGGGGATCTGGATGCGGGATTTTTTGCAGATAGCAATAGACCAGGCAGATGCCAAGAAAACGGCGATCAATACTCCCGCAGGGCACTAAAAATGGAGAAGATGCCGATGGGGCTGGTCAATAGCCCTGCTCTCTGACAGAGGACCGCTGATGTTATCCTGGCGGGCCTTCTAGGAACGTTGTGCTTCGTGTATATGGGTGACATAATCAAATGCAATGACAACTTTGAGACGCATCTGCATGATATGGAAAAGGTTTTGGTGCGACTGCGAGGAGCAGGCCTCATGCTTAATCCTTCATGGTGCCAATTCATAAAAAAGGAGGTTAAATACCTCGAGCACATTCTTTCAGCTGACAGCGTCCGGCCTCACCCGGAGAATCTAAAATATGTCTTGGACTTTCTATCTCCGACTAGTGTCCGCCAGGTCCAGCCGTTTCACGGCCTGATTGGCTATTATTGAACACGCACAGAGGCCTTCGCCAAGCTAGCTAAGCCGCTGACTGCCTTAACCGCACAGAATGTCACTTTTCGCTGGTCAAATGACGCAGAGGATGCTTTTGGGGCTCTGAAGTGAAAGTTATTCATTGCGAGGCTACTCAAAGTGGCTTCAGTACATAGACCTGAAATGTTCATAAAACATTTTTTTTGGCGGGTGAGCGAGTATGACAGCGCGCTTTGACAGTGTGACCGTGCGCTATCACAGTCGCAACGGCACGCTAAGCGCAGAATCACTCTGAACAACGTGACACAAAATGTATGAGGGCAGGCACCCTGCGCTTGCCATGACTCTTGAAATTATTTTCGCGTCTAGCTTGCTGCTTTCGTGAACACTGTTGAAACTGACGGTTTTTATTCTTTAGTATTTATTTTTTCTTTCTTTTAAATGGATATGAAGATGTGGCGTGGCAAGGTTCGCCGAATGTTCAGCGATGGTCCTCCCTTTAAAGAAAGTCCTTCAAGCTTGTAAAAGTTTTCCGATCTTCGTTCTGCAGCTTTATGAAATTAGTACGAGTGCTCGGCGAAAGTCGAGAAACATTTTCTGGTCGGAAAAGGCTGGACATTCAGCTACGTTCTACTCTTTACTCCGGGAGTGTTTTTTTTTATGAATAATAAATGCACAAAAACAACACTTACACTTCTTTCTTCGCAGAAGAGCGTTGTAGTCGAGGGCAGAGCCGAGACCGTATCCGTAGTTCAGGCCGTAAACGCCGAGACCGTGCCCGTAGCCGAGGTTTCCGAGGCCGTAACCAAGGGCACCAACACCGTAACCGTAGGTTGGGGCAGCAGGCGCGAGAGTAGCGACGGCGGGAGCGGCTTGGTGGACGGTGGTGGTCGCCACAGCTGGTGCAGCGATCACGTGCGCTGCTGGAGCTGCAACGGCGGCAACGGACGGAACAGCGTGGTAGGTAGCGGCCACCTTGGTCACCGCTGGGGCAGCAGCAACAACGGGGGCATGAGAAACAGCGGAAAGAGCTGGCGCGGCGTGAACGGTGGTGACGGGAGCCACAGCTGGATGGGCAGCAACAACAGGTGCAGCGGCGATGACGTGGGGAGCGGCGACGATGGGGGCAGAAGCAATGGTGGCCACGGGAGCGACCGGGAGCAGCGCGTAGCCGGAAGTGGCCAGTGGTGCGTATCCGATGCTGTGGGCGAAACCGGTCAAGCCGGAGTAGCCAATGCCATGCTCCACGCCAAAGTGGCTGATGCCGTAGCCAAGGCCGTAGCCAGCGCCAATATAGCCGGCCAGTGAGCAGCTGGCCAGGGCCAGAAGAATGCACGTGCGGAACTGGAAAAAGTGCGGTAGAATGCTCAAGCAAAGGTTGTCTTCATTCAAAACTACGGTTACATGGTAACTACGAGGTCATATTAATGGAAAGAGCTGTAACAGCATTAAGAAACACCGGTATTTTCATGTACACTGCATATTTATTCTACAGAAGGGCTGTCTTGTATATCTTGAATAAATTCCCAAAGTGACGACTGAAAACTTTAGTTGGAGGATATATTCGACAGGTGTTCCTTCAAGAACAGGCGTTTCTTTGTCCTAAGTACATTAAGTGCCATAGAATACGCCTAGAAACTTCTACAGATTACATTACGGCCACCGTAAGAACATCAGCTGCAGGCAAATTTGCAGAGGAAGTCTTGAAATTCGAACCAAGGCTTCACTTACCATGACTAGCAACCGCGGAGCTCCAATCGACTGAACTGCTGCGTGTCCTTGATCTCTACCTGGTTTTATACGATGCGCACATCTGCATGGTCAGTCGACTTCACTTGCGCAAAATAACTAAAAGGAAGGAGCTTAGGTTCAATCCATACGGAAAGGCATCTCTTCTTGTCGTATTGAAAAGGCGCTGTTGAACGGCGCGCGGTCTGCACTTCAATGAGATGCGAGGAGAACGGCAAGAAGAAGGAAGGTTGTCTTGAAATATATCGACCTCGTGGTGGTCACGGCAAGATGAGCGTGCTTGGCACCAGGGAGAACCTGTCCTGTGGAAAGCAAATCCTGGTTGCGAGTGAGATTTGAGGATTTCTTTTCATTTTTAGTACGCTGGCATAACGCAACACCGCTACGGCGTGACGTGCAAAGGTGAGCGGCGGATCTCGTCGTCATCGAAGGCCAAACGCGGGAGGAGCGCCTGATTGCGGACAGGGATTTAATTTGTCATGCTTTCTCGAAATCCAATGCCCCGAAGAAAGAGCACCGTTCGTCGACGCGTGCCCTGCCTGCGCTATACATGCGTTGTTCATGCATGTTGACACTTTTCTGCACTACTAAATGCTCTCGGTGCATGCTCCGAGTTCAGCACACAGGGTTAGCTATATTGAGTGGTTTCACTATCATCAAATAAAGGCGTGCACTTTTATGTCAGCCACTTTACGTCGAGTAACTTGGAATGGCAGTTGCTTCTATAAAATTCCCAAGGCCAAGGCAGCTGTGAGATAGGGCACTGTTTTATTGCGTCGAACGGCGATTCTTATCTAGTAAAATATTCAACTTAACTAGTAAACACATGATAAGCTGCGAAAGAATCTGCATTGAAGTTGCTTTGGACAGACAGCAAAAAGCGCTTCAAGCTCCATTTCGACAAGTCATCGTTTCGTAAACAGACCTGGCTGTCCCAATAAAATGAAAAACAATTGCCGGTTGAAAAAAAGGAGACCTCGTTTTTGTTTAAAAAAATTACTTTTTTATTACTCCATTTATTTTCTCTCATTATTTCAGATCAGGACTGCAGTCTTCTTGTAGATACTGACAGTCTTTCTCAGTTAAAAACTAATTCAAGGACAGGTTTTGTATGAAAACTTAAAATCACTACTTTTATCACATAAGACATGGCCAGTATGCGAGATCACATTCTAATATTGATCGCAACACTGTGCGCACTGCGTTGTTTTTCCTACTAACCTGCTTTACAGTAGCCACTTTCTTATACGAAAACAACTTAGGAACTCCCCTGTAAATCTTTTTATTGAACTCGCTACCAGAAGCTATGGGGGGTTAGGCATTCATACTCAGCTAGTGTTGGCAGTTTGGTGCAATCGTTGATTTTCAAGCTCCGAACTGAAATGCCCGAAATAGAAACCCGTTTTACTTCTCGCGGTTATTAAGATCGAAGAAATTTAACTCGCAAGAAGTCACGACTGACGTTGGATGCTTTCTCGTCTTGCAAAATATCTCTCGGTATGGAGCTGCCAGGACAGCTTGGCACACATACTTCTCAGTATACCTAATTTGACCATGAGAGATCTCAGCGTGCTTTGAGGGTGTATTTAGTTACATTTTCCTCTTGTAATAAGGGGCGTTAAATTGGTGCATTGCATATTTTGATAGCACATATTGTCTAAACGGCACTTGTGCTTTTTCTTCTTCTATTTTCCTCTAAGCGTGACGGAATAATAATACATGCTTTAGGGTTCTTAGGGTTTGCAGTGTCTGTAGAAACTAACAGTTATCAAGCTTTTCACATGTTGCTCATTGCTTGCAGCTTCTGGCGTGTTTTTTTAGTGCTTGATTTCATCAGGCAGATGAGAAAATTGAGAGGCTAGTTGAATCTTTGTGGTGCAGTCGATAATGGGTAGAGCATCAATGCTGGATCGTCGGCACAACTGAGTGCGCAGCTTATGTGCCTATACTTAAAAGCTGGTCTTTTGCAGCAACTGTACAAGATGAGTAGTCTTAACCTTGAGTAGTTATTTTTCTCAGCAACTTCAAACAAGGTGCTTTTTGCTCTGTATGTATGTTCTCAAAAGCTCGCCTTCTGACAGAGGTCTTTTTAGCGAAAATACTGCTAAATACTGCAAATACTGAAAATACTGCGAAAAAATACCCCTAGTTTTTTTTTCTTTTGAAAGCGACAGCTTTACTACGCCAGCCAGCGAGCCATTTCGGCTCATCGCGCACTTCAGCCGTATGTCGTATGTCATGGCCGACGAACGACCTTGAGCCGCCATTGCCTAGCAACGCCGCAGCCGCGCTCCAAGAGATGGCGCCGCCGTCGACGACGCTGCCGACGCCGCTCGCTCCACGAGATCTGTTCCGCGGGGGTAGAGGGAGAGGAGGTATATGTGTATACCCGCCTCGCGGCGGGTATACACATATGCGCTTCGTCTCAGTGTATTGCAGTCGTTATGGAGAGCGCGAAAGAGACGCAATAACGACAGAACGAAGCGAGGAAGAGAGAACGCGCTCAAGAGGCGCCAGAAGAACGCGCCGAACGACTCGAGAAGCGTCGTAACGAATATGAGGCTAGACGACGCCGTTCCACGTCCCGGGGTGACTCTTCAACGGCAGAAGAGACCGGCTTTAGTTCTCGATAGCGTCGGAATGAGACGCTGCGTAGACGACGTGCCGAGGAAACGAAGCTTTCGCAATTCAAATTGGTTTAACCAGAGCTAAATCACAGCCAATTTTTTTAAAGGCACTTCGTATTAACCATGAGAAGATCAGATTTGTTTATAAACCTTCTACGGTAATCCATCTCATTACAAAATACCCATGGTTATGTGGTCGTTCATAAAACAGCGCTACGATTGCGCGTTAGCAACAGGCGAACTTTTCCACTACCTTATCCGAAACAAGGTCAGTTTAATTTCACGCAATTCTTACGTATATATACTTATCTGTCGTATCTGTTGCATTTTCGGTTCGAAATTAACGCTTGGTACTTATGTCGACAAAACAGCATGTATGGCACAGAAATCCCTTGATTTCGATATTTCAGCGCAATTGTCAACTATAAGGCTACTGTGCAACTATATTTTTTATTTTGAAAATTGAAGGCTTTCGAGTCAATTCTCGTGGCGCAATCTGCAAAATCTTGAAATCCGACAATTTCATCGTATCCTGTTTCTTACCAAGTGAGTACCTGATTTGGTACACAAGTGCCCTAGTAGAGTTTGCGCGATTTGAGGTCCAGGGGGGGGGGGGCGCCAACCAAATTTGATCAATTTTATAATATTCCAGCTTATTGCCATAGAACGAGAGGTGTGGCAGAGAAGGAAAGCATGCCCAACTACTCTGCGATGATTGCACTGGAACTTTGAAACAAAATTTATCGAGTCAGCAAACATGAAGTTAATGCGGCCGAACACTTCAAACAGTTCTGCACATAAGTAGTTCGACTGAAGGCATTAAACATTACGTGAGCGTGTGCAAGTAAAAAAAAAGTGAGCTAGAAAGCAAGCAGCCTACCTAGATCGTGCTGAATTTATGAAACTCCGAACCATGATTAGCCAGACGACCATTTCGGCGTAAGGGCGCTGATGCAAAAACGTTGTGGAAAACTGCAGTTCTTTGTGTACCTATATTTAATATTGGGCAACAGTAAGTGAAAACTTTTATTTTTCTTGAACTGCTTGGTAATATTGAATTACCAACAAAATAAGCAAGGACGTCGTGGGAAGAAGTCGAAGGGAACAGCTGCTCTCCTAAAGCGACCCGTAGAGTTAAGAGTTCAACCACTGAAAGAGTGCGTACAGTTCCCAGCGCAAGAGCTCACATGTACGCAGGCGATATACTTGTGAGCAGCTCTCTTGCCCCCAAAACAAAAACCAAGAATTGGGTAGTGCATGCAGCATAAGCCAACCTTTAAATGAAGGAGAAGGAGGTGGGACGAGCCGCGATGCGATGTAGACCCGAGCCAGATGCACTTAACAAATCACTTGCCTCAAGCCATGACATGACGCGTGGGTGACATGGCTTGAGGCAAGTGATTTGTTATGTGCACCTGGCTCGGGTCGACATTCCGTCTGCAGAATTTAAGAAGTGGCTTTCAGAGGTAGGATAGGCCATGTTTCGTTTGGTATTATTATAACCCTAAGCCACGCACACCATCTGTAGGGGCGCCACTTGAAGCCGCCTAGTCATCATTTCCGAAGTAGTCCAGGGGGGCTGTTGCTTCCACTCATCCCTCAGCATCACAACGATCGTAAATCGCGGTTGCTATTTTTATTTATCTGACTCTCCTGTCCACCTCTTTCTCAATGGAATACTTTAAAACATGTTTTCATTTTGTAGAAGATAGCACATCCACAGCGTTTCAACCCTTGGCAGAGCCCAATTCAAACTCCATCCTGGTGACACCCGCTGGCCATCGTCAAATAGCCACGCACAATGTGGAGCCCAGCGCCATTTGCTCTGTTTCCCCGACTGATTAATCACTTGAGCAGTTGAACTGCTAGTGTATGCGCGTGCTCGTCCGTTTGAGTGTGGGTACAGTGCTTCATTAAACTTCTGCCTCTTCATTGCGAGCTATTTTCGTGTACACATAGAGCAATATCGTACCTCTACGCGCTGAGAACTTTTGGGCCACCCGCCTCAACACCAACGAAAGTACCGCTCCGTTATGTATCGCTGGATCCATACACTTCACTAATTTTGCCTGTTCAATCCGTAGTTACGCAGGGAAATCGCCACGGCATCAGTGACTTCGGAATGCGATTTTCACTAGTCCCCATGATACATTCCGTCGCAACTGGATGAAATGAGACGATGCAAGCGCATTGCCTTTAGTGAATTGTGCGTTAGCCAAAGACCTCTGAGCAAGCATAATTCAGTGTCTTGCCGTGCTCTTATAGCACTTAGTCTTTTATAACGAAAAAAACTTCGTGCCTAAGCCTACACAAGCTGTTTCACCGCTGAAGCCTGTCCTTTAATTCACCTTACGATGCTAAATAAAGGAAATAAAAATAAATAATAAAGCAAATATTGTCGAGACTGCGTTGTGAACCCGCGGCGGCCAGCGCACGAGAGAATCATGCTATCGCCCCATTTTTCTTTATTGCATACAAAAATAGAAACACACCGACCATGTCGGTTGGTATAACATCAAAATTTGTGTACTTTCATTTTAACGAGGCCATCCATCACTTCAACGACTCAGTCAAACTAACCTTGGTTTTTGAGGACGTCACGCTGCTTACATGCATTCTCAACAAAATAACTGCGGACAGGGCGGGCACCGGGATAACAATTTCTGACTGCCATTCGAGGTCGCCAGATCGCATGCAACCCGAAGCAGAAACAGCACATCATATGAATTCAGCCCCTTGTAAACAGCGAGAAACCGAATACATCTGGGTGTTAGCAGGAGGTCGTTTCTTCTATAGACTGCCTCTGGTACTCTGTTAGCGGGTACTGGAGGGAAGCCGGAGTGGTTGTATATTTCTGCCAGCGCGATTTGTAATGGCGTATGTCACCAATGTGGAACTGAAACAGTTGAATTTAGATATAGTAGACCACGATTCCGGAAGCGGAAGCCAAGGTATATATAAAGATAATCTAAAACGGGTTAAGAAAGTGAATATCCAAGCGGGAGTTAAAACCTTTTTCTGGAAACTGCCTGCCAATACGTTGCCTGCTATGTAGGAAACCGGAAAGTGTCGACCATATATTTCTTGATTGCTGGGACGCTACATTATTTTCGAACGTCCTGCCCTATGTTATCGCATCAACAAAAAACGCTTGGTGTTCAACTGGAACACACTCTCGCGCTTTGCATTGCACGTCGTAGCCTTCATCAACTAATACTACTAGTGAACTAATATTGTCGCCAGACGTGCGGACGACCTAGCAAAGCAAAGCCATGATCAAACCATGCTAAACGCATGCTTTCGCATCTATGCTTGGTTCAACTAGGTTAAAACACCACCACTTTTTTTGGAATGCGCGGGCAGGAAAAAAGTAAGATAGCCGGTCTGGTGCGTTTTTTTAGCGCTTGTTTACGATCATACAAGGTGTTCCAAAATTTTGTTTAGCACTTTCATCACGTATATCTCAGAAATGGGGATGGGTAAAAAGGTGCGGCTTGCTGCATAATGTTCACACACACACACACTTAAGTTTTGGTAGCAGTTTAATGAAGTTCAATATGCGCGCCATCTATATAGCGTGCAGGATATCTAAGCGATAGTCCAGTTCCTGCTATGTCCAACTTAGAATGTCCTCACTAAATTGTCTAACTGCTACTGTGATGCGAGCTCGCAGTTAATGTAGGTTCTACACCGGGCTCTGGTAGACCGTATGTTTGAAACCCCCAAACAAACAAAAGTCTAGTGGCGATATGTCTGGAGACCTTGGAGGCCAGAAAATGTATTCTCTTCTGACAATCCAGCGACCTCGAAATGTTTCGTTCAAGACGTTTCGTACACTTTTTGACTGTTGCGATGAATTGCCAGGTCGAACAAAATAATACTTTAGGTGTGTGTGTGTGTGTGTGTGTGTGTGTGTGTGTGTGTGTGTGTGTGTGTGTGTGTGTGTGTGTGTGTGTGTGTGTGTGTGTGTGTGTGTGTGTGTGTGTGTGTGTGTGTGTGTGTGTGTGTGTGTGTGTGTGTGTGTGTGTGTGTGTGTGTGTGTGTGTGTGTGTGTGTGTGTGCGTGCGTGCGTGCGTGCGTGCGTGCGTGCGTGCGTGCGTGTGTGTGCGTGTGTGTGTGAGAACATTATGCCGCAAGCCGCAGCTTTCTGCCTATATGCATAAAAGTAGATGTTGCTAATATCGCAAGGCAAACGCCACTGAAAAATTGAGTGCACTGAGACAACAGCATGAAACACATCCAACCGGATGGGCGCGCGGGATCTACTGTTGACTGCACCTATCAATCCCACCAGTAGCGGCGCGGCTGTCACTTTGTAAGCCATCTGTAGACCAGATGACTTCTTGTGTTCTGGTTGTTCTGGTGCTTTTACGCGTGCTATCATGCAACAGCCGGTTGTGAGATCTAGTGTCCGTTGAAACATCACATATTGGCAAAATTAACGAAATCTTTCCTCAGTGCTGCAAGCTATTATCACATGTAAAATTGAGGCGTGCATTTACTTACGCTTAAAGCTTTTCCTGTCTCGTTAAAACTTTCAAAAGCAACTGGAAGCCACATTAGAGAAATGCACAAATATAGATAATTGCACGAGGATACAAGGTAGCAAAATGTGTCACTAAAAATAGCTGTGAACCTCAATGGTGCTAGAGCTATCAAGGTCAAGGTTTTGGAAAATATTTGGCATAGTCGCTCTGGTGCTTGCTTGGCAAGAAGTTTTTCTTGATTTTTTTGAAACACAGAAACGCATAACAGAGGATGTACGCCAGATTTTTGCTGACAAACATTTGCGATTGTTGACGCAGTTATGCGTGTGCACTGCAGAGATCACTTCCTTAACAAAAAAAGCTTTCAAGTCTAAAAATACCACATGGTACACATGAGAACGCATAGCGCACCATGAAAGAATGGCCCGTATGCAGTCACACAGGCGATACCTGCTGTTCAGGTTGGTTGGCCTCAAATAAAGCTGGCACATGCCAACCATTATTCAGGTGAGCATGGATGAAAAGTAAGATGATGAAAAAAAGATGTAGAATACAAATAAGGAGACGAGCTCGCACTGCTTTAGTTACTGCTATCTCCATTTTTAATTTAAATTCAAGTCAAGGACACAAAATTATCCAATTACTCTAATATTTGCCCATGATGCCGTTTGTATCAGTAATGCACCCTGGTCAATCCCGAGCCGTTGGTATGTGCCATTAAGCCTGAGGTCAGCATCATCATCAAGAATACATGATAATTTATGCACCTACCACCTTCGGTGGAGCGGACGCATCTCGAAGTTCGAAGCCTCGCAGTCGAAAGACGTGTTAAGCCTGCCGGTTCCTGCCGCTGTTCCTGTCTTCAATCTTGTTGCCTCCTCTGGACTCCCTCTTCACTCTTCTAAGGCGAGGTCATTCCAAGTGTTTGAGTTTAGGCCAAGGTTTTTTTATTGTTGAAGCGGTAGTTAGGTTTAATGCACCCTTAGGCTTCGAGCTTTGCCTTTAGCTTCCCCGGGTGTGGGTCCGGCTCCCTGGTTCACTAGCATGCCGGCCCAATGTTTGCCCCTGTATTCATTCGGACGAAATGACATCAGTGACACTCGAGTGGCGCTTGTGCTCACTGGAGACGGAGCCCTAAAACTAGAAAACTCTAAAATGATCCAGGAGCAGCTGGAGGTTGTTACCAGCCGCCACCTGGAGATCTCTGACGTGTGCCGTTTTGGTCGCAGGGGCATTCTGTGCTGATCCTTCGATGTGCAGTGCGTGTAGGAGTTGCTGCATCTCATGTCATTCGTTTCGTTTCCAGTTTAGTCCTTCATTCCAGAGCAACTGGCATGTTTCAAAGGTATCATACGCGACGTGGACACATCGGCCTCTCTTCAGTAATTATTTGAGAACTTTCAAGACGCCGATGTTGGCATGTTATCAGGATTCCGCTGTACAATTAAGAGATAATAATAGGTCACGTGTGCCGACAGACTCTGCGATTGAAACATTTGCAGGATCTTCTTGCCCGCCTGAGCTTAGAATTTCGTTGGCCCATAGTGTGCCGAGTCGACCCGCTACATCCTCGTTCTTTGCAATGAAGGAATTGCTGGCGCTTTAGTCATAGCAGCGAAGCTTGCAAATCTGTGACGCGTTGCCGACTATGCGGGGAGAACCATTCCGCAGACCTCTGCGTAACCTAGGGTCCCATTTGCAGTCTCTGTGGAGGCGTTCATCCGGCTGATGATGCTGGCTGTCCCAAACGTTCATATGAGCAGAATGTTCTGGATATCATTCAGCAGCGAAAGTGCTCTAGAGCTGAAGCTTATGCACAATTAGACCGGAAGAGGCATTCTTACGCGGGTTTTGCTAGGTCATCTGGGTTGTGAGGCAGAGGCGTCGTGCTCCTTCCTGTCTGTCGAGGTCTGTTCACCCAAGCAACAAAAGCAAGAAAGGCTCACCAGTAATCCGCACAAAACCAATGTGTTAAAGGAGGCTGTAACAGCCTGCCTGCTTTTACAGTTACCATGACAGGGCTAAAATCACTACAGTGTACATGCCGTTCAGTCGGATCTTTTTTTCACGATTTACAGAACCTTGTCTCACAATTCGACTTAGATATAGTTTTACTTCAGGAAACTTGGCTTCCTACTTTTAGGTCATTCTGTCTCAAAACTTTTCGGGTATTCCGAGCCGATCGCAACTGCGGCAGGGGTGGTGCCTTGCTAACAATAATTTCTTCTAAAATATTTAACCGGGTTCATGTGTCACACCAAATCCTAAGACCTGTCTGCTAATTGTTGGCTGTTGATATCGCAGTTCTACATTGTGCTCCCTTTACCCTTGCTAATGACTACTTTCCTTGAGGTGTCCACAGTACAGATTGTTTACATGATTTTTTTTTATTTCTAACAACAGAGTGGTGATAGCTGGCGATTTCAATTCTCATCACGTAATTTGGGGTTTGGGGCAGCTTATTTGGCCACGGATGTCGGCAAGGAACGTGCGTTGCGGCAACAGTTCAGGAGTGACTTGCATGCGTGGGATTCTTTGTCATTGACTTAACATTGGCAGCGATCGCGGTGCAGGTTTCTTCGTGGTCAACAGTGGATTGTGGCAATTCCAGAGATCACTTTTCAATAACTCTCACCATAGTAGCTTGTCCCTTAGGGCGACTGCTTCTAAACAAAAATTCATCCACCAGACACTTCAAAAACTTGTACATTCCGTCTTTTTCCTTCATTTTGCATCGTCTCATAACTTGGATCGCGCTCAGTAAGTTCTCTGTTCCGTGTTAGGTGCCACTGAGCGTTCGTGTTCACGATACAATCTCCGGTCAGAAACAAGCAGCCCTCTCGGTGGTGGAGTGATGAGTTTGAGAGAACATATTGACTTAGAAAAGTTGCCAGGAAGAGCCTCTCTCATAATCACTGCCCGCGGAATTCGGTAAAGTAGAAATTTTTTGTGGTTTCTTTTAAAAGGACCACTGGTAAGGCGCAAGATGAGCACAATGCGAATTTGAACAGTTACATATCAAGCCCAAAAAGTCGCAAAGCTTTGTATCGGCTCATGGAATGCAACCAAAATACGCCGTCATTTCATGTTACGGAGAGAGTGGGCTTACTACCCCAGGGAGCAAAAAATCAACTTGACCAGATAGCACAAGGTATTGCTCTGCGATTTCAAACGCGGTTGGTGGTTCCGTTCGTTCTACACCGCGCGCAGACTACATTGCGGTTACACCCTCTGAATTCTTTTGCATAGTTTCTGGCTGAAGCCTGCAGCTCCTGGACGCGATGGCGTCACTATCGGTACGTAGAGGTCTCTTGTGCAAGAATTTACCTCTGATATATTGCATATTGTTAACGTGTCCCTTGAGAAAGCTGGGCTCTCTTCTCAATAGAAAATTGCGAAAATAATCTGACTTCTGAAAGATCCTAAGAAGGTTTTGTAATCGACAACATTCGGCACGATTTCTCTCTTGCCTAATTTACTAAAACTTATTGAACACATTGTTTACAGCCGTCTTACAGATCACATTATTGTATTACAATCCTTCAGTGCTTCTCAGATCGGGTTTCATCGTCGGTGCTCGATCTGGACTGCTTCATTTAGATTTGCAAAGCAGAATTAGGGTTCCAATGGAGAAGAAAGTGGTCGCGGCTTTAGTCACTTTGGATATCGCCAAAGCATACGACAGCGTAGAGCTTTCCATACCCTTTAACAAGCTTGAAGAAATTCGGCCGCCTTTTTACATTCTTGCATGGGTACAGGAATTCCTAAATGAGAGACGTTTCTTCTGTTGCGACGGTTCTTTTACTTTAGAAACCTTTGCTAAGACTAGAGGTGCGTCTCAGGAATCAGTCCTGTCACCTTTATTTTTAACACTCTAGTGCGGAACATACCTATTCAGGGTAACATCATAGTATATGCGTCTGCGGGTCACACTGCCTTTTTAGTTTCTGCTAGAGATATTCATTGATTGTATCAGCTATTGCAAGCCTATCTCATTTCCTTGGAAATATAGCTGCGTAAGTTACATTCAATGCTCAACGTGAACAAATCTTGAATCCCCGTTTTTCCTCCAGCGTCCCTTCTTTATATCTGTCTAATGTATGGTGGCGCCCAAATTCCACCAGCTGAGTCCTTAAAATACCTAGGTTTAATTTACGACCGTCATCTAGACTGGAGACATCATTTCAAAAGTATTGTCCTAAATGATGTGCGAGCTCGCGGTCGCCTGACGCGAATAAGCAATAAAAATCTGGTATGCGCATAGTCACTGCCTTATTTCTCTATAATACTTAAGACTAAATTTGAAGTTCGATTGTTTTATTATCTCCAGTCGCCCTAGATACAAAATTTATCCTCTGGTGCTTTTGGAGAGGCGCGCTCTTGGCTTTATTTGGGTTTGACAAAATCAGTGGCAAACTGTGTCCTCTTTCTGCGGAGTTTAATTCTCGCTTCGAGCTCCCCACAGTGCGCACCTCCTCACGGGAACTCGAGCCTATGCCTGGAGCGGCTCCAACAATTTTTTTAACAAATCAGCTTTGTTACTAGATAAACAATGGCTGCTCTACAAACTGCCTCAATTTGTGTTTACAGAGCACCTGTTGCTATAATCGCAGTCTCGCTTAGATCTGTGCATTGCACTAGCAATTTGAAGGCGGCACCAGCTGTTTGCTTCGACCATCTTCTGCGATTCATTCACTCATTTCTCAGTGATCGTAAATTTCGAGTGCGGTTAGGCAGTACAATGAGCTCCAAAAGGGCGGTATCGCGAGGGGTACCTCAGGGTAGTGTCCTGTCCCCAACACTCTTAAATGTTGTCATGGCTGGTCTTCCCGCAAAAGTGCAAAAACATTGTAGGCATGTTCATTTGTCGATAAATGCAGACGACATTTGTCTTTGGCTAACCGGATATACACACAAACGCTTAGCTTTATTAGCGCGACTGGCCGTGCTTTCAGTTAAAAGTTACCTTCAAGGTGTTGGGTTGACTCTCTCGGTGGAAAAATCTGGCTTCGTCCTGTTTCCAGGTAGAGGACGACGGTATGCGCGGCTGAGCATAGACCTTGATCAGTCTTGCCTTCGTCAGGTTAACCACATACGTTTTTGGGCGTCACTATTGACTCACGTCTACAGTGGCGACGAGCTGTGGACTCGATTGTGGCTTCACTATCTTCGCGTCTCAATGTGCTTCGTAGAGTTGCTAGTGAGCAATGGGGAAACCATCCTGCTTCAATGATCAGGCTTCACGATGCCCTGGTGACAAGTCGCATAATGTACCAGCTCCCTTTAATTTCCCCCTCGGTATCGCAGCTGGAACGCTTTGAGGTTTTGCACAGAATGGGACTAAGGAGGGCTCTCGGCGTTCCGCAGGCTGCTCCAAACAATGCAGCACTGTATGAGTCTCAATCGAAACCTCTTCGGCTAGCCGCTTCACAAAGGATTTTGCTGCAAATTGGCCGCCTCAGAGAGACTGTTGCCGGGAGAGCGCTTCTACAGCGCCTTCGAAAGAGATCTGAGTCCCGGGCGTACTTGGCTTTAAATACTCTTCGTTCTCTGGGTCTCGACCTTCGAGATCGACCTAAGACGTTGAAGCCACCTTGGTCCTTTCCGAGCCTCGATTGTTCCTTGACAATTCCCCACGTTCGCGCTAAGCGGAATTCTCCTTTAGCGGCAATGCGCTCGCTCGTACTGGAACATCTTGAGACCGAATATGCCAGTCATCTTCAAATTTTTACAGACAGCTCTGTGGACAATGTCAGAGGATCTAGTGCAGCTGCTTTTCATATTCCGTCTTTGAAGTATGATTGGTCTGTTCGTTTTACTAAAGTCGTGTCCTCCACAATGGCCGAAAGCGTTGCCATTGAGGCAGCTCTAAAGAAGCTACGTTGTTGTACGCCTCAACCTACTGTCATAATTACGGATTCAAAATCTGCCCTTCAAAGGTTAGAGTACGGGTTCCCCACTGATGCCTTGAGTCTTAGATCCCTACGTTTGGTGCAGGATCTACATAGCAAAGGCTTCTCTATACGCTTTCAATGGGTGCCCTCGCACATAGGTGTCTTAGGCAACGAGATAGCAGACAACCTCGCCCATACAGCTCTCTCCGGGATTCCAGTACATGGAGTAAGCAAATGTTCAGAGATGTGGTGTTGTGCCACTTCCGTTCTTTGTGGAGCTCTCCTCATCAGCCATGTGTGACCAAGGGTCTCAAAAGGTACCAAGCCACTTTGCTGCACCGCGTTCGCACGGATTCTGCTCGTACGCCGGCGTGTATGTATAAGACTGGCCTAGCGTTGTCACCATTGTGTTCAACGTGTGGTGTGTGTGGTGGCATAGAACATTACCTCTTGTGCTGTACTTTGTACAACGCGGAACGGGCTGTGTTATTCGGATCCCTCAAGAAGGCAGGAGTTCCTCACAGTTCTCTTCAGGACATTGTTTTCCCCCGCGGGAGCCAGTCGAGTAGAAGGGATGCTTCTCGCCTTCTTCTACTTTACCTGCAGGACACGGATTTGGCCTCCACATGGTGACATCAGGAGTGTCTATTTGGGTTTTTGCGGACAGTGTTTCTGTGATTTCTATGTAAGTGTCGCTACGGTGGAGCAATTGCCGGCAGCAACTGCAAGGCTAATCCCACCGGTAGTTTACAACCACTCAACTGAGCTCAACTCGACCATACGCTGCCGCTATATGCAAAGAACGTGACTGCCAATGTGCTAAATGGTCTCCTGGAAAGATATCTGTTCCAGTGTCAGAACCACGTAGTTATTTTCACAGATGCGTCTCAACATGGCGAAAAAGCAACAGTATGTGTTTATTCCCACGGAGTAGACTGAAGCTATTCTATTCAGGTCCCTGATTATACGTCAACTTTTGGTGCTGAATTGTTCGCTATTCTAGAAAGAAAACCAGCGAAAAAGGACGGAGATACAGAACAGGAACACAGGACGACGCTGGACTCTCGACTGCTTTTATTTCAGTAACGGTCAGATTTATACCATTCACTATAAAGCCACGGTTGCGCACACATGACAAATTTACAAAAAAAGGTAGATTGCAGCATCACAGAAAACCAGCAGGGCCTCAATCATTGTGCAACGCGAAAATGACGTGGCGAATTTACCTAAACAATGCTGGAAGCACAAGTGCACTCCGCTCTTCAAAAAGACTACAATTTTGTACGCGGTAGAACGTAGAGCCAACGCGAAATTCTAGAGGCATATGATCTCGTTAAACAACCTGATCGATGTGTAAGTGACACGACGGTGAGCCTATTCGATAAAGAAATTAGAGTTTTGAACTCCTTAACATAAACGTGTTGCGCAATTATTGCGGTCCTGATGGTTGCCTGTGATGCTGCAATCTACCTTTTCTTGTAAATTTTTCATGTGTGCGCAAGCGTGGTTTGATAGAGAAGGGTTTAAATGTGACCGTTACTGAAATAAAAGCAGTCGATAGTCCAGCGTCGTCCTTTGTTCTTGTTCGGTGTCTCCGTCCCTATGCGCTGGTTTTCTTTCTATAATCATGTACCGATTCGCCCAGCTCTCCATTCTCGCCATTGGTTTGGCCCTTCAAGAAATTCCCCGCAATATTTCTCAAGTAATCATTCTATAGTGGGCTCTATGTGCACGAAAGAGCGAGTGACGCGACGAGGCGACACGGCGACGCTCGCTCCGTCGCTTAGGGGGCAACCTTCATGCAAGCGAAGGCGGCAGGCGACGCGCACCCGCGACGAGCACAGCGGACTCCGTGCTTTGCGTACTCCAGCTTAGTAAACAGCGTGTTCCCTCTTTTACAAATTTGTGAGTGTGCCTCATAGTCAGGGCAAAATAAATATTTCCTCTACGGCAGCGGTGTAGCGGCAGTGGAGATAACCAAGCCTGCGTGCTTGCGGAGACGAAGTCACATCACGGATTCACGGGGGACGTGCGCTTTCGTTCAGTGCCTGTGCACCCCGGTTTTCTAAAAACACTCCTATAAACTGTCACCGCAATCTGCTTGTAAGTGAGCAAACTATAATATACAAATAAAAACGCGCGCCGCGCGTGTTTCTGCACTAATATACAGTTGGAGCGCAGCGGCACGGTGGATCGAGCGCCTGTACCTGCGGCTCGACACGCATCTCTCTCTGCAGTACGCCGGCTCGCATAGCTCGCTCCAAATGTTGTAAGCCCTCCTCAACCAACAAGTAGATTGTTCTCATTATTTAAATGATGCGGGTCTTCGTCATAGCTACAGCAAAGCAAATATTTCCTCGAAGGTGGCGATGACCAAGACGATGCGCTTGTTGAGGCCGCGGTGGTTGAGGCCATCTCGGATCTCGGAGGAGAAGCTGTTACAAACCATGAACAAACCGGAAGCAGCTGTGTGGGGCTCTGATTGGCCAATCACCTGGGGGTCTTCCGGGCGACAAGCGAAATTTTCTGTTGGTACAGATCCGAGCGACGAGACAAGCGACACGGCAAAAATGCTTCGCGCGACGGCGTCGTTCGCCGCTTGCCGCCGTCGCCTTCGCGTTCGCGTGAGTTTTCGCGTACATGGAGTTCAGGCTTCTCTCGGACTGTCTCTCAGTCGCGGCAGTGCTTTAGAGCTCGAGGAGTAGTCTTTTGTACCAATCGCTAATGCACTTTGTGCCCCTTCATGCGCAAGAGTGCGATTTTAGTGGATTCTAGGGCACTATAGCATGACTTCAAATTTGGTGGCCGATTTCTCAGCAAAATCAGCCATAAATGGCCTGTTGCCCGTATCGTTCGAAACCTTACTCCGCTGACCACATGCCTTTCTGTGCGTTTCCAACTACTGCAGATCCTGAGCCATGATTCAATCCTTGGTACAGCGGACTATGAACATTTAAACTTCTCATGGAACGTACGTTAAAGCTCTTCAAGGAAATGTGAGGTTTCCATGACACTATTGTGTTGCAGGATTCCTCGGGTCAATACTTATAGATGGCGTTCTGGGTTCACGCCGTCTAATCTATATGCGTCATGCGGGGACGGTGAATCGTTAGATCATTTTATCCTCTCTTGCAGGTGGTTTCCACGGCAGAGACTCAAGTGTTTGCAAATTTTTCTCCCTCCACAAGGACAGTCGTTTACTCTCCCTGTCCTCTTCTCCTTCGGTGCAACCGCCAAAGGGCATGCCCTTAAGCAGGTGTTTGAGCTTCACACGTATGTTATGGAAACCGGGATATTTTTGTGTTAAATCAACTCTTCGTTGCCTTTGCTTTTCTCTCAAAATTTATTTATTTATGATTATTCATTTAAAATTAATTTATTCCGACCCTCAACGCTTTGTTTCCTCGATTTTAATTCATGTTTTCTCAAGATCTCTCAAAATTCGCTATTTGTTTTTTGAAGATTCGTCTATTTATATTTATGAGTGGCTTGAGATAAACATGGATGAATTATTCTCCTTTGAGGATGTGCACAAAAACCCTGGCCAATCCACTATCGGGGGTATGTACCATCGCTTTAGAGGCCACAACAACAACAACAACGACATGAAGTTTTATGGGAGCTGCCTGAAGAAGAAAATAGAGCGTGCGAACTAAGTGCGTTAATACGTCAGCAACCACAAGCTAAACTGGTGGGAATGCCCTACTACAGCATTTTCTCTTAGAGTTTCGTGGGTGCATCCGTATGTGTTCTTTACATTCGCACATCTGTTATGAATAAAATGTACGGGGGTTTCTTGCACATATGAACACATTACCACAGTTAATGTTTTGTATCATTTTTATAGGGGCGATTACATCACACCATAATAACAGTTCACTACGTTGTCGTATGTAGGCTGCCCTTGCGTTCGGTTATGCATAAATGTAAAGAAATCATACATACTACCCTTGGCGGAAAAGTACACGTGAAGTGTATACATGCTACGTAATCAGCCAATTTGCTATGCAATCTGCGGAAATTCTAGCAGTACATCTACAGCCCATCTTCTTGCTCCAAACAATGGCAATATAGGCAACTAGGCTTTATGAAACGCACGTTTTGGGAGCATGCTTGTTACTTAAGAGTTGCAACAATGCATGTAAGCCGTAGAGTTTGCCTCTTGTATAATGGCTGTAATGCTGAACGAAACTTTGCCTAATATGTCAGTCTTTTGTGCTCTTTTACATATGGCTTGCTTGAGGAAGTCGGACGTCGTCGATTATTGAATAATAACGCATAAGCCGAATCGACCTCGATACATACATGAACACACGCTTGGACGTGAGCGCCACGCCAAAGACTGCATTCCAGCTGAACTGATGCCTAAGCGACCGATGACGGAAAGCTGCTTCACAAATGTTATGAGAGCCACAAAAATAGGGGTGGTCTTTCGAACCCGACAGCGGCGGCCGCGTTTCGATGGAGGCGAAAGGCTAAGGCGCCCGTGTGCTGTACGATGTCAGTGCACGTTAAAAATCCCCAGGTGGTCGAAATTATTTCTTTGCCCTCCACTACGACACCTTTCTTTCTTTTTTCAGTCCCTCTATTATTCTTGCCTTACTGTGCAGTTGAGGTGTCCGACGATGTGTGAGACAGATACTGCGCCATTTCTGTTCACCAAGAACCAATTTTCAATTTTTGAGATTTTCGCTGCCCAAATATAAATTGATGAAACGCAGTTTCAGTATAAAATTTTCGAAAAAAAATAATAAAGCAAAGTTTTCGACGCTGAGGTGGCAAAGATTACTGAAAAATGTAACGGCAGTCAACGGTTCGGAAGATGTACAGATCTCTGAGGCACTCTCAGCGTCAGCTCATATTCCGTGAAGCGCGTTTCTGCATTTGCCGCGTTTTGTATTCAGCTGCGCCATCCGGAAATGAAGTCCGAAACTTGCCTCCACTGATTGCAGACAGATTTCGCTCCCCGATTGACCTATGGCCAAACGGCGCCTTGAATTGCTGAAGAGGTCGGTGCCTGAAGTACTTGAAATTTCAGCAGTAGATCATGTTGAGTATCTTTCTGCGTTGGGTACAGACACCCAGTGGTCTAACTAGCTTAGCCTGCAAGAAAAAAAAATTGAAACAGAAGCGCTCCTTGAGCCCTTCATCTCGGTGGACTTGCAAAATCGCCCAGCAGACATGCCTCCTACTTGCGGCTCTCTCGCTGCCAACGACGGTTACCGGTTGTTTGAAGGAAGACACACAGAAGATAGAGAGCACAGACACGAACTTTCTTGTATTTTGTTCTTGAGAAATATGTTTTAAAACAAATAGGCTCATAACATCGTAGACTACGCCTACCTCAATAATTCAATCGATCGCTATCACTGATGGCCGCCGAAAAACCCTGACTCTCTCGAAACACGTAAGCTGATTACCTTCTACGATTTCTGCGCCGCTGGAGTTATCAAGTACCAGTATAATTGAGTAAATTTGATTGATTTTTTTTTAAATTTGAGGTTTCGTCGGGTTCTCTGGTATTTCCTTACAGTCAACTAGACCCTGGTTTTGTAAAGTCAGAAACACAGAAGCACTCCCATAATATTCATAGGAACAAAATTATCAGTCTCGCTTTGAAAGATGAATAAGCCGTGGTGCTCGCGCATGAAGCGTTTTTCTAGAATTGTCTGCAAAACGAGACCAACATCGTCCAGAAACCACGACTAAAAAGAGTCCGCAACATGAAGCGGAACAAAAAGCCCATCATATCCCAATTATTCCGAATTTTTTTTCGCTTAATGATTTCCAGTATGAAAATATTTCAGCCGCGAGCAGGACTCGAACAACTCCGGCGCAAACAGGGCTGCTGTGTTTTCCGACACCTTGAACCACTCGGCTGTCGCGGCAAAGTTTTTATTTGTTTCGCTCATTACTCCCTACCCCAGTATATGTAGAGAAATACTCTATTTCGAAAACTATTTATAACCGAGCCAGCTACTCGCCGAGTAGCACTAGTTAAAAGTTAACTTGACAGAAAGGTTCGAAACGAGGCACAACAGAGCAATAATGCAGCCATGGCCACAACCTAGAGCGAGACGTTCCCATCCCCACAACGTCTGGGCATATATGTGGTATTTTGTAGGCTCTTATGGTGCTGTTTAAAATAAGCGTCCATCTCACATTTCATCCGCCAGTTCCGCAATTACAAACATTGGGGGTGTTTATACGCCGCCGCCATGGCCGAGCAGTGGTGCAGTGGTGCTGAACGCAGTAACACGCAGAGCACGAGAAAGGCCAAGAGACGCCGACCTCGCTTTTCGGGTGGAAGCCAAGCAGCCAAGGTAATCATTCATGCGGCCCAATTTCCGCTTTCCAATCCAGCTAGCAAGTGTACAATTAGGGAAATTATTCTCATACGCAGTACAAGCAATATTTTGCAGGAACTGCACTGAAGAAATTGAGCCGAACGGCTAGAGGCAGACGAAGGCGAAAAGTGCTTCTGCCCGGCCCGGAGCTGCGCAGACGGTCTACAATATGTGTGTGGCGATGATTATGAGGATGTAGCTCACCTTTTATTTAATTGCACCAGATACAGTTGAAGCTAGGCCTAACGAAACCCGATTTTAAGAAGTTCTCGACCAAGCGAACAAATTTTGATTGCCCAGCAAGTACGCATAGGGTTTAATGTACTCATCAAACTGAAATAACGAAACAAACTTGACCACCTATCCCGATCTAACGAAGTTTTTTCTTGGGAGAAATAGTAAAAAAAATAGGCGATTTCTCAAATATTTCACCTTCAATGTTTTGCAGCTGGTTCAGGCGCCCAAGTCCCGGCCATACTTTTGTTTCGAGGGGGCTGTACGCTGTGTGGCTGCTAAGAACAATGGACTTTGCAGTCGGCGGCGCTTCCCACCTTGGCTTCGAATCTGTTTTACCAGATGGCAATTTCACGCACAAGGCATTCGGGCCACTCGAGTAATTTTCATGCGCGCAGGGGAGGGTTATCAATAAATCCGATGCCCTGGTAGCTTTTGGATGCCGCTACGTTGCGATCTTAAATTTGGAGTGGCCGAAAAGCACCTTCCTCGATTTTACGAATTTTACGATTTAACGAATAGTTCCCGGCTGCTCTTGACATCGTTAAATGAGTTTTGACTGTAACTATAATTCAAGCGCAAGACTGAAGAGGGATTTGACAGTTAAGCCCTTGAAGAAAGGCCTTCTAGCCTTGAAAGCCACATGAACCCTTGGCTGACGCGCTGGGTACGAAAACGAGCTATTGTGGCACTGCATTCATTCACCGAGGACCGCAGTAGGCCTGGGGATTATTATGTTTCTTTATTTTAATTACTAGACACTTTAATTCCCAACTCCTTTCAACGGTACTTCGTGCATCCACTGTGTCTTTAAAGCGTGGACTTCCCTGTCGAGACATTTCAAGTTTTTATTGCTATCGTTGGCGAACAACCAATCTTAATTTTCACCAGGACGTGTCCATAGTTATGACCTTATTCGCATGTCCGTATGTCCTTGCCTATTGCAATGCTTTTATGTTCTTGCTTATTGCGATGGCGTTATACTCCTGCCTGTTGTATATTGTCCACTTATTTTTTTTCTATTCCGTATGTAGTGTGATTATGTGTCCTTTTTTCGAATAATGACTGTGATGAGGTCAATTTTCTCTTTCTGGTGTATTGTATATTGCGTGTTGTTCGTATGTGTCAGGTTTTATTGAGTTTTATGCAGTCAGCACTTGCGAAGTTTTTTTCAATATGTCAAAATGAGCATCTGGTACACCCATCCCGCACCCTTCACTTCTTTCATGCATATGTAAAGAAACAAAACTTCATCATCCGAACTATGGCATTTTTTTCCAATACCTTCCTGTAGAATGAACTCGTCGGAGAGAACAGAGTCCTCTTTACACTTTAAAGATGCAAGCTTTTCAACAGCCACACCCGAAAAACCTCGAGTGGAATTCCAAAGCCACCCTACATCACATAAAGTGGCACAGAGCCCCACTTTCTTTGCACGCCTAGCATGGCAAGAAAAAAAGCGCTTGGCCACCAATTCAAGCTAAAGGCGAAGGCACTACAAGCAATGATATCTGGCCAAGTCATCGAGGGAGCACAGGCCTCGGGAAACAGACTTATTTGTTGTAAGGACACCTGTGACCTCAACCATGTTATCTTTAAGGGGGAAGGTAAAGTAAAACTAACTTATCAACATACCTAAATATGGGCTATATTTGCTATCATAAGGTTCTCGGTTCCACAGGCTGATCAAACGCAGATTCGTATTCCGGCAGTTTACTCTAGAAAATTATGGTGCACAAAAAAATTCCAAGCCTCACTGAGAAAAAAAAGAGGCCTTTATTCCGCTGCATATCCTCAGCATATAGAATTACTGGTGGTTATGTAAGGATATACTAAAATGTTCAATTTAACAAAAACTAAAAAGTAACTGTTGGGAAGGTACTACGGCAGACTAAAATTGCTTCTTTGATGAGTTTAGCAGAGATCAGTTGTTGTATGCGACAGGTGGGATCAGCTTAGCTTATTCTGCCGGCAATGAATCCACCCTATAGCGTCACTTATACAATAATAATGACCTAAAACATGTCGAATCCGCCCCGCTATACGCACAGTCACTTATAATAGCACATATTCCACGCCCGCAGTCACCATCTATGCACACATTCACTCAAAGAACATAGTCCGCTCCAGAAGTCACCATCTATGCACATATTCAGTCACAGTAGAACACAGTCCATTGCAGTGAGCTTCGTATAGTATCCGAAAAGTAGCGAGCAGATTGGTGGCAAGACTCTCTTCCGCCCTGTGCAAACTTGAACTTGAACTTGAACTTGATCTTTATTTACCAGAAAGGCTGGTGGGTCACCCGGGCTAAAAGCTGTAATCAAACAGCTTTATAAACGTACTAATAAAGCGTCAGTATCATCTTTACGCGTAGTTTTTATCATTGCAGCACTTATACCTCTAACCGCGTTAAGAGCATCTTTTAGTATTTGTCGTTCTATACCATTTTTTTAAGGCGAGACCTTTAAGAATTCCTAGAACTGGGCTTGTTCAAACAGATACACTATTTTTAAAACAACAAATTTTCATCTGCCGTAGAAGCCAGATATATGACAAATCATTTTATATTGAGCAGCCCAATAGCTAAGATTCGCTTTGTCCGACTGTATTAAGTAGTCTAGTGGATGGGCAGTGGCTAGTTCGTAGCCATGAACAATCCATTGCTCAATTCGCTTCTAAAACGAAGAAAAGTCGCCCTCAAAAGCCCTACACTGCGAGAAAAATCAGGTGCTCTTTTGCACACGAAATGAACCATGCTACATGACTCGCGCAGAAAGCTCAGAACAAACGCGATGTCTCCTCGTGAGGTGTTGCAATGCCTACATCACTCAATTCGCATTGCCTGCACTATTGTAAGATGCCATACACTTTCTTTTGCTTCATCGCTTGCTGCAAGAAAAAGAAAAATAATTCGCAATCACATGGCCGTTATATCTGAGAAAAACAATGCAAACTAAAGTGTAAGTATTAGTACAAATGCTCAGATAGTCTAAATTATGCGTCCTATGCATTACAAACACATCGTCAAAAAGACTTTTTCGCACAGAGCTGCCTACGAACCTCATGCGCTCAGTTTCGCTTTCGTGCGAAAGATGCACAGACCTACTCGCGCTCTTCAAGAACTGGTACTGGAATGTCTTGACTGCTGCTATGCTCTTGCATTTGGACCAAAAACTAGACTCTGATTATCAGCAACTTAATTAACAAATCCAGTTTAAGTGGCAAGCAAAATTAGCATGATTTTTTAAGTAGCTTAAATCATCAGTGCCGGAAATTGTGTTCCTGAGAATTTTTGTTTCTTTTGCAACAACCTTAGGTTTAATAACTTAAAAAGTTCTCGCCTACACAACCGGTACTTGTCCGCCTATAAGAAGTTTTATTTTTGCATTCCATTGTTTCATACAGGTAGTTTGGACTTCCGTTTGTTGCCAAATCATGTTATATTCAATCATATTATCTTCAATCTCATTTTGTGTTGTTTTCCACTACGCCTTTTCTTGAGATCTCAAGCGTCTGTGATGTTTGACCCGACAACCGTGAGCGATACGTCTCTGGTTTCGTTCAGCTTGGTTTTCCATTCAGGAAATTTTGTTAATAAGGTTGTGCACTAATATCTATTTGAGCGTGCTCGAGTGATGAAGAGATTTTCATTCTTAGTTTCCCAGAATATTTAGAATGGGATCAATCTCTAAAAAATGAACAGCCGGTATGCAGCAGTAGTAATGTCGTTTTGGTTTCTTTTAGAAGTCCTTTTATTTTTAGAGCAGTTTGAACTTCCGTGCACACAAGCAAAGTAGCCCGTAATACGCTCTTTGCGTTCGCCCCTTGGTCAAGGAGCTGTTCATAATGACTAATATTTGCAGACACTATCGGAAATTCTTATATTCGTGTAATTTCTACCTTGACAGTGATTTTTACACATTTGGCACGCCCACTTCAACTGACCCATACCATTAATGACTCGACTAATGGACGATTACTTTAATAGTCTGGGCGCGTTTATTGATGCTTTTTAATTTTTCTGGAAGTTTCTCCTATATGTAGTTGTGCGTGTTCTGAACTCTATCTTTGAATAATGAGTTACTCTTTGAGCCCCTGATGCACTAATCAATTTAGAAATCAAATGCGCATTTGTGTTCGCGCATTGGTGTTGAGCAGCGACGAGTACCTATATTTGTTTAAGATTGCTTCCAGATTAATTGCTCTTACTATTGCCATTGCTTATGAACTGAAAACAATAAGATACCCACCATAGCTTCACATGTGGCTGCTACCATTGAGTGTGAAACCGGAGGCACAATCGGGAAACAAAGCCTACAAAATGTGCTCACAGTGTGTCTCGACAGCCTCCAGTAGAGATATGAAAGAAAAATTATGCGCATGCCAGAAACAAAGCCCATCTTCTCATAAGTGTATCCCCCTGCAACAGCTCTGACGTGGAATAGCGTTCATTTCTCGTGCTTAACCATGAATACATTTATCTTAAACAGCGACGCTGACTGCGTTTCTATGAGGTTTGTAGCACTGTATGGGCTCTGTCGCGGAATTTAATTTCATTTTGCAGTGGACTCCCGCTACACGTTGATAAGTGTATAGTGCCAAGTGGACGAACAACTTATGGAAACTAACTGCTCGATGATCCAATAAACGCTGACTTTTATGTCAAGAACAGCAAAACACAAACCAGACTGCAATAAAACTGCCTAACGGTTTAATGCTATGAATCATTTTACAGCGAGAACCCAGTCCTAGGGTCCGGGAGATCTCTATACGAGCACCGAATTACAATCTCGAAAAAGTCCTAGGATGACTCACATGCAATGGTTTCTAGAATATTCCGCAGCGGCGATCTGGGCAGACTCATCTGGCTTCAGCAATGAGACAAGCTGCTTCTCCTTCCAACGGTCAGGGTGAGGACATCCCCAAGGTAAGGAAGCGCCTTAGCGATGGCAAAGAAAAAATATATCGAAGGGGACCTTGAACACTGACAATGCACGAAGCATTCGAGCAGAATCCCTGCCTTTCGCGCGATAGCCCATCCTTCGACGGCATAAAAGTAAGTATCTTTAGAAGCAGGCTAAGCTCATTGATTGGCTTAGCACGTAGCTCCTGAGGTCCAATGTCCTGCTTCAGGAGAAGGACTGCGAAAGTGGGAGAAATGCAGCTTGCATTGGGAAGAGGAGAACCGCGCTTTTAAAGTATTAAAGTAGGTGCGTTTTGTATTTTTTTTGGTTCAGACCTTTTATCTTGCACTTTCATTTTCGACCATTTGCATTTACTGTTCTATTAGGAAAAGGAAATATCTCAAATTCTTCTCTTTATTCCTTTTTTGGTGGGGGGGGGGGGGGGGGCTTTATTGTGACGTGATTCTGGAGTTACCTCTATCGCAGCTTAACATGACCGTTTTCTCAATATTCTGCTCTTGATGCTGATAGGGCCGTTTTTGACGAAAATGTAATCACAGTATTTCAGGAGTGAAATTTAGTTTTCTACAAAAGATCTTTTATTTTATTTATTTAATTAGATACAAAAATTTCTTCATATAAAGAGGATTTGAAGGCATGCAAAGTTACGCTTAATAAACGTATTATCGGAGAATTCAGTTCGGCAGCCCGGAAAATGGTGAGAGTAAGGCAAGCGTATATACAGTTAGGTTATTTAATACCTGTCGAGCTGATGCTGTACATGTAGTGCTGCCAGAATCTTAACGGCTACAAAATATGGCCTCTTGCAGTGACCGTTTTCATGACACGTGTTAAGCTGCGTTTCCCGATGAGCGGTTGTGTTATTTCTTTGTTGTTTTGAGAAACTTTTCGTTTAGTCAAAATAAATGAAGGAGTGCAACTTTCTGCTTCTCCAGAGTGTCGTTCTTGTTCAACAGTTTTTTTTGTAAACTATTTGAAGGCACTTTCTCCTGAAACTTGACATTTTTGGGTTTACCATAGATGACAGCTATTCAAGTACACAATTACTGGGCGCCTATTGTTTCGTCGAAAATGGCGATAACAGACCAAGATTGATGATTCCCAGGAATATGGTTCTGGCTGCACGTTTAAATAAAAGAAACAGAGCAGTTCGGCGGTTACAGCTCAGCAGTTTTAATGAGGGCGTCATCAAGGGTCACTTATCATTACGTGACCATTAGCCCCTTACTGCACTGGTAGCAGTGCTGAAGAAGTACACGACGGTATTGCCTGTTGAGGAAACCGAATGCGGGAGACATACCTAGGATGTACTTAGTATCTTAATATGTCATTTAATATCTTATCTCTAAAATATACGTAACTCCTATAACCTACGACACTGAAGACTCCAGAGCCGCCGCGGTGGCTGAGTGGTTACAGCGCTCGGCTGCTGGCTCGAAAGACGCGGGTTCGATCCCGGCCGCGGCGGTCGAATTTCGATTGAGGAGAAATTCTAGAGGCCCGTGTGCTGTGCGATGTCAGTGCGCGTTAAAGAACCCCAGGTGGTCAAAATTTCCGGAGACCTTCACTACGGCGTCCCTCATAGCCTGAGTCGCTTTGGGACGTTAAACCTCCATAAACCACATCAAACATCCATTTACATGTCGATGTCGTGGACAGTATCCAAAAAGTTAACCAACCTACACCACTTTTATCGCTTTTAAAAACTTTTTTAGAAGATTTTTAGAAAATGCTAGCCATGTCCCTGCCGCAGTGGCTGAGCGCTTAGGGCGTTCGGCTTCTGAGCCGAAGGAACCGGGATCCATCCCGGCCGCGTTTCGATAGAGGCGAAGCGCAATATGCACCCAAGTGTGGCGTAAGGTGAGCGCATGTTAAAGAACCGTAGGTTGTTTAAGTTAATTCAAAGCACTCCCTAATGCGTACTTTACAGCCCTACTGTCACTTCGGGAGGTTAAATTCCACAATTCATCCTTTTTTGTGGGCCCAACAAGCTGTAACATTTCAGGTACGTGAGCAAAGACCGTCGCTGCGACGCATGGGACATCAAACATAACATCGAGCTAAATTTATTACTTTGTAGGAGTGTGTTTGAAGTTAAATAAGGCGTCATATTTAGCCCTTCTGCTAAAATGATGGCTGCAGGTAGTGTGGGAGCTTTTGTGTCATTCTAAGCAGAGTGCGACAAAGAACTGCTGCATGGAAGACAGCGCTGCCAACAGCACCCATGCCTATTAATATCCTCGGGCACGACTTAGGTCGAAAACTCTACCTTATGAAGTCATCGCATGTCTGCCTATCGATTTTGCGACGCTACTTCATAATCACTCATGCGTAGGTACTTCTGGCAGCAGTTTTATTGGGTTAAAGCACGAAAGTGCTGTTTGCTTTGAAAAGCTCAGGATGTAGTCAGGCTGACTTTCCTGTCAAGTTTTATCCCCCTTCTCACTAATGGTGCCACACCAGAAGAAATTTGAAGCCGCCTGTGCAAAGCTTTTTTATGTCTGGTTTTGTCTCTGACTCCCATGAGCGATAAAAGAAAAAGAAAGAGTACACGCCCTTTCTTATTACAAGTTGGAAGGCTTCATCATTCTCCGACAAGGGTAGCCTCCTCTCCCATAGAAATGCTAACCACGCCGCTTGTGTTAGCCCCTTTGGTCGCGGTAGACATCTTCACCCAGTGTAGACCAATGACTGCCGTAGTGCGTGTTCACGGCGAGAGCTCAGTACATCATTTAGATGAACATTTCTGTAGTTGCCATTGTGTTTACCTATGCGGCAAATGCCGTGATCATGAGAACATATAGGCCGCTTTTACAATCAGTACGAAATTAATAGTTTGGCGTAGACACCATCAGCTTGAGCGCATCTTGGAGTGGCGCGTAGCGATACGAGCTAGACATTAGGCTTTCCTCGCGGTTACACCTGAAATTGTTTCAGAATTGCATCTTTCAGATAACTCACTAGTGACCATGAGATTTCACTACTCTTCAGATATCTTGCAGTGGCTGTGAAACTGATCTCCAATAAATTAGAAACAGCAACAAAAGGAAGAACGTTATCCGGTGCGGTGCCTCAGTGCTTTTGGCGCTCGGGAACTTTGCCCAAGAATGACGCGTTATCGAGGCCCCGCTAAGAAGGTTGAATTTCGATCAAGGCAAACTGCAAAAACTTCCTAGTGTTCTGCGATGCCAGTCGAAAGTTAATCAGGAGTCCTTCACAACGGCTTCATTTATAGCACACGTGCAGATTCCTGACTTGAAAGCGAACACACATACAAAGGCATGAGCGTTATAAGATAAATCGTAATGCTGCTCGCTCGGTACTGCGACAATGGCCTCTTGATGCGGCTTGATTTCCAAGCAATGGTGTTTGATGAGCGGGTTTAATCTATCCCATTCAACGGCTTTCTTTCCCTGGCTAAAAAACGCTTCGCAAACCCATGTTTTAGATCCGCGCCTACCTCGTCGACTGTTATGCAACCCAGCTGCCATTTTAGATTGTTTTTAAATATAATTACAAAGTAGAGCAATTAGGAGGAAAAAATAAAATAACGGTGGCACTATAATATTTTTCGCTGTGTAAATGAAAATGAAAAACCCTGAATTGTGGACATTTTTTTTCGTTAACCCGATTTGAATTCCCAGTAGGGCTCGATAAACAATTTTACCCCCATTTCTGAAAGAAGTGAAACCGGAGTGCTCTGGCGTTTTTTTTCTTACTTTATTACGAAAGAATATCCTAATGAAACACTATTCTTCACAGCCAATTATCACCGGCACAAAAAGCAGCAGATAGCATATCGGAAAGGAAAAGCAAGGCACAAGCCCTGAACACAGTTCTGAAATTTGGTTCCATTGAAGTTGGTAGTCAGTACAGAACGCGCCCATAGAGCTAAGACCGCCCAGCCACCAGGCAATAGAAAACCAAACAAGACCTGTTATTCTAGTTTGCTCGGTCGACTAGGGAACATGATTTTGCGAATTGAAAGAGTTCGGAGGGATAAATTATGCGATACAATTGCATCAAAATCGTGCACATTGAGCACACAGGCACTTCATTGATGCCTGCCATGTGCGCCGTTGTTTTTATTTTATTAGTGTTAAGGGTTAAGTGTCGCAGAAATGCCATTGTCGGCATCGTTGGTCGTAAGCGCAAACTCTTCCACACACGCCCAGAAGCAACCTAGGTGGCGCATAGGTCGCCTAGGTCCCGCGACCTTGTGACATCATCGCGACCTGCACGCCGGATATCGAGCAAACTGCACACCAGGTGGCAGTTCAATTAATGATTGGTTCAATTAGACATTGGGGTTTAAGGACAGTGAAGGGAAAGTAGATTTTAAGCGGGTAGAAATCACCAAGCGAAGGTTATATGATTGGTGGATAAAATCAAGAGAAGAGTAAAATTTCATGTCATGGCTAGGTGGCTTGAGCCACTGCCCGATTTAAAGGGTTCAGCCGTATCCATCCATCCATCCATCCATCCATCCATCCATCCATCCATCCATCCATCCATCCATCCATCCATCCATCCATCCATCCATCCATCCATCCATCCATCCATCCATCCATCCATCCATCCATCCATCCATCCATCCATCCATCCATCCATCCATCCATCCATCCATCCATCCATCCATCCATCCATCCATCCATCCATCCATCCATCCATCCATCCATCCATCCATCCATCCATCCATCCATCCATCCATCCATCCATCCATCCATCCATCCATCCATCCATCCATCCATCCATCCATCCATCCATCCATCCATCCATCCATCCATCCATCCATCCATCCATCCATCCATCCATCCATCCATCCATCCATCCATCCATCCATCCATCCATCCATCCATCCATCCATCCATCCATCCATCCATCCATCCATCCATCCATCCATCCATCCATCCATCCATCCATCCATCCATCCATCCATCCATCCATCCATCCATCCATCCATCCATCCATCCATCCATCCATCCATCCATCCATCCATCCATCCATCCATCCATCCATCCATCCATCCATCCATCCATCCATCCATCCATCCGGTCGCGAGAGGTTGCTCGGGAAGAGCAACTTGGGTATCATAAGCCGCACCGGGAGCAGCACCTGCCAGCGCAATTCAGTGGCGCATCGCTTAACTGCAGCACCACTGCACCAGTAGTGGCAGGGAGAGTCCCAGGAATCTATGAATGGAGAGAATTACCAATTCCACATATATGGGCATTACCTCAATATCGCTATCCGAACAACTCTGATTTGATTTCATTTCATTTTATTACCTTAAAGGCCCCAAAAGAGGGGTGTTACATAAGGGGTGGCAACAATTAAAAGCACAGGTTCACAACAACAGGACAGTTTTTACATTTTCAGCGAAAAGACTTGGGCAAGTGATGATGGCAACGTTGTTTGGAAGGCCGTTCCAGTCTGCGGCTGCACGAGGATAGAAGGAATTACTAAATGTGACGGTGCGTGAGCGTGGACGGGCAACTGTAGGTCATGGCTGGTGCGATGAGATATGCGTGCTGGGGGAAGAATATAAGGTGCGATGTGCATAGGCGCTGTGGAAGAATTCTTGAAATACAGACAGGCTGTCAATGCGATGGCGGAGCGATAAGGGTGATAATCCGAATGCTGTTTTTAAGGAGGAAACGCTGATGTCATAAGAGTACGATGAATGAATGAAGCGAGCAGCGCGATTTTGAACAGATTCGAGGGCATTGATGAGGTAAGCTTGATGAGGATTCCAAATGGGCGATGCAAACTCTAGTTTGGACCTGACGATTGATTTGTAAGCTAATAACTTTACATGTTTTGGAGCATGGTGAAGATGGCGCTTGAGGAAACCTAGCGTCTTGTTTGCTGACGATATTATGTTAGTAACACGCAAGCTCCAAGAAATATCGCTAGAAATTGTTATGCCTAGGTACTTGTATGAATGAACTAGTTGTACGGGAACCTCTGATATTTCGTAAAAGAAAATTAGAGGATTACGGCGGCGGCTGATGGACAAAAGATTACATTTTAGTGGGTTAAGTTCCATTAGCCATTTATTACATCACCCCTGAACAGCATTGAGAACATTTTGAAGAGAAGATTGGTCAGCAGAGGTGAGAATAGCACGATAAAGTACACAGTCTTCAGCGAACATGCGTATGTTAGATGCTACGTTTGAAGTCAGATCATTAATGTATATGAGAAACTGTAGTGGGCCAAGCACAGATCTCTGTGGAACGCCCGACGTTACTAGGAGTGAGTTAGAGTTCTTATTGTTAACGGAGACAAACTGCGAACGATCAGTTAAAAACTCTTCAATCCACTGCAAAATATGGGGGTGCAAATTTAATTGGGAAAGTTTTATCAGCAGGCGTTTATGGGGTACTTTATCAAAGGCTTTTGCAAAATCTAAAAATATGATGTCAGTCTGTAGATTACAATCAAGGTTAGCATGGAGATCGTGACTGAACGTAGCAAGTTGGGTCTCGCACGAACAACTCCGGCGAAACCCGTGCTGAGCAGGTTGAAATAAGTTTTTCGAATCAAGGAATGCCATGATATGGGTATAGATGACGTGTTCCATGATTTCTCAGGGAATACTAGATAGAAAGATGGGACGGTAATTAAGTGGCGAGTTCTTGTTACCTGATTTGTAGACTGGAACGACCTTCCCAATTTTCCAGTCTATGGGCAGTTGACCTGTGAAGAGTGACTGAGCGAATAACAAGCACAACAGAGATGAACATATCTTTGGTATTGATCAGTATTTTAGTGTTGATATTGTCAGTTCCTGCAGAGGATGAAAGTTTAATGTTCTCAATTAGTGACGAAATTCCTGCTGAAGAAAATGTAAGAGAACACATAGTATCTTGAATAAATGGGCCTTTGGAGGAAATGTCGGATCTGTTTAATTAGTAAACATGAAAGAAAAGGCTGCGTTGAACATGTTGGCGCATTCTGTTTGCATACAGTCTCACCCGAACCATCGATGAGGGAAATAGTGCGTGTGTGCTCGAGGTTAATGACTTGCCAGAACCTACGGGGGTTAGTTGACAACATTTTAGGCAGATCGGAGTTGAAAGAGCTTCGCTTGGCTTCTCAAATACTCGATAAGTACGTTTTTTCGGCTGCGTAATATTTGTTCCAAGCGTTCTAACTAGGAAGCAACTACACCGATCGGAAAAGACGCTTCATTTTATTATCAAGGCATCTGAGTGTATTTGTGAAGCATGGGTTTTGAGGGTTAGTTCGTATATTTTTGTTCGGAATAAACCTGTCGATCAAATCATCGATTTTCCTCTTAAGCAAAGACCAGTTATGAATGGATCTTTGATTAAAGTTAGATTGAAATGCTGGCAAAAATGCGCGAAGTTCATTATTTATTGCTGTATAGTTTCCTTTATCGTATATCGGATAGTTCTTTTAGTTGTTGCGCGTAGGGATGGTTTAATCGTGAAGCCAGCATGTATGACGTGATGATCGCTGACGCCTGGTAGATACGTGATAGAATGAACACATTCAGGGTTATCCGTTAATAAAAGATCTAGAATATTTGCGCAGTATTCGATTACACGAGTTTGCTCGGATACAGTTTGAATGAGGTTAAAATTAAGGCAAACGTCTAGAAATTCATTAGCATCCTTATTACCTGTAGCGGTTAGATTATTCCAGTCGATACTCAGAAAATTGAAGTCTCCGAATAGGAGAGTGCATGTGTTAGGGTGTTTAGCTTTAATTTCATTCAATGCGTTATTAAGTTTTCGAAGGAAATCTGGGCTGTTAGGAGGCCTGTAGCAAACGCCAATCACAACTTATTTAGGTGAAGCGTGGCATAAAACCCACATTATTTCTATATCTGATGAAAGGTTAATGGCTGAGCATGATAGGTCTCGAGCGGTGGCAATCAGTACCCCTCCTCACCTTCGATCTGGGCGATCTTTGCGAATTATAATATAATTGGTTTTCGGGGGAAAGGAAATGGCGCAGTATCTGTCACATATATCATTGGACACCTGAACCGCGCCGTAAGGGAAGGGATAAAGGAGGAAGTGACAGAAGAAAGGAAGAAAGAGGTGTGCCGTAGTGGAGGGCTCCGGAATAATTTCGACCACGTAGGGATCATTAGCGTGCACTGACATCACACAGCACACGGGCGCCTTAGCGTTCTTCCTCCATAAAAACGCAGCCGCCGTGGTCGGGTTCGAACCCGGGAACTCCGGATCAGTAGTCGAGCGCCCTAACCACTGAGCTACCGCGGCGAAAAACACAGAAATTGGGCAAGTCAGCAAGTACTTCACTATCGGAAATATCGCTGTTAAGCCACGTTTCTGTCAAGACTAGTATGTTACTGGCAGATGAAGTGCCGATATGGGAAACAATGTCGCGCTTTGAAATGAAACTTCGCACGTTAGTAAAGATTGCTGACAAAGAAAGGGCTTCTTGGTGCACATGCCTAGAACGATCTGTTGACAGGGGCTGAGATGGTTGCTATTTTACCTCTTTGACTGTTTGTGATGATTTATCGAATATGTAGCGTTTAGGACCAATGTGTAATGTTTCGAAACGGAAAAAGAACTTATCGGATACCGATTTGGCAAAGGCTACAAGATGTTTGCGGGCGTTACGAACGGGAAGGGAGAAGTCTTCGCCAATACTGTAGTTGGTGCCTTTCAGTTTAATGCCTAAGGAAAGGATGCTTTATTTAGTTTTCGATGACGTGAATTTAACGATGATTGGCCTGGTGCGATCAGTAGAGCGGCGCCCGAGGCGGTGAGCACGCTCGATTAGGGTTCGATGGCAAAACCTAGTTCAGTGGAGCAATGGCTAATGACTTTCTTCCGAGTCTGCACACGTTTCAGTGAGGTTAGTGTCAGGAATATTGTAAAATATGAGATTGTTACGGCGAGACCGATTTTCTGCATCGTCCATACGTGCTTCCAGTTTGTCGACCTTGCAGGTAAGTTCAGTGTTTAAAGTTCTCAGGGCGTCAATTTCGGAATGACAGTAGAAAGTGTGGCGTAGTGTGATTATAGAGTGTCCATGCGCTTTTTTAAGTCGGTCAAAGTTGTTTCGGTGGTTTTCAGCTAGTGTTTAATGTCCTGCTGATCAGAAATTAATGTAGCTTGCCCGGTAGTTAGTTTCTGGAGCTCGGAAAGTATGCTGTCGTGACGGTCGGGGCCTGGAGTAGTTTCAACATCGCCTGACACTAGTAAAAGAAAAAGAAGAACACGTGAACACTCGGCAGCAATACTACAGCAGCACTGAGGGCTCGGCAGCTGCATTAAAAAGTAGTTACTGTTTTTTTAGCGAATAGGAAAAACTTATGACTAACCTTCATTGTGAAATGTAGCGGATTAGTAGCCTGCGCTGATGCACAGCTACTGAGCCCACAGAGCAGCGGCGATAACAGCAGGGGCTTTATATGGCTGATAGATTTATCAGATGATGTGATGGACTGGCCACTGATGGCCCAAGATGGCGTCCTCTGGCGGCGATGAGGGTAGGCGATGGGGCAGCAACGGTGATGGGGCAGGCGGATGAAAAAGGCCTTTTTCAAGGAACTTCGGGGCGGCGGTCAAAACTGATGAACAGGAGGCTGACGGTAGAGCGGCGAAAAGCAGTTGCACCGCGAAGGCGAACACCTGCATTGTGAAATGTAGCGAATTAGTAGCCTGCGCTGATGCACAGCTACCGAGCCCAAGGCTGGATCTGAACACTGCAGTTGAAGGGGAAACCGAACTGCTAGCACACCTATTTCGCGTTTGGCCTAACTCCACCAATCGACCCTCAGTTTTTTTTTTTGTCATTTTTGTGTTGTGTGTTTTCTTCTACGTGTGAAACGTTTTTTCCTTTTTCATTTATCGTTTCTGTTGCTTTTTTTTTCAGTGGCTCTCAAACGAGAAGAAACAACAGACTGAATAATCACAGTGCACCTCATCGTGGCTGCACTTTGCTTTTTTTCACAGCAGCACTGAGACCTAAGGATTGCTGAAGTAAACAAAAATGAATTATGCATGCTTAAAATTATGTTTGCTTTTTAAGGTTATAATCTGAAAGCTTGCACGTCTGCTAGTTGGCAATTGATTTTTTTTTTCAACCGGCCTATTCTGCTGGCTTGTTAAAAAACCTACCTGCTAAAAATGTTTCGGCCCAGTCAAAAAACATGCTGTTCGAGATGGTCTTAAAATGGCACGGGCTCATTTTCTCCCTGGAAGGTTAACTTTATTTTTTATATACAGTAAAGAAGAAAGTACTTATAAAGAAAGCCTCATAGCTCTGCAATTAAAACTATTTCGATGCTCGTGCATGTTTGTTTTTGTTTTGGACATTACACATATCAGCGTATGATCGTAAAATATTCAAGCTATTGAAGTGATGCAATGGAGTACTATGCCAGGCCCATCGCGGCAGCTCAAAGGCAGTAACTTCAACAATACAATAGTATCAGAAGCCCCACGGGCACAAAATGCATCGTCGGTCATAGAATGTGCCCATTGGCGGGAGGAATGTTATGTCACCATACCTAAGCTTTACCCGCCGCGGTGGCTCAGTGGTTAGGGCGCTCGACTACTGATCCGGAGTTCCCGGGTTCGACCCCGACCGCGGCGGCTACGTTTTTATGGAGGAAAAACGCTAAGGCGCCCGTGTGCTGTGCGATGTCAGTGCACGTTAAAGATCCCCAGGTGGTCGAAATTATTCCGGAGCCGTCCACTACGGAACCTATTATCCTTTCTTCTTTCACTCCCTCCTTTATCCCTTCCCTTACGGCGTGGTTCAGGTGTCCAACGATATATGAGACAGATACTGCGCCATTTCCTTTCCCCAAAAACCAATTATTATTATTATACCTAAGCTTTCCGATTTGCGGTAAGGAGGTGACGTCCCCATACATAAAGTTATGTCAACACCAAATCAAATTAAATCGAATCAAATCTTTATTTTCCATCAGGTGCTACAGATGGAGGGGCTACGGAAAAAAAGCTGCCACTTGGCGGCTTGACGAGTCCGCAGCCTCATGTATAAGGCAGCGTCTAGACAGCACCAGAGAAAAAACAAGTGATAGACAAATTAAGACACTCGATCAAAGCAAAATAAAAGAAAAAGTCCTGAGCCAGATAAAACACACACCGTCAGCACCAAACAATGAACAAGACATCAGCATATCAAGACACTCGATCAATGCAGAAGAAAAGAAAAAGTCCTGAGCTAGATAAAACAAACACCAGAATAGACAAAATCACATTAGTCAATCAGCAAACAGGTCTCTAAGTTTAACAGTGGAACAACTAAATAAATCAAAATTCATTGACTGATAATAGTTTAACAGAGATAGCAGATGGATGACGGGGCCGTATTCCGGGTTTGTGTCATAATAAAAAGCGTCATAATCTGCCACACCTGATTGGTTGAAATGCCGGAAGCGGATGTGGTGGTCCGGAATCAACAAAAGGGTCGAAGGAACCGACGTCGTCACTTCAAACGCATAGCAGATGCTCAAGGACGGACTACATGGCGGCGGGCTTGGAATCGGAGCCTCTCGCTTCGAAGTGAACTCGTCAGTGTTATTGCGTTTCTCAACACGTGAACTAGCTATAAACTGGGTATGGGGCTTTCGCTTCGTCTCATCTTGCCTATAACAGATTGAATGGACGGGAAATTTGGCCCGTTTCTTATTTCGTTGGGCGATTTGGTAGATCCTAGGCCTAACTTGCGCCGGTTTGTTGTCGTGGCATCCGCGGCGCTGCCGGAGCTGATCGCGGAGCCCACGTTGTTGTAGAAATTGTTCTCTTCATTCAAACCGGATGGCGCTATTATCAGCGGAGTTATCTCGTCTGCGTACGTTGAATGATGTAACATAAACCAGAATGGCCTGCAAAATGCGTGCGTTTAAGGCGCGCAAGCGTGCATTTTGTATTATAGAACTCTATATTAGCTACTGAAGCTCCCTGCGCCATGATCGTGTGTATTGCCTGGCAGCGCGAAACCGGTCTTGAGCATGGATGGTTAGTCGCCAGCGATGCGCTACTACAGCGAGGCGTTTAACATGCCAGAGGCGGTTTCTCGACGACCCTTACGGTTCTCGATAGCCGCGGAGGTGTGGCTCTGCATTGAGCTCGCGAGTTAGCTTCCAAATAAGTTTTCAGGTGTCAGTGTGGGAATGCGTGCGCTTTGTACCATGGCGAACCTACGAAAACTTCGTCTGCGAAGTCTGCGCACAGAAACACAGCAAGGTTTTTTTTAGCTCATCCCGTTTATTTATTTGATGCAGAAAACTTGAAAACCTAACAGCGGCATCTCGCGGTGCTTGCAGTGCCTGCATAAAAGGAATGAAAAACGTAAATTACCGTCTGCGCAACCGTCCGACAACAGCGCCAACTTACGTTCAGCGATGTTGCAGACGGCAAATCGTCACGGCGTCTTGGTTCTGCACGGCACGGAGCGCGCATTGTGTAGCGAGTGAGTGCATGCCATTAATTTTCCTCTCCGTTCCTTTTACTCTCCAGATAAATGTAAAACGCGCTGTGTTATGCGAACAAGTTAGCGGCCTTGCATTTAACAATTGCGATCGACGGCTGCCTTCTGTCACTGCAGTGCCATGCGTATTTGAGAACAAAATTATCTTCTTTAATTACACCTCCGGCCTTGACGGTACAGAATAGAGTACCGGAACTATTGTTTTTCTTTGTTGAATTCCAGTGGGTTGAATTCCAGTGAATCACTTCTTTACTATGGAATGTGGTTCGAAACTAAACTTGCGGCTGAAATTTTCTTCTGTCGCATTGGTTGCGTTCCATTTCTTGCAAAGAGCAATAGCGATGCTGGAAGTTTCGCTGCGACAACCGCAACGCATTGACATCCTGCCGCCATGGCGAACCTACGAAAACTTCGTCTGCGAAGTCTGCGCACAGAAACACAGCAAGGTTTTTTTTAGCTCATCCCGTTTATTTATTTGATGCAGAAAACTTGAAAACCTAACAGCGGCATCTCGCGGTGCTTGCAGTGCCTGCATAAAAGGAATGAAAAGCGTAAATTACCGTCTGCGCAACCGTCCGACAACAGCGCCAACTTACGTTCAGCGATGTTGCAGACGGCAAATCGTCACGGCGTCTTGGTTCTGCACGGCACGGAGCGCGCATTGTGTAGCGAGTGAGTGCATGCCATTAATTTTCCTCTCCGTTCCTTTTACTCTCCAGATAAATGTAAAACGCGCTGTGTTATGCGAACAAGTTAGCGGCCTTGCATTTAACAATTGCGATCGACGGCTGCCTTCTGTCACTGCAGTGCCATGCGTATTTGAGAACAAAATTATCTTCTTTAATTACACCTCCGGCCTTGACGGTACAGAATAGAGTACCGGAACTATTGTTTTTCTTTGTTGAATTCCAGTGGGTTGAATTCCAGTGAATCACTTCTTTACTATGGAATGTGGTTCGAAACTAAACTTGCGGCTGAAATTTTCTTCTGTCGCATTGGTTGCGTTCCATTTCTTGCAAAGAGCAATAGCGATGCTGGAAGTTTCGCTGCGACAACCGCAACGCATTGACATCCTGCCGCCATGGCGAACCTACGAAAACTTCGTCTGCGAAGTCTGCGCACAGAAACACAGCAAGGTTTTTTTTAGCTCATCCCGTTTATTTATTTGATGCAGAAAACTTGAAAACCTAACAGCGGCATCTCGCGGTGCTTGCAGTGCCTGCATAAAAGGAATGAAAAGCGTAAATTACCGTCTGCGCAACCGTCCGACAACAGCGCCAACTTACGTTCAGCGATGTTGCAGACGGCAAATCGTCACGGCGTCTTGGTTCTGCACGGCACGGAGCGCGCATTGTGTAGCGAGTGAGTGCATGCCATTAATTTTCCTCTCCGTTCCTTTTACTCTCCAGATAAATGTAAAACGCGCTGTGTTATGCGAACAAGTTAGCGGCCTTGCATTTAACAATTGCGATCGACGGCTGCCTTCTGTCACTGCAGTGCCATGCGTATTTGAGAACAAAATTATCTTCTTTAATTACACCTCCGGCCTTGACGGTACAGAATAGAGTACCGGAACTATTGTTTTTCTTTGTTGAATTCCAGTGGGTTGAATTCCAGTGAATCACTTCTTTACTATGGAATGTGGTTCGAAACTAAACTTGCGGCTGAAATTTTCTTCTGTCGCATTGGTTGCGTTCCATTTCTTGCAAAGAGCAATAGCGATGCTGGAAGTTTCGCTGCGGCAACCGCAACGCATTGACATCCTGCCGCCATGGCGAACCTACGAAAACTTCGTCTGCGAAGTCTGCGCACAGAAACACAGCAAGGTTTTTTTTAGCTCATCCCGTTTATTTATTTGATGCAGAAAACTTGAAAACCTAACAGCGGCATCTCGCGGTGCTTGCAGTGCCTGCATAAAAGGAATGAAAAGCGTAAATTACCGTCTGCGCAACCGTCCGACAACAGCGCCAACTTACGTTCAGCGATGTTGCAGACGGCAAATCGTCACGGCGTCTTGGTTCTGCACGGCACGGAGCGCGCATTGTGTAGCGAGTGAGTGCATGCCATTAATTTTCCTCTCCGTTCCTTTTATTCTCCAGATAAATGTAAAACGCGCTGTGTTATGCGAACAAGTTAGCGGCCTTTCATTTAACAATTGCGATCGACGGCTGCCTTCTGTCACTGCAGTGCCATGCGTATTTGAGAACAAAATTATCTTCTTTAATTACACCTCCGGCCTTGACGGTACAGAATAGAGTACCGGAACTATTGTTTTTCTTTGTTGAATTCCAGTGGGTTGAATTCCAGTGAATCACTTCTTTACTATGGAATGTGGTTCGAAACTAAACTTGCGGCTGAAATTTTCTTCTGTCGCATTGGTTGCGTTCCATTTCTTGCAAAGAGCAATAGCGATGCTGGAAGTTTCGCTGCGACAACCGCAACGCATTGACATCCTGCCGCCATGGCGAACCTACGAAAACTTCGTCTGCGAAGTCTGCGCACAGAAACACAGCAAGGTTTTTTTTAGCTCATCCCGTTTATTTATTTGATGCAGAAAACTTGAAAACCTAACAGCGGCATCTCGCGGTGCTTGCAGTGCCTGCATAAAAGGAATGAAAAGCGTAAATTACCGTCTGCGCAACCGTCCGACAACAGCGCCAACTTACGTTCAGCGATGTTGCAGACGGCAAATCGTCACGGCGTCTTGGTTCTGCACGGCACGGAGCGCGCATTGTGTAGCGAGTGAGTGCATGCCATTAATTTTCCTCTCCGTTCCTTTTATTCTCCAGATAAATGTAAAACGCGCTGTGTTATGCGAACAAGTTAGCGGCCTTTCATTTAACAATTGCGATCGACGGCTGCCTTCTGTCACTGCAGTGCCATGCGTATTTGAGAACAAAATTATCTTCTTTAATTACACCTCCGGCCTTGACGGTACAGAATAGAGTACCGGAACTATTGTTTTTCTTTGTTGAATTCCAGTGGGTTGAATTCCAGTGAATCACTTCTTTACTATGGAATGTGGTTCGAAACTAAACTTGCGGCTGAAATTTTCTTCTGTCGCATTGGTTGCGTTCCATTTCTTGCAAAGAGCAATAGCGATGCTGGAAGTTTCGCTGCGACAACCGCAACGCATTGACATCCTGCCGCCATGGCGAACCTACGAAAACTTCGTCTGCGAAGTCTGCGCACAGAAACACAGCAAGGTTTTTTTTAGCTCATCCCGTTTATTTATTTGATGCAGAAAACTTGAAAACCTAACAGCGGCATCTCGCGGTGCTTGCAGTGCCTGCATAAAAGGAATGAAAAGCGTAAATTACCGTCTGCGCAACCGTCCGACAACAGCGCCAACTTACGTTCAGCGATGTTGCAGACGGCAAATCGTCACGGCGTCTTGGTTCTGCACGGCACGGAGCGCGCATTGTGTAGCGAGTGAGTGCATGCCATTAATTTTCCTCTCCGTTCCTTTTACTCTCCAGATAAATGTAAAACGCGCTGTGTTATGCGAACAAGTTAGCGGCCTTTCATTTAACAATTGCGATCGACGGCTGCCTTCTGTCACTGCAGTGCCATGCGTATTTGAGAACAAAATTATCTTCTTTAATTACACCTCCGGCCTTGACGGTACAGAATAGAGTACCGGAACTATTGTTTTTCTTTGTTGAATTCCAGTGGGTTGAATTCCAGTGAATCACTGCTTTACTATGGAATGTGGTTCGAAACTAAACTTGCGGCTGAAATTTTCTTCTGTCGCATTGGTTGCGTTCCATTTCTTGCAAAGAGCAATAGCGATGCTGGAAGTTTCGCTGCGGCAACCGCAACGCATTGACATCCTGCCGCTGCTCAAAGTCGCAACCGAACCGACATCCGCTTCCGGCGTTTCGACCAATCAGGTGTGGCCGCTGCGACAGATTATGACGCAAACTCGGAATACGGCCCGTGGAAAAGCCATGAACAGCTGCTATGCTATTGCATTGCCAGCCAGCTTTCACAAAATTCGGCGCATATTCGAAAACCCGACGTACCGCGCTAGAAATCTCGCCCGCCCGCGCGCGCCGTAAAGATATCTAGAACACTGGAGAAAGAACCCCGGAGAGCGCCTAACTTTGTGTGTGCTGCTGCCCTTTCCACTTTGCTCGCCGGCGCAGCGCAAAAGGGAACATGGCCGCACGTGCCGTCGATTGTTCGAGAACGTTTGAGTAAAATCTACTCATCGGCCGGAAAGGGCGTAGCCTTGACCGTGCTAAGTGATGTCCTCTCGGCTTGACTCGCTCGCCGGTGGCGGCGCAAGTCCAGAAGGACTTGGAAGGTTCTCGAAACTGGTTTCCGCGCCTGGCCAGTGAAGACCCGCGCCCGACGCAAGAAAAAGGAAATTGTACAGATGATACTGTTTGTATGCGCGCGCCAGACTTGGTGCGAAGAACGAAGAGACGCGGTGCGCGCCTATAAATGAAGGGCGTTGACCGCTGTCTGTCAGCCCGAGCCGCCGTTCAAGCTTCACAAAAGCGCACCCGCTCGACTCCCGGGACAACACCACTCTCCCAGCCACGGACCAGCGATGCATCATGTGCCATCCTGCAGGGCGGCTCTATCGTGCTCCTTATGCCGTCGGACTGTCGCAGTGCCCGGTGAAGAAATTGTGCTTTGTCTCTCGTTAGTGCACTTTGGGTGCAAGGCTTTCTGGGGTATTGAAATCTCTCGCAAGCGTTACTTTGCACGAGTTGCAGTGTATTGTAAATCACTTTGTATGTGCTGGTACGAGTGATTGTGAAGTCATCTGTATCATCTCTTCGCTGCATAAACTTTGTTTCGTTTGTGAACCTTTGGCTACGACCCATTCTCTGGCTTGCGACCGGCGAAAGCTGGGCTCCAAACGACCATCCTCTTTCTCGCTTGGTAGGTTCTTTCTGACTGACCTTGCCACGCTGAGTCGAGGGCATGTCCTCTGAGACCGAGACCGCTACCCCCCCACACTTAACAGTCAATGGGAGTGCACGCAAGAGTGCGCGAAAAGGGTGACACCAACGCATAATTAACTAGTTGTTCCTTTCAATTTTCTTACCCGGTGCTGCTGTTGCAGTTCATTTATGGGAAAGAAACTCAAGATGTTACAAGCCCCAGTGCCTCAACAAAACTTCTGCAATATTTGATAGCTGGTAAACTCCTGGCGACGAAGGCTTGCGGCCGTAAACCCTTACATTTTGTGTGTGTGAATACGAAGGTTCTTAGTCGTATTCTCCGCTAGTGTAGCGAATTTTGGACTTAACAATAGTAGGTTTCGTGGTGCAGGCCTGCCCGAAGGTTCTTCGAATAACCACCGCCTCCTAGGTGGCTGACAACGCTATTCTGACGACACAATCCTCGCTTTGCGTTTAACTATGCGGCGTGCCCAACGCACATAGAGTGTAAAAAATTAAAGCAAAGCGTTTGAAAAACACGCAAAGCGTTGAATATATCTCGCTGTAATCGCCTACTGAGAATTTGTTTCCTGCGTTTACTGCGAATTTCCTAATTTCCCTTCCGCAGCTCTTTAATACGATATTGTCACCAAATGGTGACTGCTGTCCAGAGAGCAGAAAGGCTGCGAAAATGGTGTCTAAACAAAATCTCTTTATTTGCACTGACTTGCGTCCACAATGGACTGAATCACTCGGCGGCGGCGTAGCAACAAGCGTGCTCGACAGTCGTCGAACAGAATCGCCACCGCTGTCGTCCGTGCTCAATTTAAAGCTGATAGCGAACATTCTAGATAAAGCATGCAAAGTTACTAGACCATTCTGGAGCAACATAGAATCAGCTCTGCCTGGCTGTGATCAATCGAGATAAATCTGGTCGCGTCTTGCGTCGCAAACAAAGCGATAAAGCAGCGTGGTGGCCGATTTGAAGAATCAGCAAACACTGCAAAGACTCGCGGCAATACTCCCCTCTGAAAGAAGCATCGACCCTATGCTATAAAACAAATAATGCGACTAGCAACAAATAAAACGGATCGTGCGAAAATAAACAGAGTGTGTGGAAATGCAGCGCCCTTTAGCGCGCATAATAGGGATTCAGACGGACGACATGGACATCTTCTGGTCGTACGCAACGTCGCTGGGATGCAGTCATTGCGTCAGGCATAACTTCATACTCCAGTTCACCTAGCCGACGTAGAACCTTGTACGGGCCGAAATAGCGCCGCAAAAGCTATTCACTTAATCCACGGCGGCGAATGGGCGTCCAAACCCAGACTTGGTCTCATGGCTTGTATTCCGCGTTGTGTCTTCGTAGGTTGTAGCGTCTGGTGTCGGTCCGCTGATGGTCTTTGATCCGTAATCGGGCAAGCATTCGAGCTACATCTACGAGTTGAAGGTAGGCGGCGACGTCGACGTTCACTTCTTCGGTAACGTTGGGCAGCATGGCGTGTAGCGTGGTTGTGGCATCCCTGCCATGGAGGAGCTTAAAAGGCGTCATCTGGGTGGTCTCCTGCACTGTGGTGTTGTAGGAGAAGACGACGGAAGGCAGGATGACGTCCCAGGTCTTGTGTTCGGCATCGACATACATGGCGAGCATATCGGCGATGGTTTTGTTCAGGCGCTCGGTCAGTCCGTTGGTCTGCGGATGGTATGCAGTTGTCCTACGGTGGCTAGTTTGGCTGCAACGCAGTATGGCTTGCGTCAGTTCCGCCGTGAATGCTGTTCCTCTGCCCATGATGAGCACATCGTTGGCGCCGTGTCGCAGAAGAATGCACTCCACGAAAAAATTGGCTACTTCTGCTGAAGTTCCGTTCGATAGGGCTTGTGCCTCGGCGTAGCGTGTCAGGTAGTCGGTCGCTACAATGATCCAGTTATTTCCAGAGGTTGACTTCGGGAAAGAGTCAAGCAAGTCCGCGCCGATCTGCTGAAAGGGTCTTGAGGGGGTTCAATGGGGTTCCGAAATCCTGCTGGTCGGGTGGGAGGGGTTTTCCGTCGCTGACAATCTCGGCAGGTATGCACATAATGTGCGACATCGGCAGACAGTCGGGGCCAGTAATGCTTGTCTGGAATGCAGCGGAGGGTGCTACTAAACACGAGATGTCCAGCTGTCGGCTCGTCGTGTGAAACCTGTACAACTTCTTCATGGAGACAAGCAGGTACACAAGGAGGTAGGCTGTTTTGTTGGCTGCGAAGTTCTTCTTCACGAAGACATCATTCTGTACACAGAAGGAAGACAGTCATTGCTTGAATGAGGCGGAGGGTCAAGAAACTTTGCCCCCCAAGTGCTCAATGAGGCGTTTTAGGTCGGGGTCTGAGCGTTGCTGCTGTGCAAAAGAGCTGGGGCTGATGGGTCCCAGGAAGGCGTGCGCATCGTCGTCCAGCGGCGGTGCATCTACAGGGGCCCGTGAGAGGCAATCGGCGTCAGAGTGCTTGCGTCCGGACTTGTAAACGACGGTGACGTGAAACTCCTCGAGGCGCAGACTCCATCGAGTGAGGCGGCCAGAGGGCTCCTTCAAATTGGCATGCCAGAACAGCGCGTGGTGATCGCTTTCCACCTTTAACGGTCGTCCGTAATGGTAGGGGCGGAATTTCGGCATTGCCTAGATGATGGCAAGGCACTCCTTCTCAGTTGTCGAATAGTTGGTCTATTAAACAGCGTGCGCTAACAGGACGTACACAGGAAACTTGGAGACAGAGGAAAGAAGCGCGTTCTTTTTTTTTGTCTCCAGGCTTCAGACTTGAGAATCTTGCAGATCCTCCTCGCATGACCCCAGGAGGGCTGAAGAGCACCAAAGAGCTGTTGAATTTCCCCTGGCACAAGTCTTCGCTTCATGTAAAAGGACAGGGCACGAGAACGGCAGATTGTGGTAGCGATATGGTTCACACACACCGAAGCAGCAGCTTGCCTGGATTGAAGACACATAAAAGAACCCGTAGTTGAAGATATATGCTGCAGTAGAACTTTCTGACGGGCTAGTTGGTACACCTCTGTTAAACAACGTGCGCTAACAGGACGTACACAGGAAACTTGGAGACAGAGGAAAGAAGCGCAGTTTTCTGTGTACATCCTGTTAGCGCACGCTGTTTAATAGAGATGTACCAACTAGCCCGTCAGAAAGTTCTACTATAGTTAGTCTGCCTTGGAAAGGGAATGGCTAGCGTATGCGATGTCTTTCTCCAACCCGTCGCTTTTTTGAGCGAGGACGGCGCCTAGGCCCACGCTCCTTGCGTCGGTATGAACTTCAGTATCGGCGGATTCATCAAAATGCACGAGGATCGGTAGGGACTGTAAACCACACTGAAGTTCTTTGAAGGCTTCTGCTTGCCGCGCTTCCCATATAAATGGAGCACCTGGCTTCGTCAGTTGGGTCAGGGGCTCAGCGATGCGCAAAAAGGTTTTCACAAATCGTCGGTAATATGCGCACAGTCCGAGGAACCTGCGCACTGCTTTCTTATCGACCGGCGGTGGAAACTGTTCAATAGCAGTTGTTTTCTGCGGGTCTGGGCGTACTCCATCCTTGCTAACGATGTGGCCTAGAAACAGCAGCTCTTCATAAGCAAAGTGGCACTTCTCGGCTTTCAAGGTTAGGTCAGAGGACTTGATGGCGTCTAGTAATGTCCGAAGTCTTTTGAGGTGCTCTTCAAAGTTTCAGACGAAGACGACATCATCTAAATATACCAGACACATTTGGCACTTCAGGCCTGCTAGCACTGTGTCCATTATTCGCTGAAACGTCGCTGGTGCGGAACAGAGACCAAATGGCATCACCTTGAACTCAAAGAGCCCATCGGGAGTCATGAATGCGGTCTTCTCGCGATAATTTTCATCGACCTCAATTTGCCAGTAGCGGCTCTTGAGGTCCATCGATGAGAAATACTTGGCGTTGCACAGTCGGTGCAGTGTGTTGTCGATGCGGTCGAGGGGGTAGACGTCCTTCTTTGTTATCTTGTTCAGGCGATCGACGGTAATCAACGCAGAATAGAATTGCGCCGTAGTAGTAGTAGAAAACATTTATTCCAAAACGGTAGGATAGAGTGGCGAAAATACAGATTTTGGGTGGAGTCCTTATTTCAGGACCCCAATGTCCACCGCAGTTGCTCTTGCTTGGGATATCAGCTTTCGTTGCGTCGTCAAGTCAGAGCTGAGCAGGGCAGACTCCCAGTGTTCCTCGAAGTGCGCCGTCTTTCTTTCTCACTTGAACAGCCGGTGCAACCCATGTGCTGTTTGATGGATGGATGACGTCGTCGCGATGCATTTCTTCTCCTTGGTCCCGGATGGCTTGTCGTTCCCGCGGCGACATACGGTAGGGGCTTTGACGGAGAGGGCGGGAGTGCTGGTCGGTTATAATGCGATGCTTGGCAATTGGTGTTCGTCGGATTTTCGGCGTTGACGAAAAACACTCGCTGTAACTTCGAAGCAGATTGCGGATCTGGTCTTGTCTGTCCGGGGAAGGGCTGGGTTGATGTCGAATGCGGGTGAGTTCCCCTGTTCAGGCGAATCTTCTGCGGATGGGTCGGAAAGGGCGAAGGAATCCCGTACGTCGGATATTTCGTCGAAGAAAGCAATCGTCGTTCCTTTGTTTATGTGCCGGTATTCTTCGCTGAAGTTAGTCAGCAGTAATTCCGCCTGGCCATCGCGGAAATGTGCGATTCCTCTTGCGATACCGATTCCTCGGTCTAGAAGCAACTGCATGTTGCCCTCAATGATAGCTTCAGCTTTCATTGCTTTCGTGGCGCCTACGGTCACGATAACGCTTGAACGGGGTGGGACGCTCACTTCTTCCTTCATGACACTGAGAGAAACGTGATTCCCAGTAGCCTTATTGTAGGGATAGCCTCGTCCGTCAAAAGCGTGATCAGCTTGAATCGCAGGTCGAAGATCACCTTTAATCATTAAGGAAATCCATGCCCAAGATCACTTCGCGGGAACATTGCCGTAGCACAACGAAGGTCGCAGAATAGGTATGTCCCTTGAAAGTTACTCGCGCTATGCATCGTCCTGCTAGCGTAATGAGGTAACCCCCTGCGGTGCGAATTTGTGGGCCGTTCCAAACCGTTGTGACTTTTCTCAGCTGTGCAGCTGTATCAACTAGAGCGGTAACTTTCCGGCCGTCGATAGTCACTTTTAATTCGGATGTCCTGGCTCTTGCATTGAAATTCGCCCTCGTCGTCGGGTCACGACTTCGTCGCGTATGCGAATCGCGGCTGGGGCGTGTCGTCGAATCTTTTCTGTGTGGCGCCGTAGTTTTGAAGGCAGTTCGCGTCGCAGAAGGTGGTTTGAAGGCAGAAGGCGGTTTGAAGGCGTTCCTACAACGGCCAGTTGTCGGAAGTCCTCTGGGCGTCGCATTTCCTGGGGCTTTAGCGTCGCTCGTAGGGCGGGCGGGAGCAGGGAGGCATCGTTCGGGAACAAGTGGTTCATGTCGGAGAGGACGTAGGGGCAGTCGTTGGGGCTGAGGCGTGCATACTGCAGCAGCGTAGGACATGGCCTGGGGTTCTGTGGCCGTCGGGGTGCCAAGTGCCTGTTGCACTTCTTCCCGTACCACGTCCATTAGAGTCGCTGTTTGCGACAGTGGGGAGGATGGCAGTAATCGGCGTAGCTCCTCGCGGACGATTTCGCGGATCACTTCCCGCAAGTTTTCTCTAGTGGTGGTCGTCGTGTCCGGATGGATTGCACAGAGAGAGGAAGAACGGTTTTCCTGCCGGGCCCGGACGTCGAGGGTCTTCTCGATCGTGCAGTCTTCTTGCATGAATTCGTCAAATTTTTGGTGGCTGGCGGATGAGGCTGCGAAAGAATTGTTTCTTTACGCCGCGCATTAAAAATTGATCATTCTTTTCCTCGGTCATCTCGGGGTCGGCGCGGCGAAAGAGGCGCTTCATTTCTTCCACGTGAGCGCGGACGGGCTCATTTGGAAGCTGAATCCTGGACTCGAGGAGTCGTTCAGCTCTTTCTTTCCTCATGACACTGGTGAATATCTACAAGATTTCCTCCTTGAGTAGCTCCCGTGTCGTTAGGGATGACTCGTGCATGGTTTTCATAAGACTTGCATGCTGAGCCCTACAGTGCGAAAAAGACGTACCGGAGTTTCGCCGCATCATCCCAATTGTTGAATGAAGCCACGCGCTCACATTGGTCCAACCATTCTTCGGGGTCTTCGCCTTGGGATCCATTGAAAGTTGGCGGCACCCGCGGCTGCTGCAGTATGATCGGGGTCGACATCTTCGGCGAAGTAGTGGTGCTTGTAGCTGCGTCCTGTCGATGTCTGGTTGGGTCCGGCAGGGTCCCGAACTCAGGCTCCTCTGCCTGGAGACGTTGGCTGGCTTGGTTAACTGCTGGCTCGTCCTCCGGTGCTAAGCGCAGGGGGCTGGCGTCCCGACTAGGAGGGGGCGTCCGGAACATAGAAGGCAGCCCAGCACCTCCACGAGATGTCACGTAGTGGTGGCGGCTGTCGAAGGAGCGATGAAGACGGACAAAATGTCTTCTAAAAGAAAACTGCTTATTGGACTGACTTGCGCCCACAATGGACTGAATCTATCGGCGGCGGCGAAACGACAAGCGTGCTCGGCGGTCGTCGAACAGAATGCCCGCCGCTGTCGTCCGTGCTCAATTTAAAGCTGATAGCGAAGTTTCGAGATCTAGCGTGCAAAGTTACTAGAACATTCCGGAACAACGTAGAATCAGCTCTGCCTGGCTGCGATCAATCGAGATAAATCTGGTCGCGTCTTGAGCCGCAAACAAAGCGATAAAGCGGCGTGGCGGCATATCTGAAGAATCAACAAACACTGCAAAGATTTGCGACATTATGTTAGTATCCTTTTCAACATGAAAAATGTGACTGGTTGCCAGCTTTTCGCCTAGAGAGCGGTGCTGGCTGGCCCAGAACGCTATCTTTCTACACTGTGATCAAGCACTATATTGTCAATATAAAGCTGCGAAAGGGGTGAAATACAAAATAATGATTTAAACGGCATAGCCTAGCTAGCATAATCGAGTGCGTATGGAGGATAGTGCGCAGTGTGCTGGTAATTTTCAGAGATGTGTGTTAGCTAACAAATGAACCAACACGACAGCTTTATGTCTACGTAATAAGCGCCAATAGAAGGTTAGGAAGTCAAAAATTGATGTCTAGATGCACAAATGATTATAATGAAATTTGTTTCTTTATCGAAGTACAGTAACTATGGAAGGAGAAATTTCGGTATATATTGTCACGTAGAGATGACGGCAGTCCGGCGAGCAGGAATACCGCGAAAACGGCTTCTGAAAGAACCTGTGTATTGAGCAGACCTATGCCCCAAAATAACTCAATAATGCGGCAGCGGCGTAGCAACAAGCGTGCTCGGAGGTCATCGAAGAGAATGCTTGCCGCTCTCGGTTGCTCTCAATTTAAAGCTGACAATGAACTTTCGAGATACGGTGAGCAAAGTAACCACAATAGTCAGAAGCAACGTTGAATCAGCTCCGCATGGGCGCGATCAATCGAGATAAATCTGGCCAGGTCTTGGATCACAAAGAGAGAGATAAAGCCACGCGCCACTGCTTTCAAGGATCAACAAATATTGAAAAGTTTTGCGTCTATATAAAGGAATAAAATATCCTACCTTTAAAGTTTCTTTTCAGAAAATTGAATGAACGTTCTAGCTGTTTACAATACTTTTTGTCCATAAGATATAAATTAGATCAGTATAAGGATACGTTATAACAAAGGGCAGGAGCGGCAACATTTTGAGCTAAGGTCGGGACAGTTGAAGTGCACAGTGATATAAGGGTCAAGAGGTTGGAATGCAGGTCCGATGCTTTACTCGTTATGATAATATTCTCAGTAGTTTTTCATGTTCATACGCTAAATAGCCACGTATGCATCCTGATCACTCATAGCCGATAATAGATGCAAGCCATTTCTCCGTCTCAAGTAAGGAATACGCTCCGACCGAGCTCATCCCTGGAGCTCGGCCGACCACACGATACGTGACGGTTTTTTCTCATTTCCTTCTTTTCACCGCCACACGCCTTTGTGCGTCTCGCGAGGCCCAATACACTGAAAAAAAAAGCAATTGAGCATTAGGAGGGCCGCTATTATATGGTGAGATTCGTGCTACATTTCAATTCTGTCAGGGAGCCAGCACGAGAACCAGTTTTCGGTGCCCTTTAGCAAAACTCAGGTGTTCCCCGACAAGTGATGTCCGCATATATTCTGTGCGATGCGGAGAAGCGCGGTTGTGCCTAAAAGACGCCTTCTCGCCTCATAAGCAAAGATAACACTTGTTGATAGGCCGTGCCAAGGTCAGAGCGTCACTTCTTGTCTCTGCTCTTAGCTGTACAGTGCTACTTTATCCTTTGCCGTTAGCCGCCTGATACAAGAGAGGCTCAGGTTGTGACGAAACAGCTTGGCATGCACACGTAGGAGCGTACGCATCTTCGTGAATAACAATTTTTCAGCCTTATTTTGCATTTTTCCGTGCTCTCAACGTGGCCAAACAGTAGCGCCATCACCGCCGAGTTTCCTATAAAATGGCACAGCAACTGCAGAGGAGTCAGCAGTTGTACCGTCGGCAGCTGAAGGAACCATGGTGAGAACGACTTAGGCTCCTTTTCTTTCCTGTATTTTTCTATGAATACTAGGAGGTGAACCTTGTCAATGCAGCTTCCGAACCGTCACTACTTGAGCTGGAAAACTAAACGCTCATTCGCATGTTAGGAGGAAGAAACTTTTGCTTGCAGAAATATTCCTTTAGTAATAAACACACTGACAGTGCATTATGTCTACGCATCGATCGCGGGAGCGATCTTTAACGTTGGTTGTATATAAATAAACGTGAGGCAAAAAAAGGAGTAACTTCTAGTTTCGTTCTAGCATTAAGAAACCAGCTTGTATTCGAAGGTAATGGTAATGCTGAAAGCTAGTTGTACTGTTCCCTTGCATTTTTCGCATTTGTAGCAACTCCATATAAATTTTGAAAGGCTATGTTGCACAGGCTTTTCAGAGCACTGTTGGTGACATAAAAATGCTTTATTTATGGTTGTAAGGCTGACCGATATCAGAGAAATGTTTATGACTCTTAAACTTCCGTAAATACACAGCTATAATTTTACTGGTCCTGCGTGCATGCACGTTAGCCACTGCTCGTTTCATTACAGATCCGTGCTTGCATTGTCCTGGCTCTGGCCACCAGCGCCTTCGCTGGCTACGTTGGTAGCTACGGCGGCTACGGCCTTGGCTACGGTCTCGGCTACGGCTACGGTCACGGCCTTGGCTATGGCCTGTCCACCTACGGTCTCGGCCACGGTCTTGGCTTCGGCTACTCCGGTCTCGGCCTTGGCTACAGCTACGCTCCAGCTGCCAGCTACGCCGTTGCTGCCCCAGCTGTTCACCGCACCGTCGCCACCTACCACGCTGCCCCAGCCGTGACCGCTGTTCACGCCGCCCCAGCCGTCGCCACCTACCACGCTGCCCCAGCCGTGACAGCTGTTCACGCCGCCCCAGCCGTCGCCACCTACGCCGCTGCCCCAGCCGTGGCCACCGTTGCCCACGCTGCTCCAGTCGCCACTTACGCCGCTGTTCACCACGCCCCAGCTGTGGCCACCGTTGCCCACGCTGTCCCAGCCCTCGCCTCCTACCACGCCGCCCCAGTTTATGGCTACGGTATTGGCACCCTCGGCTACGGTGTTGGACACTACGGCTACGGCCACGGTCTCCTCGGCTACGGCCTGAACTACGGCTACGGTCTCGGCAACCCACTCAGCTACGCCACCCTCCTCCGCAAGAAGAAGTGTGAGTACATGTCCCGGCTTCTTTTGTTTTACGAAAGCAAAGAGGAGCATAAACGAGTTCCTCACAAGGTAGCTGTAACATCGGATTTGAAGTGATCATTTAGGGTTTATGTTATGACAGCATTTTTTTCCTGTCTTAGGTGACCCCTATCTGCATTCCTTTCTTCTCTGAGACTTCGATTATCTTGTATGGCCTAAGCCTCTTCCTTGAGAGACATATTTCTTCCAGAAAATTTTTCCACGCTGTCAAAGCAAATGAGCACATGAATACATTTATGGAGCCTAATTTATGGCTCTTCATTAATGCATGTGCTCGCAGCGTGCTCAGCATTAGAAACCACGCTCACTCCTTTTTAATGCCTTCGGTGTTTATCGCTAACTGAAAAAACACACATAGTATTAATTCCTATCCTCTTTTTTTTCTCTTCCAGAAATTTCTTCTGTACGAGCCACAACAGTCATCAACGAAATCATCTAATTTCAACTCAACTAGGGTATGCTCTTGTTTGTGCGCCTTTTTCACGGGACACAAAAAGTGCAGTAATAAAATTTAGTAATTTCGAATATACATCTGCCACTTCTCTGCTCGCTGTGCTCAACGCCAATATCTGTTAGTACACAAGATGTGCCATGCTAACTGAAGTAGCATCCTAGAAGTGGAATACATTTTGAGACAGTCACGCTCAGCAGTCGGAACGGGAGTCGCCTGCATACTACAAATATCCTTCTGTTGAATTAGGGTGTAAGCTACACAATAGAAACAAGCCATGTCTTATGCAAGCAAAGAAATCGGAAGACTTTAACTTACGACAGTTGGGATGGCAGAAGAAAAATAGAAAAAATGTTCTATTCGTAGCGGCAGCTGTGAGTGTGCCCTTTTTGCCTACGTGACCAAAAAACACTTGCGCTTAAGAGAGTAGATTGCTTAAAAGAGAAGGGTTCCTAGGTTTGCGTATCACTCACTGGCGTTGAATGGTCAACAGCCGGCGGCGCGTGTATTCCCAGCATGGATGATGTCAAGATACAATTCAAATATTACTTTAGGTCTACTTTCTTCTGCGATCGCCAATGGCTGAGACAACAGCAAACCACCGCATTCGTAATGATTTCGAATAGGGCATGAGGGATGAAATATAGAGAAACTGCATGAACCGTAGCGCTTTACCGCCTCTACCAAACCCACGGAACGCGTAGCCATGATTGGAAAGGATGGAAAATAATTTCGTGCCATCTGATATCATGGGCCTCGCGCTTAGCGGAAGAAAAAAGTTTTCGCAATACTTTGCTTTCTACTGTACATTTCTTGTTTATATGGGCACTCCAAAAATCTGTATTTAATTCTTGAAAAGTCGATTATTTTGTTATGAGCAATATTTTGACGACTGAAACAAAGAAAATTCAACATTTTAGTAACGACCGACCTCCAAGAACAATGCCTGGCTCTTCATTGCGAGCAATATATCAAATTAATCTGAAACCATGGTGGCCCTCTTATGAATAAGTGCAGCTGCTATCATCTCCTTATATAGACGAAAGCTAGAAAATATACAACAGTAAAAAAATTGGAGCGGACACTTAGACTCCGCTTTAAGGATTTGATCTAATTTTAGGGGTTTAATGTGCCAAAGGGACTAAGGCTATGAGGGACGTCGTAGTGAAATGCTCCGGAAATTTCGACCACCTGGGTTGCATAACGTGGGCTGCATCGCACAGTACACAGACCTGTGCGATGCCAGTGTACGTTAAGGGTATGACGCGATAGCGTAGTGGGTTAATTCCCATATATGCCTGAAGGTATTTTTCTACTTTATATTCATAGATAGCTGCGAGTCCTGATACCACCTCTTGGCACAGTGGTGCAGCAGTTAAGCGATGCCCAACTACCCTGCGATGGAAAATGCTCCCAGCGGTAACCCTTAATTTAAATTGTATAGCCTAGGATTCTCTTCCCGTGCGACCAACCATTAATTTAACTGCCACTGCGAGCAACCGTGGCCAGTTCGCTCTATTCGGTAGGCAAGTTATGATAAAGCCTCAAGGTAACGTGACCTAAGTGGCCAACCTGCTTCCTGTATTGCTCTCTGCGAACCACCTGCCAGAGCCATGGCCGTGATATTTCTCTCACAGCGCCGAGAACGCTGACACAGAATTTTCTGGTGAATGGAGCCGCTAACGTTATCACGTTAAAGGGCCACGTGAAAATGGCCAATCATCTGCACAAAAGCAGTGACTAATGATTTATTATTGTTTCTATGGCTACCACAGGTGCTGAAGGCCTTGGCCAAAATAGAACGCTTGGCGGTTAGGGTTGTCAAAGCAGAAAAAGCGAACATTTGGGAAACATAACCTTGAGAGAACTGCTGTTCATGTCCCAACGGATTATCTCTATGGAAGGAGACACCAGTTTGTTGCCTTCTTAGGATTCTGTGTATCGGAGGGTCACAGACCCAGTCCAACGTTCCTATGGCAGTAGGCTGGGAGGCAGAGGGCCGCTTATCTGACAAAGATCGAGTGCCCGCCCTCGACTGAGGCTTGAATGGGAGCTCGACGCCATCAGGATCAGTTGCTGCATCCCACGCTGTCCGTATTGCCTACCAAATTGCATTCCTCAATCCCAACATCCCGATTCCACTTCTCTACAACCTAGCACTCCTAGACACTTTCCAGGTGATATCAAGGGAGTCTCTCCGGGCATGCTCCCTCGGCTGTGGGCGGTGTAGTAGTTTTTAAGGCGAAAGGCTTACTTGCCCATTGAGTCCGCCGGAAGTGTCCGTTCGCAGGAAGTGTCCGCCTCACCTGCCAATCAAATGAAGTCATCAAAACGAAATTGATAAAATAAACATAAAACAAAAAAGCAAAGACATTAAAAATGAATAGAAACAAAAAATAAAACAATAAAAAATCAATAAACATCAATAAGAATTAAAATAAAGTAAATCAAAAATAAACAAATAAATAACTAATTAAATAAATTAATATGCACACACATTAGGTACTATAGTCGTGGAAACAAAAACTCGCGTTCTAGAAAGTTCCATGCTTTCGCATTCCTGCACGTAAGCAGGCTGAAGTGCCCTCAGAAATGTTTAACTCGATAGCCTTAAAGCGCACGTTCTGCGGAGACATAAGTGGTGTGAGAATGAAATTCTCATTGGACTATGAGAAGTGACGTCATAACTACAAGACTTTCCGCGTGTAATTCGAAAACCGCGCACCGGTCACAAAGTATACAGTGATGACCCCACTACGCAATTCCTCATTTACCTACAGAGTCGTGACATCATTTCACCACCATTGCGTATTTTCTCTGAAAAAAAAAACCAATTGCTCTGAAAAAAAAAAAGATTCACTCGATACCCCTCGGGTTCCGAGCCGGGTGCTCTAACCGTGGAACAAATCAAACCTTGAGTTGAGGGCGATGAAAGGAGGCACTGCGTGGGCACCTCGCACCGCAGAGTTCGCTATAGGGCGGGCAACAACATCTACTTAATTATCCAATCCATGCCACACCTTGCGGTGCAGGCACGAAAAGGTGAGTGGAGGTCCAATAGCAGACGCCGCTCGCCAGCCGAATGGAAACAAGTTAGCATAATGTTCATAGAGCCGCAAAAACCGAAAAAAAAAACGAACGGTAGACCATATCGGCACTGTTCCGCTGTCCGTGTCAACGCATTGACAATTCATTTCATAAATCATCTTCGTGCTGAAACGATCGGTGCCGCAGGGTTGGCCGTATTGAGATTCTCCTGCAATCTGGAAAAAGTCACACCAACTTTACAAAACTCACAAGCATGTGTTATAGCCTGACCTAGAGAGCAGCTTACATCAATGCAAAACTTGACCACACCCATAGACAAGGTTATTATTGCAGCTATAGGCTGCTGTGTACCCGCATAGCCTTTGCACTGCCAATGGAGCTGAGCTTCATGCATTATGCCTTCACGTCGAGCTGACGCACACATCAATATCATTTTTGAATTTTCAATTTTTACACCAGTGTTCTGCTGCCGAAACCATAGCATAATTATAATGAGCTTGCACCGAGAAGGAATTTCGTTGTTTTTTCATGAGGAAACGCACTCACATAGACACTATGCATTGAATATTTTCATTATAAACCACAATACAATGGAACACACGTTTTCACTTCAAACAGTCGTGCCAAAGACATCATCACCCCCTCCTGGTTTTCTGCAGGGAGGGAACAATGCCATTCAGTATCACTGATGTCATTCCCTCCAAACATCTCAAAGAAATGACACTAGTGTTTACGGTAAGTGGAAAGCGGCTTTTATTGTCGAAAAATGAGGCTGCCGTATTATAGCACTCAACTGTATCAGCCATTCCAACCACTACTTCCCAGCAATCACACAGATTCAGTTGCAAAACAATGTCACACTTACTAAAGCACATTGTAGAAAATGCATACCAGTCTCCACTAGAAGTATTCACACTGGTGAATGTCAATGCACTGTGAAACATCAAGTGAATGAATTACAAAGCAGCAACACAAAAACATTATTCATGTGACTCCTTGCAGATCTTGAGCTACAGAGTACACACAGCAACTGGTTTGAAAGGTATAACCTAAACATGCAACTGAGATATAAAATGTGGGCGGCAATAAAGTGATATGCGCTTTCATAAAGCCGCCTGAAGCCTTCTTGAAAGCATAAATAATTTTTAAGTTATGAAATCAAAACAAACCCCACCAGATACAACGTTTGGTGGTCATGAGGTTCCAGAAAATGTTTAACTGAAAAACAGGCATTCATTCTGGTGGTATTTCACTGCATACTGTGCAAATTGAACTAGTACGTGAAGTGTAACCCTAATTTACAATTTTTGTAGGTCAGGGCAAATTTATGTGGCATTTACTATTGTGGATGCACACTATACTAAGCTGCAGGATGGTGAGTGATGATTTATTACTTTATCAACTACGTGTGTGAAAGCCAGTACCAACTAGGAATGCCTAACACCTTACTTTCTGTAGGAACTGTGGCATGACTTGTGCCATGTACACTTCATCAATTGTCTTTCATTGCCTGAAAAGCAGTAGCCTCATAATGCACACTAATACAGCAAACGATCATAACTGCAAAAGGCGAAGTGGCCTGTTTTAAGGCGAGCTGCGTCACATGCCTGCCGTTCAAGTCATGCTTCATAATTTTTAAAGATATTTTGTGGTTTCATTGGGCACATGGCCTCTAATCCATCTCTCTCCCCCTACTGCGCTTACATGAGAAATGGACAATGCCATCAGTAGAGCACGTTATTAAATGAAAGTGATGTGAAGCGATACCTGTCTCACAAGTCTCAAGTCCGTGCCTCTATTTCTTGCCATTTGTGCATGAAACAGATACACTGTCATTTTTTGTGGTTCAAGTAGCAATGGCTAGGGTGCAGATAGGTGTGCTTCTCTGGATATGAGTAAGGAATTAATACAGTCATGCCTCGTTAATATGAACACTTTGGTTCACGAGCTCAAGTGTGTACAAAGCGAATCGTCCGTAATAACAAATCATGAATAAAAACAAAAACAAATATTTTGAAAAATCATTTTATGATTACAGACTCCTAAGCACAGTGGAGGGCAGTGAAGTGGAAATTGGGCAATCTTAGCAGCTCAGGTGGATTATTCTGATCGCCATTCTTTTGAAAATCAAACGGTTTAGGTTGAAGCACGTTTTAAGCGCCTAGTGGTCCACGAGATGGATGATAGTGCGTGTTGACGTGATGAAGTATCTCCTACCGCGACTGTTCACAACCCAAAAACTGTACTCACTCGGATGACAACTGCTGAACGTGGTTTTCAACGGAGCATACAGATAATTCTTTTTCGCAAACAGGGATAAAATGTGGCAGACGGTTAGGTGCATCGACCTGGCACCTTACCACTGCAAAGCATGAAACCATGTACACACAGAAAGGCAACTACTAAAGCATTTGCACATTCGCCTGCCTTACGCTGGTGTTCTGCACTAAAATTATAAAGGTCAGAAAATCTGGTAGATACACTCGGGATTTTGTTCTCCTCTCTATCCGTATTAACGGGAGAGAAATAGATGGGTCCCAATAGGCTCTGTGCATTTTCACCCTCTCCATTGTCCGGGCAGCGAGTTTTCATATTAATGAGGAGTAAATATACTGAAAGGTTTGGCCCCCAGAAAAACTGTCTACAATTCGAGTCGTCCATATTAACAGGAGTTGTATTAATGGGGAACAACTGTAAATGTGTCATGTGAATTTTGTATGATGAGTATTTGCAGACTACAGACGTATACGCAGTACTTGCAGTGAAGGGGCCATTTCGATATCTGCGCCGCTGTAGAGGATGTTCCGTGTCACATACTTTGCCTTTTACCATTGTTTGTGCACTATATGTTTCACATACATGCTCCGGGACGTCTTCCAGCCGTCTGCATGAGGTCTTTAGCTTGGTGCGTAGGCACCTCCAACGAAGCAATTGAGCATGGCTGACATGCCTTTTTAGCTTGCTGCACTGTTGAAAAAAGAAGCCATCAGAACAGTAAAAATTGTTACCTGTAAACGATGGAGCACTCGACTTTGCAGAAATTGGATAAAAATAGAATTATGTGTGACGAGAGCCTTGTAACAGTATCAGGGCATGTAACCTGTGTGTTTTCATGACCAATAAAAATTCAAAGTGCATACAAATCCGACAGTTGCACAAAAAGATTGGCAAACGAAATCGGTGAAAAAAGTTAATTTCGTCATAACAATGTGTGAAGTTTCAGAAAAGCAAAAACAACAGCCTATGCCTGTGCTAGCCCATAATGAAGACAATCGGCATTTGCTTCTCTAAGCTTCTATCGGCATGTATTCGAACGTGAGTTTGAGTAGCATGTGAACACCCGTTTACTGGCGGGCTTCTGTGCAAAATGCCAGCGTAAACGACAGCACCCGAGACCCTCACTCAGGAACGAGTTTATGGTGTCCGATATCTCTGATGGATACACAAACGAAAAATAAAAGCTATGCAGCACGCGGACTTTTAACGAGTATCACCTATAACATATCAAGCATCGCCCCCACGTACACGACCTGGGCTTTGACCTGCGCCACCCTCGCTTTCTCAACTTTGTCAGAAGGGTTACCATTTCGTATATAGAGTTAGCACAGGCAAACTCACGCCACCAAGAAAGGCAACCGACATGATCAATCACGTAAAAATTTTGTCGGACTATTTCGTCGAAAATGAACTGTGAACGCTCTATCCATGCACAAGACCAAATCTCTTCGAAAGCATATTTATCTTTGTGCGATCGCGTTGCACACACACATCCCGACTTATTTTACTGCCTCTTCTCGACACAAATAGCTGCATATTCTCAACTGAGAACACAACATGCCTTCGACTCGACGTGTCCATTGCTGACTGCTACCAAGAAGTTAGCGGCAACAAACGCGGCAGATAAAAAGCGTAAAGACCGGAGACACCTACAGCGAGCGCGGCGTTGCCGCCCCGCTGAATAATGGCAAAGACAACAAGGTCTTTACCTGTAGTAATGGATAGACACGGTTCCAACACGTTTGCGTTTGTCACAGACATCGGCGACACAGGAACACTTCGCCTTCTCCACGGCAGATTCCGCAAAGACGTTCGTCAGTTAGCGCAATTTTGCGAGTATCGACAGCCACGCCGTCACCCTAAATTCGGTGTGATAGTCTCTGGTACCCTCAGAAAATGTCAAAATTAAGTGCGTAGCATCAAACACGCGATTAGTCCCCTACAAAACAGCGAGAATTTCGGCACAAGCAAGCAGCGCCCATACATTCATAAGCGTCGAGCTATGCTTGGACCTCCACTCATGCAATTTTGCCAGACTTCTGAGTTCTGAGCGCCCCCTGAAGTTGAGTTGACTCGCAAATTGACCAAAGCCTTGACGTGTCATAGTGGCGCCGCCATGCCGCGACCACTTGAACTACGAGAGCGATTGGAGTTCGCCACAGCGCCGAGAGATATCGCGCGGGATACGCGGAGTCAAAGGTCCTTCAAGCGGAGTCTAAATACGGCTAGTCTAGGGCACCAACACGGTACCCAACGGCCAAAAAAAAAAAAAAGATAGCCTCCAAAACACCACTACTTTCATTCTCCCAGTCTGACGAAATGGTTAGAGAAATATATTAAAAAAAAAACTACAGAATTTTTACTACATTGGAATGAGTGCGAAAGCACGGATTTCTGCTACGTAAAAGCCGTCGATGAGTGAATAGTGCTGCGGGAGGGAGCGCTAGCGCTAGGTCAGCCGCGAACAAGCAGCGGAACAGAAAACAACGATTTTGCTCGAGGTTGGTCCTAGTAATAGAATTCTCAGCATGGTGGCACCCGCCGCCACACCGTTTCAACGGGGACCCGTAACATCCACTCATCCATTTGTCCATCCGCTGTCGCACTCAGTTCCCATTGTGCGTTTACGCGTCGTCAAAATTTTTTCCTGCTAAATGCTTTTCTTCCATGGATGCACCGATTTCTACTGTCCGCTCCATGGCATCGTCGTTTTGTATTATAACAAGCTGTAAACCCGTTACACGAAAGGGCTGTTAGCAGCAGCGTATTTTTTATAGTGTACTTTTAAAAGCCTGAACATAAATTCCTTTCCCTTAGGCTTGTGTTCTCATTTTTGAAATAAAAAGGAGAAATACAGAGTCGCGTACAGGAAAAAAAAACTTCGTTAAGACGGCTACTAATTAAGCGCTACGAATGTCTTGTATTAATCCTTACTTCTGACTTGCCCTAAATTTAACGACTGACATCGTTTGCATTTAGGCCTCAATACCATTGTGGAGCCTTTGACGCAATACTTTTGCTGCAGCCCATGCAATACAGTCTGGTTTATGGAAGTCTAGTAAGAACAGTTCTGGAGTCCGGAAAATCTTTCTAGAACCCAAACACAGCTTCTATTCGTCGGAATCAGGCAAGAATTTAGCCCCTTGGAGTGAGGTTAAAATTTAATAGATACCGGCATGCTGACAACTCAACAGCATAAATGCGGTTATCTGCAAAGGCTTTTTCAGGATACAGTGTGGCAGGATGAAGTTTGTTTTCTACTTGTCTATCCGCTAGGAAAAAATGCAAGAATCAATATTTTGAAAATAAATTAGGTTACAGTTTAAGGCACAGTATAAGCCTGTGAATCTCAGGGCCTAGTTGCCGCAATTATTGTTTGAAGTTCACTTTTTTCCGACACATATAAGTAACACAACGTGCAACGAAATTTCGCTGTAAGATAAAAAAAGACTCACAAAATTTAGACCAACAGCACACTGGTTATTCTTCCGATTTAGTTTTTTTCCCGATGATGTTTCAGTTTAAGTGGCGAGCTCCTCTTGTGAAAAATTCGATTTGCGTTTCAGTTTAGTGCCACGCTCCGATTATCCATTCCAGTAATAGCCCTTAATTAGGGCTCATAGTAGAATAAATATAATGAAATAAGAAGAGCGATGGCCTTACGCGAAAGCCTGCGCAATTATCGTTCTGAACATTTCAGCATTGAGGGCCGAGAAAATAATGGCATTAAGAAGCTCGGCACAGTTTGTTCCGGTATGAAGCTTCAACGATAATAACAACTGTAATATTGACAACAACATGCATTTTTAGATTCAGCGAGACTACTCTACGACTGAATGCTGTAAAAAACCACTCAACTACTCAAGTGTTATGTTACCAGCAAAGTATTACCTAACAGCTGCGGGCCAGCGACAGGGGCTATTCTTCGCTGTTCGATCATGTAAATGAATTTCTGAGTGTTGCCTTAAAATGTTCTGGGCCTCTTGCCGTTAATAAATATACTAGTGCAATATTACAGCTTTCTTCCTACGCTGCACTGGCTGCGGCGTTCTGCTGCTGAGTGAATCGTATGGAGGGATGATCCCTTTTTGTCGTGGCTGCATCGAGGCTGTGGAAAACTGCAGGGACGCCCTTATTGCATTTCAAACGTCCAAAGCTTGACCATCGAGCATCTCGTATTTTCCTGAGCATTTTTATGGTCTTTCGGTGCATGAAAATATTACGTTACGAAAATATTTCTACAGAAAAAAATATATTCTGATCGTTTCTGTGAAAACACTCTTGAGGAATTTCTTCATGCGTCCATGAAGTGCAGCCAAGTGGCTTCGACTAGTTAATCTGTTAATGAGCGTATGGAACTGTCGTCCGGGCAGCGACTGCTCAAATTCAAAAATGGCCTCCTCCTTTAAGCTATATCTATTCAGATGAAACTCTCTGAGTCCAGCAACGTTGAACTGGACTGCCAAACAAATTATTCCTTCTGCGTCTACTAACCTGCACCAGCATGTGCTCCGAACAGCCAAAGTTTAGAATAAAGGGTGTTTATCCTTCAGTTCATTTTTTGGGTGATAGAAAATGTCTTGACTACAGGCGGCCAAATTTATTTTCACAGACTTGCGTGATGTGTTGCCAACGACATCCGTAGCTTCAAGAGCCGGGAAAGATGCGGCATGTCTTGGAGAACTCCCGAAACAGTAAATATTTCCAGGTACCAGATTGAAGAAAAACTCTCCCCAAAAAAGGTATTTGCCTGCATCTGATTCGACAATATTCCCTTTGTTGCCTAAATACATAAAAATATGAACCAAATCAGTGCACATTCCATCTGATTTTTCATGAGCTGATTTTTAATTTTTCATAAACAATGAAGCCCATTTTCAAAGACTAAGAATTTAAAATTTTGGCAGACTATTATCCTCAGTGCCCCAAGAAACCCTTAATGTTTTCAGTCAAACTCACCATGGTTGAATTCATACCTAGCGTATTTAGGCTTCAATACACTAAATGTGCTCTCACATTGCTTTTTTTGCATTCAGAGAGGAATTAATGGCTAGAATCCACTTCAAATTAGAATGCAGTCTTTCAGCGCACATGCCTGGGCTTATATCCTCGAGATATCCAATTTTCACGCATACACTTGTCTCAAGGCAAATGAAAACACGATTAGAACTTACTTTGCCGAAGTGCATCTTTCAGAAATGTGCAGTAAAGCGGATCAAAATTTGTAGTTTTTTGCTCCAAACTCACCTGCCTCAGTTGGAAAAAGAAAAGCACCTCATTGGTGTCAACACCAAGCATTCTCATTTCTGATGAGTAACTGTAAAAACTGAAACAGAACCCGTAAATGATATAGATGCACTCGAAACGCGCAATGAGGAAGCCGGACACTTTTCTTTTCTTCATGCATAGTGTCGACATTGCACCAGACCTCATCGCCGCAATAGTGCATAGTGAACCTCCCCTCCCTTCTACAAGCCAAAAAGAGACTACGAAAAAAGTAAGACGAAATCTTAGCGCTCAGAGCTGAAATTCATTCCTCTTTATCGATCACGGCGCATTTTTACCCAAGGTTATTGCAGTTCCTGAGAAATTTGATGCTCACTTCGGGTTTCCGTGGTTCAAAACCCTCGGCAGGATGCAGCGCCACCTTCGGCAGCTGGAGCAAACTTAACCAGTATCTCCATATGCGTACAGATAGCGCACTGTGAGGCGCTCACCACTGAAACACATAACTTGACAAAGAGAGGCTGTAGAAAATTAAGAAAAAGCGTTTGGCGACAACCAGTTTCCTCAGACACAACACCGGCTTTAAGCTCGGTACCAGGTGGAGAGAAGTCGGGCGCTCGATGTGAGCGCAGGAGAGTAATTAATTCTCTTTTTCTGTTACTTTTCTCAGCTCTCTCTCTTTCCGTTAGCTTTTGGACTTTTCCCAGTCATTTTAATTAATTCTCCTTTTCTGTTTCTTTTACCACCTCTCTCTCTCTTTCCGTTAGCTTTTGGACTTTTCCCAGTCATCTTAATTAATTCTCCTTTTCTGTTTCTTTTCCCACCTCTCTCTCTTTCCGTTAGCTTTTGGACTTTTCCCGGTCATTGACAAAAGTCTAGAAAATGCGTCACGTGTCAACTTTTGTCAATGTCTTGAGGATATAAGCCCAGGCATGTGCGCTGAAGGACTGCATTCTAATTTGAAGTGGATGCTAGCCACTAATTCCTCTCTGATTGCAAAAAAAAAGCAATGTGAGAGCACCTTTAGTGTATTGAAGCCTAAATACGTTAGGTATGAATTCAACCATGGTGAATTTGTCTCAAAACATTAAGGGTTTCTTGGGGCGGTGAGGATAATATTCTGCCAAAATTTTAAATTCTTAGTCTTAGAAAATGGGCTTCATTGTTTATGAAAAATTAAAAATCAGCTCATGAAAAATCAGATGGAATGTGCCCTGATTTGGTTAATTTTTTTATGTATTTAGGCAACAAAGAAAATATTGTCGAATCAAATGCAGGCAAATACCTTTTTTGGGGAGAGTTTTTCTTCAATCCGGTACCTGAAAATATTTACTGTTTCGGGAGTTTTTCAAGACATGCCTTATCTTTCCTGGCTCTAGAAACTATGGATGTCGTTGGCGACACATCATGCAAGTCTGTGAAAATAAATTTGGCCACCTGTAGTTCAGACATTTTCTATCTCCCAAAAACTGAACTCAAGAAAAAATACCCTTTCTTCTAAAGGTTGGCTGTTCAGAGCACATGCTGGTGCAGGTTAGTAAACGCAGAAGGAATAATTTGTTTGGCAGTCCAGTTCAACGTTGCTGGACTCAGAGAGTTTCATCTGAACAGATATAGCTTAAAGGAGGAGGCCATTTTTGAATTTGAGCAGTCGCTGCCCGGACGACAGTTCCATACGCTCATTAACAGATTAACTAGTCGAAGCCACTTGGCCGCACTTCATGGACGCATGAAGAAATGCCTCAAGAGTGTTTTAACAGAAACGATCAGAATATTTTTTTTCTGTAGAAATATTTTCGAAACGTAATATTTTCATGCACCGAAAGACCATAAAAATGTTCAGGAAAATACGGGATGCTCAAGGGCCAACTTTAGACGTTTGAAATGCAATAAGGGCGTTCCTACAGTTTTCCACCGCCTCAATGCAGCCACGACAAAAAGGGATCATCCCTCCATACGATTCACTCAGCAGCAGTACGCCGCAGCCAGCGCAGCGTAGGAAGAAAGCTGTAATATTGCACTAGTATATTTATTAACGCAAGAGGCACAGAACATTTTAAGGCGACACTCAGAAATTCATTTACATGATCGAACAGCGAAGAATAGCCCCTGTCGCTGGCCCGCAGCTGTTAGGCAATACTTTGCTGGTAACATAACACTTGAGTGGTTGATTGGTTTTTTACAGCATTCAGTCGTAGAGTAACGCTCGCTGGATCTAAAAATGCGTGTTGTTGTCAATATTACAATTGTTATTATCGTTGAAGCTTCATACCGGAACAAACTGTGCCGAGCTTCTTAATGCCATTATTTTCTCGGCCCTCAGCGCTGAAAAGTTCAGAATGATAATTGCGCAGGCTGTCGCGTAAGGCCATCACTCTTCTTATTTTATTTTATTTATTCTACTATGTGCCCTAATTAAGGGCTATTACTGGAATGGATAATCGGAGCGTGGCACTAAACTGAAACGCAAATCGAATTTTTCACAAGAGGAGTTCGCCACTTAAACTGAATACATCATCGGGAAAAAACTAAATCGGAAGAATAACCACTGTGCTGTTGGTCTAAATTTTGTGAGTCTATTTTTATCTTACAGCGAAATTTAGTTGCACGTTGTATTACTTATATGCGTCGGAAAAAGTAAACTTCAAACAATAATTGCGGGCACTAGGCACTGAGATTCACAGGCTTATACTGTGCCCTGAATTGTAACATAATTTATTTTCAAAATATTGATTCTGGCATTATTTCCTAGCGGTTAGAAAAGTAGAAAACAAACTTCAGCCTGGTCACACTGTATCCTGAAGAAAAGCCTTTGCAGATAACCGCATTTATGCTGTTGAGTTGTCAGCATGCCGGTATCTATTAAATTTTAACCTCACTCCAAGGGGCTTAATTCTTGCCTGATTCCGACGAATAGAAGTTGTGTTCGGGTTCTAGAAAGATTTTCCGGACTCCAGAATTGTTCTTACTAGACTTCCATAAACTAGTCTGTATTGCAAGGGCTGCAGCACAAGTATTGCGTCAAATGCTTCGCAGTGGTTTTTAGGCCTAAATGAAAACGATGTCAGTCGTTAAATTTTAGGGCAAGTCAGAAGAAAGGATTACTACAAGATATCCGTAGCGCTTAATTAGTAGCCGTCTTAACGAAGTTTTTTTTTCCTGTACGCGACTCTGTATTTCTCCTTTTTATTTCAAAAATGAGAACACAAGCCTAAGGGAAAGGAATTTATGTTCAGGCTCTTAAAAGTACACTATAAAAAATACGCTGCTGCTAACAGCCCTTTCGTGTAACGGGTTAACAGCTTGTTATAATACAAAACGACGATGCCATGGAGCGGACAGTAGAAATCGGTGCATCCATGGAAGAAAAGCATTTAGCAGGAAAAAATTTTGACGACGCGTAAACGCACAATGGGAACTGAGTGCGACAGCAGATGAACGAATGGATGAGTGGATGTTACGGGCCCCCGTTGAAACGGAGTGCCGGCGGGTGCCGCCATGCTCAGAATTCTATTACCAGGACCAACCTCGAGCAAAATCGTTGTTGTCTGTTCCGCTTCTTGTTCGCGGCTGACCTAGCGCTAGCGCTCCCTCCCGCAGCACTGTTCACTCATGAACGGCTTTTACGTAGCAGAAACCCGTGCTTTCGCACTCATTCCAATGTAGTAAACATTCTCTAGTTTTTTTTAAAATATATTTCTCTAACCATTTCGTCAGACTTGGAGAATGAAAGTGGTGGTGTTTTGGAGGCTATCTTTTCTGGATCGGGTGGAGACCGGGTTGGCGCCCTAGACTAGCCGTATTTAGACTCCGCTAGAAGGACCTTAAACTCCGCGTATCCCGCGCGATATCTCTCGGCGCTTTGGAGAACTCCGTTGCGCTCGTAGTTCAAGTGGTAGCGGCATGGCGGGGCCACTATGACACGTAAAGGCTTTGGTCTATTGGTCTATTTGTGAGTCAACTCAACTTCAGGGGCGCTGAGAAGTCTGGCAAAATTGCATGACTGGAGGTCCAACCATAGCTCGTCGCTTATGAATGCATGGGCGCTGCTTGCTTGTGCCGAAATTCTCGCTGTTTTGTAGGGGGCTAATCGCGTCTTTGATGCTAAGCACTTAATTTTGACATTTTCTGAGGGTACCAGAGACTATCACACCGAATTTAGGGTGACGGCGTGGCTTTCGATACTCGCAAAATCGCGCTAACAGACTAACGTCTTTGCGGAATCTGCCGTGGAGAAGGCGAAGTGTTCCTGTGTCGCCGATGTCTGTGACAAAGGCAAACGTGTTGGAACCGTGTCTATCCATTACTACAGGTAAAGACGTTGTTGCCTTTGCCATTATTCAGCGGGACGGCAACGCCGCGCTCGCTGTAGGTGTCTCCGGTCTTTGCGCTTTTTATCTTCCGCGTTTGTTGCCGCTAACTTCTCGGTAGCTGTCGGCAATGGACACGTCGAGTCGAAGGCATGTTGTGTTCTCAGTTGAGAAGATGCAGCTATCTGTGTCGAGAAGAGGCAGTAAAATAAGTCGGGATGTGTGTGTGCAACGCGATCGCACAAAGATAAATATGCTTTCGAAGAGATTTGGTCTTGTGCATGGATAGAGCGTTCACAGTGCATTTTAGACGAAATAGTCCGACAAAATTTTTACGTGATCGATCATGTCGGTTGCCTCTCTTGGTGGCGTGAGTTTGCCTGTGCTAACTCTATATACGAAATGGTAACCCTTCAGACAAAGATGAGAAAGCGAGGGTGGCGGAGGTCAAAGCCCAAGTCGTGTACGTGGGGGCGATGCTTGATACGTTATAGGTGATACTCGTTATAAGTCCGCGTGCTGCATAGCTTTTATTTTTCGTTTGGGTATCCATCAGAGATATCGGACACCATAAACTCGTTCCTGTGCGAGGGTCTCGGGTGCTGTACTTTACGCTGGCATTGTGCACAGAAGTCCGCCAGTAAACGGGTGTTCACATGCTACTCGAACAACACACGTTCGAATACATGCCGATAGAAGCTTTGAGAAGCAGAAGTCGATTGCCTTCATTATGGGCTAGCACAGGCATAGGCTGTTGTTTTTGCTTTTCTGAATCTTCACACATTGTCACAACGAAATTTCTTTCACCAATTTCGTTTGCCAATCTTTTTGTGCAGCTGTCGGATTTGTATGCACTTTGAATTTTTATTGGCCATAAAAACACGCAGGTTACATGCACTGATACTGTTACGAGGCTGCCGTCACACATAAATTTATTTTTGTCCAATATCTGCACACTAGATAGAGTGCTCCATCGTTTACAGGTAACAGTGTTTACTGTTCTTATGTTGTTTTTTTCAACAGTGCAGCTGAAAAGGCCTGTCAGCCATGCTCAACTGCTTCGTTGGAGGTGCCTACGCACCAAGCTAAAGACCTCATGCAGACGGCTGGAAGACGTCCTGCAGCATGTATGTGAAACATATAGCGCACAAACAATGGTAAAAGACAAAGTATTTGACACGAAACATCCTCTACAGCGGCGCAGATATCGAAATGGCCCCTTCACTGCAAGTAATGCGTGTACGTCTGTAGTCTGCAAATACTCCTCATACAAAATTCACATGACACATTTACAGTTGTTCCCCATTAATACAACCCCTGTTAATATGGACGACTCGAATTTTGGAGTTTTTCTGGGGGCCAAACCTTTCAGTATATTTACGCCTCATTAATAAGAAAACTCGCTGCCCGGACAATGGAGAGGGTGAAAATGCACAGATTCTATTGGGACCCACCTATTTCTGTCCCGTTAATACGGATAGAGATGAGAACAAAATCCCGAGTGTCTCTACCAGATTTTCTGACCCTTATAATTTTAGTGCATAACACCAGCGTAAGGCAGGCGAATGTGCAAATGCTTTAGTAGTTGCCTTTCTGTGTGTACATGGTTTCATGCTTTGCAGTGGTAAGGTGCCAGGTCGATGCACCTAACCGTCTGCCACATTTTATCACTGCTTGCGAGAAAGAATTATCTGTATACTCCGTTGCAAACCACGTTCAGCAGTGGTCATCCGAGTGAGTAAAGTTTTTGGGTTGTGAACAGTAGCGGTAGGAGATACTTCATCACATCAACACGCACTATCATCCATCTCATGGACCACTAGGCGCTTAAAACGTGCTTCAACCTAAACCGTTTGATTTTCAAAAGAATGGCGATCACAATAATGCACCTGAGCTGCTACGATTGCCCAGTTTGCACATCACTGCCCTCCACTGTGCTTAGGAGTCTGTAATCATAAAACGATTTTTCAAAATATTTGTTTTCGTTTTTATTCATGATTTGTTATTACGGACGATTCGCTTTATACACACTTGTGCTCAGGAACCAAAGTGTCCACATTAACGAGGCATGACTGTATTAATTCCTTACTGATATCCAGAGAAGCACACCTATCTGCACCCTAGCCATTGCTGCTTGAACCACGAAAGATGACAGCGTATCTCTGTTTTATGCACCAATGACAAGAAATAGAGCCACGGACTTGAGACTTGTGAGACAGGTATCGCTTCATATCACTTTCCTTTAATAAGGTGCTCTACTGATGGCATATTCCATTTCTCATCTAAGCGCGGTAGGGGGAGAGAGATGGCTTAGAGGCCATGTGCCCAATGAAGCCACAAAATATCTTTAAAAATTATGAAGCTTCACTTGAACGGCAGGCAGGTGACGCCGCTCGCCTTAAAACAGGCCACTTCGCCTTTTGCAGTCATGATCACGTTTGCTGTATTAGTGTGCATTATGAGGAAACTGCTTTTCAGGCAATGAACGACAATTGATGAAGTGTAGATGGCACAAGTCGTGCCACAGTTCCTACAGAAAATAAGGTGTTAGGCATTCCTAGTTGGCACTGGCTTTCACACACCTAGTTCACAAAGTATTAAATCATCACTCACCATCCTGCAGCTTAGTATAGTGTGCATCCACAATAGTAAATGCCATATAAATTTGCCCTGACCTACAAAAATTGTAAATTATGGTTACACTTCACGTAATAGTTCAATTTGCACAGTATGCAGTGAAATACCACCAGAATAATTGCCTGTTTATCAGTTAAACATTTTTTGGAACCTCATGTCCACCAAACGTTTTATCTGGTGGGGTTTGTTTTGATTTCATAACTTAAAAATGAATTATGCTTTCAAGAAGGCTTCAGTCGGCTTTATGAAAGCGCATATCACTTTATTGCCACCAACATTTTATATCTCAGTTGCATGTTTAGGGTATACCTTTCAAGCCAGTTGCTGTGTACTCTGTAGCTCAAGATGTGCAAGGATTCACATGAATAATGTGGATTGACATTCACCAGCGTGAATGCTGCTGGTGGAGACCAGTATGCATTTTCTACAATGTGCTTTAATAATGGTTATATTGTTTTGCAAGTGAATCTGTGTGATTGCTGGTAAGTAGTGGTTGGAATGGCTGATACAGTTGAGTGGTATAATACGGCAGCCTCATTTTTCGACAATAAAAGCCGCTTTCCACTTACCGTAAACACTAGTGTCATTTCTTTGACTACTCCGATGTTTGTAGGGAATGACATCATTGATACTGAATGGCATTGTTCCCTCCCTGCAGAAAACCAGGAGGGGGTGATGATGTGTTTGGCACGACTGTTTGAAGTGAAAACGTCTGTTTCATTGTATTGTGGTTTATAATAAAAAAATTCCATGCATAGTGTCTATGTGAGGGCGTTTCCTCATGAAAAAACAACGAAATTCCTTCTCGGTGCAAGCTCATTATAATGATGCTATGGTTGCGGCAGCAGAACACTGGTGTAAAAATTGAAAATTCTAAAATAATATTGATGTGTGCGTCAGCTCGACGTGAAGGCATAATGCATGAAGCTCAGCTCCAGTGGCAGTGCAAAGGCTATGCGGGTACACAAACAGCCTATAGCTACAATAATAACCTCTTATATGGGTGTGGTAAAGTTTTGCATAGATGTAAGTTCCACTCTAGGTCAGGCTATAACACATGCTTGTGAATTTTGACGGATGGCTCCTATATTTTGTTTTCCCTGATCATACCATTTTATTATTCTGCAAAACTCGAACATTTCCGCATTTGCTGCAGTTGCCTACTAAGGCTTAGGAAGGAGTACACTAAATAAGTCAGACTAGTGAACGCAGTAATATCAAGAGAAGTATGTTGGATGCAGGTGCATCAATATGTACAGAATGTCCCTATCATGGGGCACTGAAACACCAATGCCTTGTTACAACAGAGTGCAAATCTACTGAAAGGAGTCCCTGACAGCCTTCTCGGCTAACTTGCTGCTGAGCCTGTGTGGCTTATATTATTCAGTGTTTATCAAGTTTTAAGAGGAAGTTCGGCTCGGTATAAATGTTAAAACTCCTCTGCATATGGATGATTCATATGGATGCACATCCAATCTAGAAGGAGCTCCTCCATGCCAACGGCACCTCCTTGCGAGCGAGCAGCGCATACCTTCTAGCGCGCATCTCGCCGCTGTATCTGTGTACTTCGCTCCTAGACGTGCGCCCTTCGCGGACCTTATTTCGAATAAAGGCACGTGTGCAATGGTTGCCGTGTCGGCCTGTCGTCGTATTCTAGTAGTCAAAGCAGTGCAATACGGTGTTATAAATTTACAGCCCGGCGAACGGCGCCGAATACGCGTGCGATCATGCAACTCGCATTAACGCGCGCGGTGAAATATTGAGTCTGGTGCCACTGACCCGTTGAGAAAAGATACGGCGAAAAAAGTTGAAAATCACGGATTGCTTCGCTACGCGCATTTAGAGAAAGCTTTAACTTAAAATCACGAGCTTGAAGCACGCTCTAATCCCAGCGGTTGCAGTTTATGCGGGCCGACGTTGCGATAGCAAAGGCGAGTATGAGCACTACAGCTGCGCAGGATTTTCGCACTTTACTTAACTTTGAAGGAGGTATTAGACACTAGGAGACAAGAAATTGTACCACCAGAACTGGCAAAAATAGCAATGTCGGTGTTACTTTTTCCAGATTAAAGGAGAATCTCAATACGGCCAACCCTGCGGCGCCGGTGTTTTCAGCACGAAGATGATTTATGAAATGGTGTGTCAGTGCGTTGACACGGACTGCGGAACAGTGCCGATATGGTCTACCGTTCGTTTTTTTTTTCGGTTTTTGCGGCTCTATGAACATTATGCTAACTTGTTTCCATTCGGCTGGCGAGCGGCGTCTGCTATTGGACCTCCACTCACCTTTTCGTGCCTGCACCGCAAGGTGTGGCATGGATTGGATAATTAAGTAGATGTTGTTGCCCGCCCTATAGCGAACTCTGCAGTGCTAGGTGCCCACGCAATGCCTTCTTTCATCGCCCTCAACTCAAGATTTGATTTGTTCTACGGTTAGAGCACCCGGGTCGGAACCCGAGGGGTCTCGAGTGAATCTTTCAGGTCACGAGTGAATCTTTTTTTTTTCAGAGCCATTGGTTTTCTTTTTTTCAGAGAAAATATGTAATGGTGCTGAAATGATGCCATGACTCTGTAGGTAAATGAGGAATTGCGTAGTGGGGTCATCACTGTATACTTTGTGACCGCTGTGCGGTTTTCGAATTACACGGGGAAAGTCATGTGGTTATGTCGTCACATCTCACAGTCCAATGACAATTTCGTTCTCACACCACTTATGTCTCCGCAGAACGTGCGCTTTAAGGCTATCGAGTTAAACATTTCTGAAGGCACTTAAGCCTGCTTACGTGCAGGAATGTGAAAGCATTTAACTTTCTAGAAATCGAGTTTTTGTTTCCACGACTCCAGTACCCATTTTGTGTGTTTATTTATTTATTTATTTGTTTGTTGATTTTTGATTTACTTTATTTTCATTCTTATTGATGTTTATTCATTTTTGTTGTTTTATTTTTATTCATATTCATTTTTAATGCATTTGCTTTCTGTTCTGTTTTATGTTTATTTTATCAATTTAGCTTTGATGACGTCATTCGATTGGCAGGTGAGGTGGACACTTCAGGCGGACTCATGAGGCAACTAAGGCTTCCTCCTTAAAAACTACTAAACCTCCCTCAGCCGAGGGAGCGGGCCCGGAGAGACTGCCTTGATATCACCTGGAAAGTGTCTAGGATTGCTAGGTTCTAGAGAAATGGAATTTGGATGCTGGGATTGAGGCATGCAATTTGGTAGGCATTAGGAACAGCGTGGGATGCAGCAACTGATCCTGATAGCGTCGCGCTCCTATTCAGGCCTCAGTCGAGGGCGGGCACTCGATCTTTGTCAGATAAGCGGCCCTCTGCCTCCTAGCCTACTGCCATAGGAACGTTGGACTGGGTCTGTGACCCTCCGATACACAGAATCCTAGGAAGGCAACAAACTGGTGTCTCCTTCCATAGAGATAACCCGTTGGGACATGAATAGCAGTTCTCTCAAGGTTATGTTTCCCAAATGTTCGCTTTTTCTGCTTTGACAACAATAAATGGTAATAAATGGTAAGCGTTCTATTTTCGCCAAGGCTTTCAGCACCTGTGGTAGCCATAGAAACAACACTAAATCATTAGTCACTGCTTTTGTGCAGATGATTAGCCTTTCTCACGAGTGGCCCTTTAACGTGATAGCGTTAGTGGCTCCATTCACTAGAAAATTCTGTTTCAGCGTTGTCGACGCTCTGAGCGAAAAATCACGCCCATGGCTCTGGCAAGTGCTTCACAGAGGGCAATATAGGATGCAGGTTGGCCACCTAGGTCACGTTACTTTGAGCCTTCATGACAACTTGCCCACCGGATACAGCAAACTGGCCACCGTGGCATGCAGTGGCAGTTAAATTAATGGTTGGTCGCACGGGAAGAGAATCCTAGGCTATGCAAGGGTCACCGCTGGGAGCAGTTTCCATTGCAGGGTAGCTTCGCAACGCTGAACTGCTGCACCACTGTGCCAAGAGGGGTATGAGGATTCGCAGCTATCTATGAATGTAGAGAGTCACCTTCAGGCATATATGAGAATTAACCCTCTACGCTATCGCGTCATACCTTTAATGTACACTGGCACCGCAGAGGCCTGTGTACTGTGCGATGCAGTCGACGTAACGGAACCCAGGTGGTCGAAATTTTCTGAGCCCTTTTGGGACGTTAAACCCCCAAAATCAAATCAAATCCTTAAAGCGGAGCCTAAGCTTGCTCTCCAATTTTCTTACTGTTCTGTATTTTCTAGCTTTCGTCTATGTAAAAAGATGATAGCAGCCGCACATGTTCATAGGAGGGCCACCATGGTTTCAGATTAATTTGATATATTGCTCGCAGAGTGATATTGTTCTATTGTTCTTGGAGGTTGGTCGTTAATAAAGTGTTGATTTTTTTTGTTTCAGTCGTCAAAGTATTAGTGATAACAAAATAATCCACTTCTCAAGAACTAAATACAGATTTTCGGAGAGCCCATATCAACAAGAAATGTACAGCAGAAAGCAAAGTATTGCGAAAACCTTTTTCTTGCGCTAATCGCTATAGCCCTGAGATCAGATGGCACGAAATTGTTTTCCATCATTTCCAATAATGGCTACGCGTTCCGTGGGTTTGGTAGAGGTGGTAGAGTGCTACGTTCCATGCACTTTCTTTATATTCCATCCCCCATGCCCTATTCGACATCCTTAAGATTGCGGTTGTTTGCTGTAGTCTGACCCATTGGCGATCGCAGAAGAAAGTAGAACTAAAATAATATTTGAATTGTACCTTGATATCATCCATGCCGGCAATACATGCGCCGCCGGCTGTTGACCATTCAACGCCAGTGAGTGATACGCAAACCTAGGAACCCTTCTCTTTTAAGCAATCTACTCTTTTAAGCGCAAGTTTTTTTTTGGTCACGTAGGCAAAACGGGCATACTCACAGCTGCCGCTACGAATAGAATGTTTTTTTCTATGATTCTTCTGCCGCCTCAACTGTCGTGAGTCTTCCAATTTCTTTGCTTGCTTAAGACATGGTTTATTTCTCTTGTGTAACTTACAGCCTAATTAAACGGAAGGATCTTTGTAGTACGAGGGCGCCTCTCGTTACGACTCCTTAGCGTGACTGTCTCAAAATGTATTCCACTTCTGAGATGTCACTTCAGTTAGCATGTCACATCTTGTGTACTCACAGATATTGGCGTTGCGCACAGCGAGCAGAGAAGAGGCAGATGTAAATTCGAAATTAATAAATTTTATTACTGCACTTTTTGTGTCCCGTGAAAAAGGCGCACAAACAAGAGCATACCCTAGTTGAGTTGAAATTAGATGATTTCGTTGATGACTGTTGTGGCTCGTACAGAAGAAATTTCTGGAAGAGAAAAAAAAGAGGATAGGAATTAATACTATGTGTGTTTTTTCAGTTAGCGATAAACACCGAAGGCATTAAAAAGGAGTGAGCGTGGTTTCTAATGCTGAGCACGCTGCGAGCACATGCATTAATGAAGAGCCATAAATTAGGCTCCATAAATGTATTCATGTGCTCATTTGCTTTGACAGCGTGGAAAAATTTTCTGGAAGAAATATGTCTCTCAAAGAAGAGGCTTAGGCCATACAAGATAATCCCAGTCTCAGAGAAAAAAGGAATGCAGATAGGGGTCACCTAAGGCAGGAAAAAAATGCTGTCATAACAAAAACCCTAAATGACCACTTCAAACCCGATATTACAGCAACCTTGTGAGGAGCCCCGCTTATGCTCCTCTTTGTTCTCGTAAAACAAAAGAAGCCGAGACATGTACTCACACTTCTTCTTGCGGAGGAGGGTGGCGTAGCTGAGTGGGCTGCCGAGACCGTAGCCGTAGTTAAGGCCGTAGCCGAGAAGACCGTGGCCGTAGCCGTAGTGGCCAACACCGTAGCCGAGGGTGCCAATACCGTAGCCATAGACTGGGGCGGCGTGGTAGGAGGCGAGGGCGGGGACAGCGTGGGCAACGGTGGCCACAGCTGGGGCGTGGTGAACAGCAGCGTAGGTGGCAACTGGGGCAGCGTGGGCAACGGTAGCCACAGCTGGGGCGTGGTGAACAGCAGCGTAGGTGGCAACTGGGGCAGCGTGGGCAACGGTGGCCACAGCTGGAGCAGCGGCGTAAGTGGCGACTGGAGCAGCGTGGGCAACGGTGGCGACGGCTGGGGCGGCGTGAACGGCGGTCACGGCTGGGGCAGCGTGGTAGGTGGCGACGGTGCGGTGAACAGCTGGGGCAGCAACGGCGTAGCTGGCAGCTGGAGCGTAGCTGTAGCCAAGGCCGAGACCGGAGTAGCCGAAGCCAAGACCGTGGCCGAGACCGTAGGTGGACAGGCCATAGCCAAGGCCGTGACCGTAGCCGTAGCCGAGACCATAGCCGTAGCCGAGACCGTAGCCAAGGCCGTAGCCGCCGTAGCTACCAACGTAGCCAGCGAAGGCGCTGGTGGCCAGAGCCAGGACAATGCAAGCACGGATCTGTAATGAAAGGAGCAGTGGCTAACGTGCATGCACGCAGGACCAGTAAAATTATAGCTCTGTATTTTCGGAAGTTTAAAAGTCATAACCATTTCTCTGATATCGGCCAGCCTTAAAACCATAAGCAAAGCGTTTTTATGTCCCTAGCAGTGCTCTGAGAAGCCTGTCCAACATGCCTTTCAAAATTTATATGGAGTTGCTACAAATTCGAAAAATGGAAGGGAGCAGTACAAGTAGCTTTCAGCATTACCATCACATTAGGATACAAGCTGCTTTGTTATTGCTAGAACGGATCTAGAAGTTACTTCTTTTTTGCCTCACTTTTATTTATATACAACTAACGTTAAAGATCGCTCCCGCGCTTGATGCGTAGACATAATGCACTGTCAGTGTCTTTATTTTTAGAGGAATATTTCTGCAAGTAAAAGCTTCTTCCTCCTTACATGCGAACGAGCTTTTAGTTTTGCAGCTCAAGTAGTGACGGTTCGGAAACTACATTGACAAGGTCTACCTCCTAGTATTCATAGAAAAATACAGGAAAGAAAAGGAGCTTAAGTCGTTCTCACCATGGTTCCTTCAGCTGCTGACGGTACAACTGCTGACTCCTTTGCAGTTGCTGCGCCATTTTATAGGAAACTCGGCGGTGATGGCGCTACTGTTTGGCCACGTTGAGAGCACGGAAAAATGCAAAATAAGGCTGAAAAATTGTTATTCACGAAGATGCGTACGCTGCTACGTGTGCAAGCCAAGCTGTTTCGTCACAACCTGAGCCTCACTTGTATCAGGCTGATAACGGCAAGGGATAAAGTAGCACTGTACAGCTAAGAGCAGAGACAAGAACTGACGCTCTGACCTTGGCACAGCCTATCAACAAGTGTTATCTTTGCTTATGAAGCGAGAAGGCGTCTTTTAGGCACAACCACGCTTCTCAGCTTCGCACAGAATATATGTGGATATCAGTTGTCGGGGAACACCTGAGTTTTGCTAAAGGGCACCAAAAACTGGTTCTCGTGCTGGTTCCCTGACAGAATTTAAATGTAGCACGAATCTCACCATATAATAGCGGCCCTCCTATTGCTGAATTGCTTTTTTTCAGTGTATTGGGCCTCGCGAGACGCGCAAAGACGTGTGGCGGCGAAAAGAAGGAAATGAGAAAAAACCGTCACGTATCGTGTGGTCGGCCGAGCTCCAGGGATGAGCTCGGTCGGAGCGTATTCCTTACTTGAGACGGAGAAACGGTTCGCATCCATTATCGGCTATGAGTGATCAGGATGCATACGTGCCTTTTATAGCGTATGAGTCTTTTCCGGCCGGAGCCATCCAACTTTATTGTCGCCTCTCCCACCTTTAATCTTGCCTCTTCTGGCAGCTGATGCCAGTTGGCGCTTCACGTATTCATCTCGTTCAGTTCTTAGGCTACCGATGCAGGGTCTTACAATTTAAACGGCTGCATCGCAAATGAAGCCCGCTCAGATATCAGTGCAGGGAACCTATTCGAGCGGCTGTTGGAGACGTAGTCGAGAAGGTCAGGAACGGCCCTTGCATGCAAGGAGATGTAAGGGCAAAGCGGAGGTTAGCAATGCCTGCACCTAGAAGATACGCTATCTTTACTATTGCCCGTTAAAGCGGTAAATGTGGTAAGCGTTATCAATACCAAGGCGTCAAATGCGTCGAGCTCCGACAGCGCCTGCGCGAATATATTGAAACGCTCATTGATCGACTACGAAGTAGTTGTGCTCCCCAACAAGTTTTCCGCAATAAAGGGCGGAACACTAAAATAATTTTTTTTGCCTCGGGCAAGGTACTCTGCACATCGCCTCATCCTTATGTGTCCACTCTTTCTCGCTGACTTACGTACGATTATTTTTCATGGACGTTCGTTAACTTAGACCTGGAACTAAGCACTCAGTCATTATAGGAGGAGCAAGAATCTGAAGTTTGGAGAAAACTTTAGTATTCTAAGCATTAATTATTTAACGGTCAACGGCCAATTTAAACGGAAAACATTATTGTCGCATTTACTAACACAGCGCGGTTCTATAGTATAACTGGCCTTAGCCATTGCTGGAGAGGTGTTTTTCAGCGTGAGAAGCATTGCCAGTAGTTGGACTGAGAGCTGCATAACTTCGTCATGGTGCCCGGCAACCGCAGTGTGCAAAGGTACACAAAAATTGAGGAGATGTATGAACCATAGACACAATAATATGTTATTTTAAAACAATGCAGAAGCATATACCTACGCGGCAATATCTGGTCGTCGCTTTGGTACGCAACCTATTGGAAGACTGCGAAAATCAATGAAATTGTGCTGTTTGTTGGACCCATCTCTTTCATACATGCATCTTTTTTTGCCACCTGCGTGTGTACATTAGGAAATTCAGCATAAAAATGTTGTACACAAGCCAGAAACATGCTGAACGTCTTATCGCTACACAGAGTGCAAGCTTATGTAAACAACACTTTTACATTTATAAGCCATGTATACTATGACCAGTTGATGAGCGCCAGCAAATTCTCTAATTTTTACTTTCACCTGCGAAAGCTGTGGGAGCGACTGTGGGGCACGCCGTTGTGTAAGGCTTCGTAGTAATTTCCACAACTTCCACAAAAATATTTGTACACGTGCGTTTTTGCACTCTTGCTCAAATTCAATGGCGGCACCACAGTCGAGTCTCAGGCCGTGCATGGCATGCAAGTAAAGAAAGCCAAGGGTGCTCCTTCACTACGCCTGGTGGTTGCAATTTAAAAACAATTAAAAACAAACTCCGTAATTTCAGGCAGGAGAGCTCCAACAAAGTTCGCAGCAAATAGTACTTCAATCAAACCGGCTGTGATGCATTATGTTGAGGTAATAGATAACCGCAAAACAAAAGTTTGAGTGGAAACAAGAAATAGAAGCGTTCTTCTTCGCTCGCCTGCAGATAGCAGCTTTCAGGAGTAACGCAGGGTTCACTTCGTTATATCTGTCTCGCTCAAGGCGACCATCCGTCAAAAGAAGGTCAACTTCAGGACAACTCCGCGTTCAGGTAAACTCCTCGCCCCTGTTAACTCCGACAGTCTAAAGGAGATTTTTATCGACGTTATATATGCTGGCTATAAGTTCGTTCCCTAATTTTTATTGCATTTATTCTGTGACGAACATGCGTTCAAAGGTTAGTCCTTCATGCTGTTTGTCTGTGTCTTGATTGCATGCGCCTGTTATTTCATTTCCTGAACTCGCAGGCCTCCCCGTAATCTGACTCAACGTTTTCCTTGCTTTCTTTGTTTTTGTTTCACAGATTATCGTTGGCGCACTGCACCAGTTACAGTTACTAGCGCAGCTAACATACATCAGGCGATGCACAAAAATGAGTTACGAGCCAGGCATGGCTTAGAAATACATACAAATAATATGGTTACCATTTGCGAGAACTAAAGAGGATAGCTATTTTCATAAAATTAAGATAACAAGTGTTAGAACACCGTAGAGAAGAGAAATGTTAAAATTCGAAAGCTTTTCTGATTAAGAAAAAGCACTACATATAGTGTGTTTTTACTTTAGCATAATTATAAATCATTCCTTTCTCTTCTCTGAAGAAAATACGCAAAATGCACGATAATTTGTTCATGACCACTTATAAACATCCTCGCCTGCCCGCTTTCTTGTTATTACCAATTATGCGGTGATGCCAAGTTGACGCACCAGCAGTGCATAATGTAGTGGTGTAAAACTTTAGTTAAATTGACCATCGATATCTGTTGATAGTTTTTCGAAATTACCGAGAGTATGAAAATGTTATCGTTAGCATTGCTGTGGTGAGTTGTATATAACGCAGATATAAATGTTAAGTGAAAGAACCAGAAGGATAAAAGCGAGGTGGAGTGCATTTGGCAGGTGCGCTTAGAACATGAGCACCGGCCTAGCGACCACTCTGACGTTAAAATTATATAAAAAATGTATAACATTTAATTCTACTGTTGCAAATGCCGCAATGTCTATAACCTGTCTTGTTTCTATTGGGAATCGACCATTCTACGAACAAGAACGACAGAGAGAAGCAACTGATCTGTCGAGAAATTATTACACCAAGTAACTAACGTCCCAAAAAGTTTTACGCCTAGCTCTGCTGGCCCAGTGGCGCACGCCATGTGGAGGCGTCTATAAGTGTTTTGAAGAATTAATCGCGAGATAAGGACAAATATGTGTTGGACACCCTAAGCAATTTTGACTGATAACGTGTCGGTCGATTGAAAATCTTCAATAAATTTATTGGCGCAACCAGTTCAGTTTCATCTTCGTAACCTTGTAAGGGAAAAATGAAAAAAGAAAAGAAATGAAAATAGGTTTTGAGGAAAAAAAATGACGCAATAACAGTCTCACTTATCTCGCTGGAAAAAAAGGAAAAAAAAAAGACAGATGATGCGAGATGTTCAGTTCTATCAGAGCTTTAAACGCGCTGAGCGTTTCGGTCATATTAAAATCACCTATTATGCGTTAAATTTCAGCTAATCAGCTAATCTAAATCAGCTTAACTACCTCATTCAGTCACTGTTATGTTTTTTAAAACAAGTAGACCTGAAATCTTCCGTGATATCTTTGTGCAACTGAGAAGGAAACATTGGCGATATCCCCAAAACTGCATTTCCCATGGCACGATTGTTTAACCAAACGCTTTATTAAATACTGAAACAGCGTTTCCCCCTCAGCATGCTGCGACATCAAGTTAGATGATTCACTCCACCAGCACTCACCCAATTTCATGAGATACGAAGGTATTTTTCTTATGCTACTTAACTTTAAAGAGGAAGCCTTAAATTTATCTTCAGATTTAACCTTAGATTGGAGGAAAGCGGATCTTCACTTGGTATGGGAAAGCGAATAGACTTATTATTCCTTTCTTTCAGTAGAGCTTTTGACCGTGTTTACGAAATGCAGTTAATACTAAAACTTAAAAGCATTGGCAGCCGCAACCAGGGCATAACTTTCGCGCTGGGCTGCTGATCCCAAGAGCGCGGAATCGAATTTCATTCACGGCGGCCACATTTCGACGGAGGCGAAATAGAATAATTACTAGGACGGTTTAAGTAACCTTTAGAGTGGAATAGAACAGCCATGCATGTTTATTATATGCATGAGTTCTTTCATCACCCACAAAAAATTTTAGGGGACACGTTGTTGACCTAAAGTGCGGTTAGGCGAAAGACTTTAGCGTGGTGTTGCTGCTTGTGTCACTGATGTGTGGCTAAGATGTTAATTAAGTACACAATTGTTTGTGAATCTTAAATGCTGGAGATACTGGAGGGTGTTTGGAAAGCATCCATCTTATTCGAAGCCTTTCTGCAAACACTCTCCCGCGTCCTAGACAAGGGGAACTACATATACGTTGGCAGGAAGTAGCGTAGTCGTTAGCACGCTCAGCTGCGCTGCGGAAGAATGGTGATTAGAGTCCCATCGTGCGAAATGATTTTTTGCTTATTGAGTTGAAGAGTGTCACGGGCAGACGGGCACAGCGAGTGTGAGCCATTGAAGGCCTTCGCCTTAATACTGTCACTGTGAACGCATTTTTATTTGCGCGCACATAATCACACGCCCAGTAAATCCGCCGAAAACCCGTTCCAACCTGCTTGTATCGCTCTTGCCCGGTTGCATGCTCTCCCTTTTTTACAGTTTTGACCTTTCGCACCCTATCCACGTGAAGTTTTGACGTAATCGCCCTCGAGACCAATCAGCGACATTCTGGACTAACGCAGGGCGCGAAATCACATAATGCGAAATGCCATGGTGGGCAGTTAGCATTTAAATTGAATTTAATTAATTTAAATGGAGCCTGTCAAGATTGGTGGTTGCCACCTGACACTATGGGAACGTTGTGTGGATGTCACCAGGTCACTTGATCTCACTGGACCAATGCGCAATTTTATGACGTATAATGATGTCGAACTAATAAGACCCGTGTGCTGTTCGATGTCAACGCAAGTTGAATAATTCTAGATAGAGATAGATAGAGATAGATAAAGAGGAGGAGGGAAAGGCAGGGATGATAACCAGAAAGGTGTTCCGGTTGGCTACCCTGCACTGTGGAAGAGGGATTTGGGGACTAAAAGGAGGAAGAGAGAAGGGAAAAAAGGCATAACACACACAAGCACAATGCAATTCTAGGTGGTAAAAATAATCTAGAGCCGTCCACCACGGCTGTCATCATAGCGCGTGGGCAGTTTCGAACCTTTAAACCAATACACCACCTACAACTTCAAAACAGACTTTCCCATTCCGATGGTTAACTATATTTGTGCCTTCTTTTCTAACGGAGAGAAGTTTCCCTGCGTGAATGGCTCTTTGTGAGGAGTTCTGGGCATTGTCTCTTGGTTTCCCATGAGAGCGTTCTTTCTCCTGTTTTCTCGCGATAGCGTTAAATGCCCCGTTATGCAGAAAGCCAAGCATCGTGTTGCGGTTGTCGGCATTGTCGGCGATAAATAGGAAGGCGTGGGATGGCACAGGGAGTCACGCCCAAAGAAGCGAGCTCGGTCACCTGATATTGTGGGGTCATCACAACGTACCCACAGAATTGTAAGAAAACTAACCGCCCTGGCAGGCGGCAGTTAATTTAATGATTGTTCGCGAGCGGTAGCTCGGGAAAAGCAACTTGGGTTGCACAAGACCGGCTGGTGGAAGCGCCTGCCATTACAAGGCAGTGTCGTGTCCATTAACTGCTGCACCATTGCGCAAGGAGTGGTATCAAGACTGTCAGAGATATATCAACGTAAACTGGAGAAAGACCAATTGCAGATATATGGGCCTTAACTCATTAACGCTATCGCTTCATACCCTTAAGGTGACGCTTAAGTGCTTGCCTCCAAATTTTGATTCGAAGATATATAACTGATATCGCTGCGGCGATCTAGATCACATCCGTCAGTATAACACTGCTCTCCAATGTGCGCGTATTATTCAAATCCAGTCCTTCACTCGATGATCGAGTTTGCTTTGAATCAGATCCTTAATGCTGTTTCTGACTGGTGTAACGAGCGCTACGTATAGATTCAAGGAATGAAAACTCGGTCCTGCTTTCGGCAACAAGTGAGAAAGCTCCGTCTCAGTTCTTGCGCAAAATCAGTGTATGTTGTTTACTCCAGCGTTTATTAAACTTTGTGGTCGGTCAAGCCAATAAAAAAAATATTGCTCATCATCCTGTAGGAAACTGAGATGTTAACACGTGAAATTAACTGCATGAAACACTTTCACCAGCCCAAAACTCGATTATGTTATCGCAGCCTTGTTGATGGTAACAACTTTATTTTAAAGAAAAAAGGAAGCTCCTAAGGAAAGGCTCTTACGTGTTCAACAGTCCACGGGCCCAGTCTGCACGGAGAGCTCTAGTCGCTCGCCATGTTTGGTCAGCTAGTTGAGCAACTCCCAGAGCGGCCTCCCATGAGGAAGGCGATGAGTTGGGAATGAGGGGTAATGCAATAGGTTGGGAGAATTCGCTTTGGTAGCAGAGTGGGACGAGAGCAGCAGAGCTGGAGGACGTAGGGTGAGATGTAGCTGTTTGCATTTGCCGCCATTTTGCGATGTATTTTGAATACACGTGACCAACATTTTTGAACAAAAATTATGAATATTGGAAAATTGTAAGGTACTATCCATGGTAAAATAGCGCGGAAAAACACGATGACGGAGCAAACACGACGACACGAGTGTTCCATCCTCGAGTTTTTCCGCGCTTTTTTACCATGGATAGTAGTAACCAACTTGTCCAGCTTTCCGTACTTGTAAGGTACTGTTATGGAAATATTCAATATAATGGTCCATTCTGCTGATGTGTATCAACATCTTTCTTTAAAGTTTCTCATCGCCCGCATGGAACATTTAAGACTTTCATAGAAAACCAGTGGAGATTGCTTTTGACGATCGCAAAGACGTTAACAGGGAAAAAAATGCGAGCTTGTCGACTGGAGATCTGCGGGTGTGTTGATTGTTATAGTGAAATCGTGCAATATATGAAAAAATTGCATTCATAAACTGTTTTCTATTCAGAAATGCTTTTGTCCATATTTGTTGGGCGTGCGTGGGAGGGTGATAGTGGGAGGGTGAAGCGGCTGTTTTGTAAGAAGTGATTTGGTGGTATGCGAGTACAGCCGGCAAGGATTCCTGCGTGGGTTTGGGTGTCCGATCTTGTGAGGCCCGGAGTGATAGTTCTCAGGCCAGTTTGAGGCTGATTCGTGACAGGTGTCGGAACCAAGTGTCCGAGTGTTTCACTCGAAACTTTGTGGATTCAGCGTTTCTGGAATCAGCATTTGTAGGTGCGTCTTCGTTTCATTTATTAGTGCAAAACTTGCGTCGATGTCGAACGCTCACTATGACGCACTAATTCTTTCGTCTTCACAGAACATAAGCCGTTCTAAGCGCTCTCCTTGAAGTCCTTGACGGCTTTTTGGTCCAATGCTTTGTAAGCAGACGCCATCACCATCCTCAACCTGACCACGCCCGCTGCAGGAAAAAGGCCTCTCTCATATATCTCTAACTCTGTCCTGTGTCAGTTGCAGCCACTTTATGCCTGCAAACTTTTTAATCGCATCTTCCCACCTTACTATCTGCCATTCCTTGCTGCGCTTTTACATAGCCTCCAAGACATGCAAATTACGCCCGGCACGACTGCTGAGTCAAATAATGTTGACACTTGTTGAGGTTCGTTACACTGCGGAAAAATATGTGGTGCGGTCTGAATTGATGTTTTAAATTTATTGTTTAAAAGTTCTTCCGCACCTACAATACTTCGGTATGTAAGTAATACTTCTGAATACAGATAGAGAGAATATAAAACAAAGATAAATCTTTTCGCTCTTGGGAAATGCAAGCGATACTCTTACTTCCATTCATTCGAAATTTCAGTAGAGTTATTTAATATTATTTAAAAAAAAATCACCCAAACGCAAACTTTCGTAACTTCGAAGTTTCCTTTCAAGAAACATTTTTGAGCTGTTCTTCATAACAGCAAAGCTCTTTTAAAGTTCTGCAGAACATAATCATATTGTGATAGGGCTTTGACGGCAGCTCAGAAGCAGGCAGAAGCTTGTAGACGGTAGGCAGAAAAACGGCGTGTAACTGAAGCTGTTTATTCCGAAGTAGGAAAGAAATTGCAAGTATATGAGAAATGGAAGCGTTTTTAGCAGTAAACTTCGACATCTTCCTCTTCTCGACATAGGAATGAACAACATCCAAATTTGCTACCATAAGTTGAAAACTCAAAGTGCTAATGCGTCTCCTCTCACCCCGATGGAACCTCGACACACAGCAGAGCGTTTTCTTAACGGCTGTTTTTATAGTCGGTAACTAGGTATGAGAAGTATTGTACGCACGTGGTTATGCGTCGTGACTGTGACGCAGCACGTAGCACCGGCACACTAAATGGGCCAAGGTGACTCTCGCAAGCGCTACGCGAATTGCGCAAAGTGGGCGGTTGAAAACCGAAACGTCACTAGTTGCACAGTTTATAGAGTACACCGGGGCTTTGCAACGGCAAAGAACCCTTTTCTGGAATATCGCAGAGCGAAGAAGTAGAGGGTATACTTGGAACAGTTCCCTCCATTGAGGTACATACGGACACATGTGTCCCAACTCATATCCTTCTCTCTTCCTTTTTGATACCAAATGCATTATTCGCTGTGTTTTTTTCTTCATGTTTTAGAGGCCATAATACACGAAAGATATTTTTGTATTGATTTTCCCGCACTCGTTTTTTTTGTGCAGTCGAAGGGTTAAATTGCCTTGGGCCGAATTTCGTCGCAGGATTGAGGACCCAGGCAGGAAAAGCATTACGTTGGGATGAAAAATAAAAATAATTTCAAAGTAATGCTCAGTAATCTTGGAAAGACACCACAGTTACCGATAGGTAGCGAAGGATTGCAAGTCCTTAGAAAACACATCTACTTAGGGTAAGTACATCCGAGCCTCGAGACAAATAAGTAAGAAAATAGGAATAGGGCTCTGTGCATTTGGAAGGCACGCTCAGGCAAGTTTGCCTGACCCTATTCTGAAACAGGGAAAAAAAATTGTAAAAGTAGCCCAAAGACAGCCAGCCTCCACCCGAGGTGTAAAAAGAGGCAAAGCCGCAAAAACGTAAAAAAAAGAAAAAACGTCGCCAGAAATTTATTAGTCTTGTACGATGCAAAGCTAACGGATAGCTTACTGCTAAACATGAATAACTTCTCAACTGAAAAAAATAAATGTAGAGCAAGAGACAGAAGTCTGAAACACACGAAGCATCTCGGAAGATACTTGAAAACTAACAAGAAGGGTTAATATTGCCGTCGTGAGAGCAGATGGCAGGCGGATTTATTGATCCTTCTTGGATTGGCGGTCTCATTTAAGCCATGTATTTCTTGACAATTTTTCGCCGCGAAAATAGGGTCATCGTTATTTTCCTATACAAAACTCCTTCTCTTTTTGGGGATTGGGGAGGGGGGTGTAAAAGGAGCAACGGCCTCCTCTGCACCCCGATAAATCCGCCCCTGGCAGAAACACTGGGTTTCTGGGTATCCCGGGCCAGTCAGACCATTTAAATTACAGAGGTTCTACATGAGGTGCTAATATTCATCCGACGCATAAGCCAAAAACAAAAAAGAAAAACAAAAACAGGTGCATTCTTTGCCCAAGCACGCGCCAGAAGCGAAAACGCGTTTGCATCCCATACGTAACAGGCGTGAGCGAGACGCTGGCTCGCATTCTCGGTAAAGAAGGGGTGCTAACAACGCACAAACCGGCTACCACCATCGGACACCTTCTCCCCTGTCCGATAGACCATCACCCTAAAGAAAGGGCCCAAGGCGCAGTGTACAAAATCCCTTGCTCGGTCTGCCTGGCCTCGTACGTAGGAGAAACGAGGAGGAGGAGGAGGAGGAGGAACAACTTTATTTACGTCATGGCCTAATTGCATCATGACCTAATGGCGCTGTGACGGGGGCCCAGGCGGCAACTCAGCGGAGGATCCGAGGCCTTTGTCGCTCAAGAGCCGCCGAGACCTGCTGGACGGCCCAGGTTTGCACGTCACGGTCAGAGCATTCCGCCGCAGCCGCGAGTCGCGGCGGAATCGTTATGCTTTTAGAAGCCTCGTCGGGGAATTTTGTGCAGTCCCATAGGATGTGCGTCGGAGTTGCCCTCTCCCGCTGGCACACGCGACACACATCACTTTCATATAAGTTTGGGTATAGATGAGTCATTAACACCGGGGTTGGTAAAGAACCAGTTTGTAGTTGTCTAAACAGCACCGCCTCCGCTCGGCTCAGTCCCGGGTGTGGAACTTCGCGGAAAGAATGAGGCAACACGAGGCGGGCGTCCGACAAATGAACTGTCAACGCAGCGCTGTGGCCGAACACTGCGACGCATGCGGCCAGCGAATTGACTTTGACTGCACTACTGTACAGGAAACCGAGACTAACCCGCGCAAGAGGCTTCTACTCGAGTCGTGGCTCATCCAACAGACACGGGAGAATGTTAATCGCTCCCTGGGGATACTTCCCTCTTCTTATATTCATGGTTTGCGGCCACTGACCGGAGGTCTTCGACACGAGGGCTTAAAAAGCCAAGCTGCGCCTCACCCATAGTCACACCATGAAGAAGGGACCGATCTGGTCCCGAAACTTAACTTGGTCGGCGTCAGTCATCTTCCTGCAAAAAAAAAAAAAATGAAGGGAATCGCTTGCTCACGATACTGGGTTTGCTTTTAATGAGGTGGTTATGGCTCCCCTGAAACTTTCTAGCTCTTTAGGATAACCTTTGTTTTCTTTTAACGCTTTGAAAACTTTTGACTTATCAAGTGTTGCAAAACAGTTGCAAAAGTAACCATGTGGAGAGAAAATCTTCAACCACATCCGTAATCTACCGTTCTGGCATGTGCCGCCGATGACAACGTGGCTTTAGCTTGTTTCCTACTGAGCAACTAAAGCATATCTACTAAGTAAGAAGTCATTTCCTTACTTTGCTGAGGTACATTTAGTAGGCTGCTGGTGGAAGGTGTATAATTGCTGGTACTACGGGAATTTGCATAGTAGCACTACACAGCGGAGGGAATATTTGGTAGCGATGCTTGGCAGAAGCCCGGCGAATATTAAATGGACGCACGGGAATGTACTATTTCAACGCTAGACCTTGATTACAAATGACTTTTCGACAACAGGGCTCCTAAAAGTATGTAATGGCGTCCATTTAAGCTTTCTTCAGTATTCTTTTAAAAATGTACTTAGGCATTGGTTAAAACAGAGGAATCAAACCGCTTTTTTGTCTTTAGAAAAGTTCTAAAGTGGCTAAAGTGTTGCCAACAATCCAAGTTAAAATTTTGTAGCTAAGTCGTATCAAAGGCCGCCCACTAAGAGCAAAGTAGCCAAAACTGGCAACTATGCGCGTCTCGGGTAATGAATGGCAGTTTACCAGCGTCCTTCAAAGGTGACAGTACATAACATCTGTGTCTTTCCTGTAGTAATCTGTGGGGCAGATACGATGACGGTGATTAAAAGGGTTGAACTTAAAATAAGGACAACGCCGCCAGCTAAGTACAGCGACATGATAGCTGTAACGTTAAGCTGCAAAAGGGAGATAGAATCATTGAGATAACAAAAGCCAGTTACTTCTATCCTAATTGAAACAAAGAAGAAATGGAGATGGTTAGGGCATGTAGCACTAAGATAACCGATAATCGAGTAGATTACAAGAGACGGCCCGTGTAGTAAGGTGAGTTATAGAGTCAGCTGGGTTGACGAGAGCACGACATTTGTGCGGTTAAGGTGGCCGCAGGTAGTAGAAGTTAGGCTTAATTGGAAGGACATGGGAGAGGCCTTTGTACGGTAGTGGACAAAGTTCGACTGATGATGATGATTGTGGGGATTTAGGTAAGCCGTGCGCAGCTACCACGTGACAGTGGTGTTCAGCGTCCTAAAACGGACCTCCTTTAACATGATCACGGTTTCGCCGGAGCGCTGTGTGCGACTGGGCTTTACGTGTGCGCTGGGATAAAGATAGGCGCGAGCAGCTCTCACGTGATGGCGCCTGTATTGCGGGGGCTCTTTTTGAACCTCCTCAAACGGGCTTTGAAAATGGCACCTTGGTGCAAAAGTTTCAGCCGAGTGTTTTTCATGACGACCAAATATTTTCTTAGTTGACACTTAATAAAGAAGTGAATAATAAAGAAGCCAGCTAATTAGTCCTTCATTATTTAACATTGGAGAAAAAATACTGCAGGGAAGGCTTCGCGATATTGAGAAGCACTATGTTATGTTCGACTCGTTGAGGACACTGCATGGTTTTTAAAAATTTTGGGTTACTTTTAGCTGATCGGCTGAGACATCAGGAAACATTGGTCTACGTGTCTGTTTGGCCTGTGCAAAAGGAGAGATATTTGTTTTTGTTTCGTGCTTGTATAGGAACAATCAAGCTCAAATAGGGAGATTTTCGCAAAAGGTTGCCCTCAAGGGCATTGTGTGCATAAAATATGAATGATTTCAACTTTACATTGCGTATTCCTGTAGCGCTAATGGATTATTTTCGTGCTGAGCACAATCGAACACAGCACTTTAAGCAACCTTCTTGTCACTCCAAGCAATTGCATTCCTTTCGCTGAATGGCGTCCGAATGCAGATATCTTTGAAATTGGGGTAAGCATGCGTGAATATTTGAAATAAAGCAGTCCAAAGCATAATTGCAGCTTGAAGTGAACTTTATTATGCGTTGTATCGCGAATTGGTCGTGATGGTCAAAGTGGGCGTCTTTCCTTCGGTGGGATGTGTGCTTCAGTGATGCTGGCCGTGTATAACGGAGAATTCTGCATGGACGAACGAGAAAAGGATATGGCAGTTGGCTCATTTGCAGCTATAGAAAGTATAGCGTGTTTAGCAGTTTGCAACATATATGAGTACTTTTCTTGTCGTTTGTAACTTATTTAACGGCGATTGCTGCGATAAAAAAGTGCCATCCAATTAATATCTAGGTGATTTCGCAGTTAGTGCACACAGATATGAAACTGTACAAAGAAGTCGATTAAATTCCTCCAAATATTTGGCGAGCAGCGAAAAGCATTGCAAGATTAACTCCCTGGTTTTTGTGCTTACTTCGCTCATGGATAAAAAGGATAACTGAGAAATATTTTCTGTTACTAAAAGATATTCCTGTTCAATAATCTTCTTAGCTCGCATATGCAGTTCTTATTAAATATAGGGGCTAACAGACAAACATATACAACTTTTAGATATGCCTATTGTGGTTGCGGGCTTCCTCCTTTGTACTACCGGCATAGAGCGAAATCTGAAAGCACCGTATCAGCCAGAATTAATGAAAGTTTCGAGATTGCACATAAGTCCTTGCCGGGCAAAGGACACGATTTTGTTGCAAAATGATGGAAGGGGCTAGCACGGCCAAAGGAGGCACTGGGTAATACATGGCGTAAGAGGGTTTTAAGTTATAAAATATAAAAAAACGCTCGGCATTAAGTATTCAAGAACGTAACGTTGATCATTAAACAGGCTTACAAAACATTATTCATTATTCAATGCAGACGAACGATTATGCGCTGCAGGTGTTTAGTTCGTATGTGCTCTGCTGTATTATGTACATTTTCATAGTACTGAAAAAGTCGCCAAAACCGGGACTAATTACACAGCACAGACAAGTGATCAGCGGCAAATCGCAGAATACTTACGTCAAGCATTCATTGCAGTAAGGATGAGGAAATCAAGATTCATTTACCGCAGTGCTTCTATACTTTTACAGTTAGCTGAACCTACGCGAATTACGATAGATTATTTGCAAATATTTTTCTTTGTCACATCTCTGACGTTAATAATTTTCTCTCAGCTTTCACCTGTCCCCCGCATGGGGCCTGAATGGTTATGCAATTATTATAAAAATTAAATCATACCGCCGCTTACTTGCCGGGCACTTGTGTTATACCTTATCTTCCCTGATCGCTCGGTTGAAGAAGCCTCAACTTAAGCCCCGTTTGACCGACCAGTTGCCTTCATTACTTACACTTCTTGCCAATGACAGGGTAGCCGAGGCCGCCGAGGCCGTATCCATATCCGTAGCTGAGGCCATAAGGTCCGAATCCGTAACCTGGGTAACCGTATCCGTAGTAGCCGTAAGTCGGGACACTAGCAACGTGTCCAAAAGTGGTTAGCGGAGCTCCGTAGGTAGTTACTCCCGGAGTGCCAAGGGTGTAGCTGTAGGGGTATCCGGCGTAGCCGGCGCTCGCACAAGCGGCGAGAGCAAGGAGGACGCACGCACGGATCTGAAAGCACCAGTGATAAGTGTAAGTGTTTCATTTCGCCAGTGACGCTCCGCCAAACCGTCCATCGTCATTCCTATGCTAGACCGCTAGATGTTTCGTTTCTCGTGCCCCGCTAAACGCAAAAACGATTAGCTGCGGCAAGGGAACCCTTGTTTTCGTGCTTCCACATTGTGCATAAGAGCTGTGACAAGAAAATGGCTGTAACATTTATTTTACGAAAAAAAAGAATGTGTGGAACATTTGTTTCTTACACTGAAATCAAGCTCTTATCACACGATGCTCAACAGGGGCGGGTTTCAATAACTCAGTAACCATTTTTTTGTTTGATACTAAATCTTGACATTAAAGAAAAGCGTGCAAAAGTTCCAAGTGCCTGTGTTCAGATACCACAGTCAATACGTAAAATAATTTTCTACAGTGTTTTTTCAATTGAAAACACGTCATTCTTCGTGAAGGGCACATTGAATGTTCACTTCCGGTATTCACGTGTGACGCTATTTCGCTGCGGCATTTTTTTTCAAGGCAGTTTGAAATGTAGTCCATGTAACGCATGACTACAACTGTATGACTCGATTATCTCAAATTAACGATTTCAAATAAATGATTTCAGCTTGTACTACGAAAGCTAATTTTTAGGCGCATAGTACCGACTCGCAGAAAGTTTACTTACCATGGTTGGCAGATGGCTCTCAAAACTTGCAACAATCAAGTCTCCTAAGTGTGAGCTCCGAACCCCTTATATATGCACTTCGTGGTCGGTTCCGCACCGGATTTTCGGGGAGGAGGTTATGGGAGGGGTGGTGTACGGTGAACCCTTCCTTACAGGTTTGCTGCTGTTTTGCCTGTCTTTAGATGTCGCGAGAATCGTGGTCAGTGCACCGAAGCGAAGCAGTGAACACGTGCGGGAAGATAACGCTCTGCATGGGCCCGGGTAACCGGCCTGTGACCTTGAAAAGCCAAAGGTGATCAACCCGCAAGGGAGAGGGTAGCTCTCGAGTAGACTGCAAGAAAATATTACATAGCGAATCTCCGAAGAGCTCGGTGGTCCCAAACTGGTTTCCCAGGGAATAGCTTCTGGTTTGAATCAGTTTCGGTCCAGGCACTTCCCAAGCCTTTCCTGGCCCCAGTACCTGCAATTTTTACATCTGCGCGGCATGTCTCCTATTTCATGTTTTTTTCATGAGTAATGAAGTGTTCGCCGCCTTTATGCAAGTAGGCAGCGTCATGACGAACATGCTGCAATCTTCATGTGCTTGGCTAGCATCCCGAGTAAAAACGGCATCATTCCTTCCGCGTATTAGGAACGCCATTTATTTGATGAGGTTATGACGCCTTCTTACCTCTAGACGAGAAATCTCCGAAAGAAAGACTATTTTGCAGCTTGGTTGGTACCCAGTGAAAACAGACACAAATCACGCCGAACAAAACACTCAGTGATGTTCTAGCAGAATCTCGTCTACTGTGCGTGTGCGAATATGAAGGCACGTTGTAAGTCTGTAGATTCATGCTAGTCTTCCATTTTTTTTTGTTTTGTGCGAATGAAACATGCTTACTTTGATTGATGGGGGTTTAACGTCCCAAAACGACTGAATAAAACATGCATCCACCCAGAGTGCGCATTGGAGAAAATGTGCCCGAAATGTAGTAACGGAACATACAATGCTGTGCGAAACTGTGCATTCGAGAATGAGTTGCCAGAATCGCAAAAAAAAAGACAAAAACTCGCTGAACATTAAGGACGCACAGTAATCTCTTGTAACGCGCAGCGGATGCGGGTGATTGCGGCCACCGAATTTAAAATAGCCTTTGTATTAATGCATATAGTGATATTCATCCCGTAAGTTTATAAGAGCTGCGCTGATATTAGGCGCCACCTAGCCATGCCCCTTAAAGGGCCATGAAATCATGGCCCTTTAATCCCTTAATGTATTTTTTCATGGTATTGTCCAGGCGTCGTCCGTGCTCCGGCTGGTGCTACGCGCTTCATTCTGGCTGCTTATGACTCCTACGCAAACGCGTACAGAGCATCCGAGAGGCGTTTTGAAGCTGTTCGTAGTCTTACGAAGATTACAGGATGTGCGACGAACGCCCTGCGTGAAGTGGGAGTCACTTGATCATCAGTGAGCGCGCGCCCACACGAAGGCAAGTGCAGGTGGTGGTCACGTGATAGGTTGCGGCCCACAGCAATGTTTTGTGAGAAAAACTAACATTAATAAATAAAGATTATTATTATGCATGCAGGAAAGGAAGCAGCGTGCATATGTGAAAAGCTATCAGAAAGGAAGGAGGTACTGCATGTAAATTCCCCACTGCTGTGCCGAAAACGTAAATTAATCGGTCTGTCTGCTCGTACTGCTTATAAGACTGTAGGTGCTGCTCATATTGCTATAATCTACTTGAGCCAGCACTCTAAGAGTATATGTTTTTGTGAACTACTTTCGTTCGGGGAGTTTAATAGGAGGATTATGGTTCTTTCCATTGAGTGGAGAACGCGCCATCAGCTACTAGTACGTCAAATTTTTTCAGTCGAGCACACTTTACTTCATAATTACTTCTTTTTCTCAACCTAATACATTTACGGCGGAATCCATTTGCAGTAATATCTAGCACGGACGCCACCTTGTGATCGCATTGTTTATTAGCGTCGTAGACAGCTGTAAATCACTGGTTTCTCAAAAGCAGTCGTTCATATTGAAGAACTGTTTTAAGGTGAAAGAAACATTTCCGCTACAGTTGATGGTTTACATTGTCAAAGAGAAGCAGTACACCCCGCAAATATTGAATTGTTACATTGGTTGCGGCTCCAAAATATTGCTGATCAAAGCCAGATTTGCTATGCAAGAGACTAAAAAAAATTTTTCGTGTATTGGAAAATATTATAAACCTTAAAGAGGGAAGCCTGTTCTGTCTGTCAGTTTGATAGGAAACACTTTCCATGAATGCTTTCCTGTTGATGTGGCTAGTTAGGACAAATTAATAATGCGTATTCAATAATTGCAGAGAAATTAAAAAGACTTTCTTCACAAATTAGAGGCGTCGCTTTGCCATACCATATATTTCCATTTGATAAAATTGCGACCACAACTTACGGAATTAGCGTTTTATGTCTGTATGCATTAGTGCATATGAACGAATATGTACCGAGAGGAATGTGAAAGAATTGTTTATAATTGCGTCTATGTCTCTGCTCAGAAGCCTGCACATCAGTTCATATATTATTACATGCGACGTCCTTTGTTTAGCTATTGGGCTATTCCTGTTATTTCTAAAAAGCAATTTAGTAAAACGAGCTTTTGGGCAAGCTGGTTGCATAGCTTGGACATGGCTGGAGTGCGAAAACAGAGAACCACATAGGGAAGAAAACACTCAAAATACGGACAAACACTGCTCATTTCTCTGCCAAAAGATAACATGTATCACAGGATGTGAAATGTTCTAGGTTGCTGTTGTCACGTGTCTTTCCTTCTTTGTTTCGTTCTGTATTCTGTGTGCATGCGTAGCGGTGCATTGATATTTCGTATGCATTGGTGAAATAAAACAGTTGTGAGGCAGCGTTTGTTCGTGTCTTAAGTGTTTTCTTCCCGATGTGGTTGTCTTTTTTTTGGAACTGCAGTTATGTCCGAATAAAAAAAAACATACTTATACGTTTCTTGTTTTGACCATCGGCTTCGTCTTTCTGCCTTTCACGTATTCATTAACTGTGCTGTTGAAGATATGAGCAGCTTAATGCAATTGTATACTGGTGTCTGGTCTTTTTATTCTCGGTGTTACTTAAGCAGAAAACAATTTATAATTGTTCATAGTTGCATAAAAGTAAGGGTCACTGGGGCAAAAACCTTGTATCCACTATAAACTAGGGAAGTTTACTACAAGATCATTCAGCTCTTTTCATCTATGCACTTGCCTTAAGAAGCCGTGCATTGTTTCCAAAGAGGCCATTTCCTTAATTTTTTATCAAATTAATTTTAACGCTGCAGCAGTCAGTTATATATTGAAATAAATGAGAACATAGACATTTTTGCTGCCCTAGTAAATCAGATGCAAGTTTGGAGTGCAAGAGTACCAGCTAAAGAAATTCATTGCAGTGAACAAGTACAGCCAACACTTCGAGGCAATATAACTGCTCCTCCATAATATTGGTTTTACTTTGCTTAGATCAAGCAGTGCTCGTGCCGGACAAAGCACCTTCACATGTCTTTTCGGGTTCATTGCTGAAGTGAGAACAATTGATGTGAGAACAATCACAGAAGAGCAGATGGAAATAAATATGTACATTTGCGCAACGCTGGCAATTGTAAGTTGCGTATGACATAGACAGCTTTTACCTGATTTCATGGCTTTAATGATGGTGGAGCGCAGGGGCCTTAAGCAGCACATGCGCAAGAAATTGGCGATATGCAGAATACAATAGCCTTCAGGTTTTCACATGGAGCCCTAGACCATCAGCATCATGGCCGCTGTTATGTCCGCGGTAGCCATGCGTAGTTAATCAAATTAAAGAATTGATCCGGGCAACAGGCACGAAATCAGAAAAGGCAGCTCACTATTGATAACACGAACGAAACAAGCAATAAAAAGAGTGAAAACGTTCCAAGTCAAGCGCATGCAGTGGGGCAGTGGCAGTCGATTCAAGTCGGCCAATGCAGATTTACGTCATCACATATACGCCTGAAAACCGCGGCCATCAACTGAACACTTCTCGGGCTGCAATTTTCAACTCAAGGCACTGCAGGAACCTCTAGTCGGCAAGAAAGGAACTTGCGCTCCCCTATGAGGTCTAGTGACGCCAGTCTATAGCTGCGCTCGAAATAATACCGCAAGCGCTTGAATAAGCGCGTTCTAATTATATTTGAACGTTTCAATTTATCAGCGGTGTTAGGGATACACTGCTAACGTGTCCTTTAATCCTTCACTACTTATGTTTATCACGCAGCCAGGGCTCAGCTAGCAACGGTGGCATTCCCACAATAGTATAAAACATAAACGCTTGACTAATTGTACATCAGCTTAACACATGCGAAGTTGTTTCGAGCCTTAAGTGGGAACGGTAGCAGGCAAAGTTAAAGAAAAGCTTTTTGTCACCTGTATTTCTCTTGCCTGGCAAACCTTTGGCATAGGGACCACACTCATTTGCCTTTATTATCACCACAGAGATGTAAAAGTAATATTATACTTACAACTTTCAGATCCGCACACAATGACACCAATGACACCATGAATACGAAGTTGCTGCAGAGGAGAACGGGGCTTTCACAATGTTTTTCAATACGGCGGCACCAAGTCTACTTACTTTCCTCGAGTGAATGAGGCCGGAAACCTGCGGTAATCTAGTTTGGCAATTCAGGAAGTTTAGTGTGGCAGTAAATGCTTTACCGCAATCAATGTATTCATGCGACAAGATTAGAACGGTCTGTATAAGCGGAAATGGCTGCCGCCATCACGCGTGGGCTATGGTATAATGAGCCTTATTATGCCACCTCGAATATGACGAACTTTGTGTGTCACCCTTGCATATAGTGAACAGAAATATGCCCTGTCAGATATAACGTACTTCATCTACTTACTTCAGGTGCAGCAAACCTAATCGCGCTACTTGGGATATAACAAACTTTATTGTGTCAACATTGAATATGCTCGCACATTCAAACGATCCACCGATATCGCCTAAGAGTTCTTTGCAAACTGTGCAACATGTGGTGAAGAAACTAAGAGGGGCGCCTAGAAATTGGGGATTGTTAGCCTGTAAGTATTTAATAACATCACAGATTAAATGTATTGGAATCATTCGAGCTTGTCACGTAACAAGGGACCGAACTATAATAAAGCCGTAGGCTCGCAGTTCGCTTCATATTAAAGTTACAACTCTTAAGCGCCGGTTCCTGGAGGGTTTATCGCAGTAGCTTTAGTAGTCGAAGTAGCCGGCATAACTGATGGGTGCGTTGCCATGAGAACAATTCAGAGGCCAGTCACTCAGCGGGTATGTGTAACCGGTGAGTTGTCACCACTGGAACCATCCGCGGGGTGGTTACCACGGAAGCGGGAGAGTATCGTTGGAGAATCTCCATATGTACGAGTGTTACGTGAAAAAACTGGCACCAAATCAGACAACACTCAGCAAGAAAGACTGGAAAGGCGCAACTTGCAACTGCTTTTTCACAGCGTGAGCGAGTGAATTAAGAAGGTACATACATCAAGACGGTAAGGAGAACACAGCCATGCGCACAAGGGAAGGCGTCTCAGGAAGAAACAGCAGCGCACACGTGTCTCACCTCATTCTAAGAAAACACTTTCATTCTTATACATTTTGATTGTAGGGGTGTTTACAAAAACACTATTCGTTTCTCTGACAAGGAAAGCTTCGACCAGTTTACGGTCTATATTATGCTTACTCCTTTTTAAGATTTTGGTGTCCTTCAGGATCGCCACTCAAAAGGTCCCGTCTTCTTTACCGCAGGCTTTACAGTGATGCGGTAAATGAAGACCCCGTGTCATTCCTTAAATATCGGTAGGTTTTACCTTAGAAGCATATGAGTATGGCGAGTGCGTAAAAAAGCGTAGCAATCCGGAGGGTAGTTACCGTGGAAATAATGGGAGAGTATCGCGAGAACGACGGAATGCAGCAACTGGTCCGTCAGCGGCGGCTACAGCAAAAGGCGTCGCCTGAGGAGAGGATCCTTAAAGGCGCTGCGGGCCTAAAGCGGCGCACAGGAGACGAGAGGTAGTCGAAAAACGAGCGTTTTTCTAAAACTAAAAAGAGCGCTATAAAAATGCACAGATATAAGGCCGCTCTCAAATTCTCTACTTCAACACACCGTGAAGCATACACACCTTAACAGCTATCGCTGCTGCGCTGACACCGACTAGTTACACTGGCGTAGAAAAGCAGCGGAGTGGGTTTTTGCAGAATATTGCGGAAAATATGAAGCACCCCGAGTGCTCGTATTGATTGGTATGGTGCAGACTTACGATGCACAAAGATAATGTCCGTTGAAAAAATGCTAGTGTCCCAATTTTTCGCGAGCATGTGTTATTGCAACTGGGGTTTAACGTCATCGAGTAGCAGACAGGCTGTGAGAAACGACGCACTGGGGAGCTCCATCTTAATTTCGACCAGCCGGGTACCTGGCTGTACACCAACGCTGCATAGTGCACAGGATTTTTTTTTGCGTTTTGCTTAAATGAAAAGTAGGCCGTCGCTGCCTGGGTTTCACTCAACGGCCGTGAACTCTGCTGCCGCATATCGCACGCTCTAAACCATCGTGACGAGTTAAATGTCTTTAGATGGTGTCATGCTTAGAGTGTGTGCCGGACCTTCGATATTCCTACCGGGAGCCCAGGAAACCTTTACTTCCCTTAGAGTTACTTAGGTTAGACTTCCTCAGAGCGTTCTCTTAACATGCGTGTGTTTTGCGCATATCTACGTTATTGCATTTGTTGCTTTCAAGCGATTAAACTTTTCAAACATATTTTGTGGTTCATGCAGCTTTGTGCGCCGCAGGATGGACGATTCCACCTGGCCATGAATAAAAATGGTTTGCGACGGAGGAAAAGATAAAATGGCGCGTGATTGCGCACACAAAAACATGCAGCTTCTCCAAATTCTGGGGGGGGGGGGGCTTAATTGACAAAAGGGCGTGGCGTAACCACGAATGCGCGCTTCCCCTCCCCTCTCCCCTAAGAGCGTTATCGTTCTTTTCTCGCCCCCTTGCGATAGTGCGCCATGAATACGTTATGAAGGCGCTTGCACTCAACCTTGTCTGGTGGCCTGTTTCTGACTTCGAGGTCATAAAAATGGGTGCAGCGTAGGAAGAGCGAAGAGCTGTGGAGGTTTACGTGGAAGAAATGAAAGACATAGAATGCCAAGAAAGGCTAAGGCTACTTTTGGCTCATAATAGAGCTTCAATGTTTTGGCGATGACTTAGCGGCTGGCTTCGGCCCGCCCCTGTTGCGCTGCCTAAGGAAAAAAAAATTAATAGTGATAACTTTACCGGCTTAGGGCATTATTCAGCCAAAGCTGGTTTGAATTAACTGCGCTTCGGACAGGTAAGGTCGGTCTGGCGCATGCATGCAACGACTTGTAGCGCTGGCACATGCATAACTACAGATATTTTACACATGAGACGAGCTAACCTGACACAAATAACAACTTGGCTTTGCTTTTCAATTTCGCACACGATTACCTAGTTTGTGTCGCCTCTCTTTTCGAACATATTTAGCGTCTTGACTATAGCCTGCTTATTTCCAACACTTTGTTTTGAGAGAGCACCACCACTAGCAGTGCGGCCTTGCACGTTCAACAAATTTACTTCAGCGCAAGCTGACTAGATGGCCAGTGCCCAGGCATTAAATCCAGGAGGTGCAGCGTGAGAGTCCCTCATACTTCCGGGAATTCAAGGCCATTGGCTTGAATGACGGCGCCAAAAAACAGTTGTGCCTCCAATCCACGCTGTGAATGTGGTTGGGCAGCGAAGCTGTAAACCGACACCCAATTGCCCATTGCGACGTCACTTGAAAATTCACACGCGTGGCTCTTCAAAGAGTGAAACCATAGACAAGTTAGCTGAATTTGAGTTATATGCTGTATGCCTGATCTCAAATGCTGTTTGCATTCAATTTCTAGCTTGGCGTTTTTTGCTTAAGACAGAGACACGAAATAATAATAATAATAATAATAATAATAATAATAATAATAATAATAATAATAATAATATTAATAATAATAATAATAATAATAATAATAATAATAATAATAATAATAATAATAATAATAATAATAATAATAATAATAATAATAATAATAATAATAATAATAATAATAGTTTTCTGGGTAAAGGAAATGGCGCAGTATCTGTCTCATATATCGTTGGACGCCTGAACCGCGCCGTAAGGAAAGGGATGAAGGAGGGAGTGAAAGAAGACAGGAAGAAAGGTGCCGTAGTGGTGTGCTCAGGAATAATTTCGACCACCTGGCGATCTTTAATGTGCACTGACATCGCACAGCGCACGGGCGCCTTAGCGTTTTGCCTCCATAAAAACGCATCCGCCGCGGTCGGGTTCGAACCCGGGAACTACGGATCAGTACGAAAACGAAACCGGAATATTTTCCGGGAAACACACGCTGGGAGAAGAAACGTGCTCCGCCTTGTTTGGAGGCGCTGTTATCGTACATTATGCGGTTTGCCCTTCACACAATGGCTTCGAATGATGTCAACCCCTTTCGAAGCAGTTGCAAACCTAATGTTTACCTGAATGTGTGGTTGTAATTGTCGGCACAGCGCGTCGGAGATATTCCTTCCCTTACGGCGTGGTTTGGGTGTCCACCGAGATATGTGAGGCAGTTACTGCGCCATTTCCTTTCCTGAAAACCAGTTTTCAAAACCAATCTTCATTCTTCTTCGAAAGAAAAGGAAAGGCGCATAACTGCCCCACTGGGACAGTGGACACCCCAGTCGTGCTTCAACCTACGTGGCAGTAGTGACAGGTGTGCGCTGCATGTGTTAGAATTCACAACGTTGTAGCAGAAACGCGGCCCTGAAGCTATAGACTCTCGACGCTCATTGTGTTCATTGCCGGTGGCGTATACAGCGTTCTAGACTCCGATTATCTTGAGGAAAGGAAGACGCATAACTGGCTGCCTCGGACAGTGGACACCTCAATCAAGCTTTGAGGTACGTGGCGTTGGTGAGAGAGAGATGTGGGCTGCATGCAATAAAAGACGCGGCACTGCAGCAATAGGCCGCAGCGCTCATTGGGCAACCAACGTCTCGCTATCAACTGTTAACTGCCGCCTGCCAGGTTGGCAGGGTGGGCGCACTGCCTATCCAGTGTGCGGACCGCACTCAACGTTAGACGCCAAGCTGCATTAAGTTGCCTGATATACCGCAGCTTGCGCCCTCGAACCAGGTTTAGCAGTAGTTGAACCGCAGCTTTTTTCATTTCATTTTTCTTGCCTCAACTCCGCTGTCCTAACGTGCCGACTACGGCGTGCCAGAGGAGCCGTGCATGACCTACGGCCGTTGTACCATCGGGTTACCTTGCTACCTCTGCTTCTGTTACACAGCATGAGCAGTACTTCATTAATAACATCATCGCCAGTGCCACCTACACGCCAAACTTCATCTGTAAATGGCTTACCGGCCCTCCCTGGCATCAAGGTGGCACTACTGACGTTGTCAAGTGCCCGCACTGTGGGTGTATGCATTGTGCTGACATGTACCGTGACCTAGTTTGGCATTGTTCAGAGTTCCAATGAATAACTGCGCAAAAAGGACGGGACAAGAGAGAAGAATCACACGAGACAAGCGCAGACTTCTCTCTTGTCCCGTCCTTTTTGCGCAGTTATTCATTGTTTCCTTAATGTCGTACCAACTAGCCCCTCACCGCACTCTTTTAGATTTTCAGAGTTCCGCAAGGGATGCGACGACCGTCGCCAAGCATGGTTTTCCCACCGATGGCGAGGAATTTCATGCCTTGACCAGATACGGAGCGAACGGCATCTGGGAAGATATTGGCAATTACGCTGTGGCCTCTACAACGCAATGTAAAGAGTGGATGCACCACCCAAGGCATCCCTTTATGTATCAATAGACCTTTATTTTTCCCGTCCTTAACAACCCAATTCCTCAACAAACGGCCTTGAGCCTTCCTTCCTTCTTTACTAAATAAATAGCTCATTCATTCATTCCTTGTCTCACGACGCGGTTCGGGTGTACACCTAGACATGTTTTCTTAATTTGTACGGGCAAGGCGTCGCGCCGAACGGATGATGGCGTTCTGTGGACCCCTTGGCAACGATGCACCATGCTGTCTTGTCCCGCTTTTTCTTGAGCCTGGCGTTTCTTTCCTGACGACGCCGACATCATGAAGCTTTCCTTGGACGGTAGAGGTATACTGCTTCGCTGTAAGATTTTCCTGCTCAACTGCGTGGAGTAGGCATTTGCTGACAGCAGCGGATACTACGGTAATTAAAAGAATTCTAAAGCGCCCATGGTGTAAATGAGTTTGCCTCTGGACTGATACTGAAAGAGAGAGAGAGAAATAAACCTTATTTGCACCCGTCAAAAGGTTGATGAGTACCCGAAGCGCTGCTCGGTCCCAGCCGTGGCCCCTCCCTCAGCCGTCGACCGGGATCTCTTGGATCTCAGCAGCGGCAAGGGCGAGACGGATGACTTCATGCTGTTTAGTTTTGTCCTCGTTCTGAAGCAGTGCCTCCCAGGATTCAACCATACTATCAAGCTGTCCAAAGCTCGCGCATGTCCATATCATATGGATCATGCCCGCTATGCCCTCGCAACTGATACTGAGAAATTTCGCGTTGGCTTTGGTGCCTGTGGCATCTCTTCACTAGTGAAATTTGACGGCTGCGAGAGAATAACTTCAGGTTATTCAGTGGTTATTTTTCCGCAAACTACTCGCACTCATGTTTTCTAGTTTTTTGTCGCTAAAGCAATTAGCTGACATTTCGTGCGTGATATCTGAAGATATGTTTTGGGAGAAGCGTCATCAAACTCCTTTGTTATCAAACCGGGAAAAGAAGACGAAAGCCTTTGGCATTCCAGATTTTTAAATTATGAAAACATTGTAGAGGATGGTTGCATCGAGCACCGTTGTTTTGAAATTGAACACGGTATAGAAGATTTTTGTAACTCCCTTAGACGCCTGCTGCTTTAATTATCGCCATCAGGCGGCCATTTTTTCATATTTTTATTTCATCTTAATATTGGCGAAATCTTTAACTTAGTTTAAGTCATTCGCCTGGAAGCTCATTAGCTCCATATTTTAGCGTGAAGGAATTCTCATCCAGATGCGGTACTATTAATTGTGCGTATTATCTTTTGGGCCCAGTGAAACATTTGCTCATGACTTAATGTATAACTCGAGTTTGTCCAACGTGAGTGCGGTAAAAATGTTATTCTTTAACGGAAATACTTGTTTCTAAGCTTGATTAAAACTTCAAAGCTTTCTGAGCACGCAGCCATAGCTTTCAACATCCTCTCTGTTTTGGAAACAGTATGAACCTGCAAAAGTCTCTGTTTTGTACCGTATTGTAATTCTGCAGCAATTAAAAACATTAGTTTGCAATGCAGGGCAGCAAAGGTGGTGGTATTGTAAAATTGCGGGATCAATCACCAAATCTTGCTTCCCAGTTCGAAGCAGCTCGTTTTTGTAACACAAGATTAATAGGCGAACGCTAGAATAGCGAGTTTTGCTGTTAGACATATTTAGACTATTTCACAATGTTAGTAAAAGCCTTCTTTTCCATACAGCCATTTCTTTCATTATAAACTCAAGACATTCTGGAAATTGTTCGCAAGGCGTTTTGTATACTTGCAAAAGCGCTCGCGCGTGTGCTCTGTGATAACATCATGGATGCTGATCTGAGCATACTAAAAATTTATGCAGAAATGAGGAATTTAAATACTTCCTGCAATTTTACTCTTCTCAGTTTCATAACTATTCATTCCATACTTCTGCTCTTCTGAGTTGGAATTATTTGGGTATAGGAAAGACGTGCAGCTATCTGTACGCACAAATCGGTCTACGCCTATGTAATTTTAATTTGAATATTAATTATTTGCCTTTGTACGCAAAGTGCGCAGTACACTACTGAATATATTCATGTTTTGATATAGCTGAAAAGACCGGTGCATCGTGATGCTGAGGGAATTAGGACTGCGACACATTCCAAACCAATAACACCACAAAAATTTCAAGCACAATGCAATCAAGGTACCGTAGCGCAATTTTTCAACATTCTCTTCCTGTACGAACTTGTTTAAACAGCTACGGACGGGTTCGGAATGAAAAGAAGCGCAGCTTGGCTTCATTGGATCGCACTTTTAACGCGACAGCGTTAAGGAGCTCGTGTCGCAGAAAAGCCGGTTACGCCGGCGTCTTTGGCCGTGAGAGAAAAAATGGCCAGGCTTAGCTTGGTTAAGCCAAGAATGCGTTGCATATCTCGATGGAGTTCCGTGCTGCTCCGTTGACTCGATAGGCTATTGACTCGATCGCCATTGAAACTGCCAGTGTAGCAGCGCTCGATCGCCTTTGAGTCGATAGACTATCAGTTCGAGGGCCCTCGAAATGCCCGTGTGACAGGGGTATAAGACTGTCCCGGCGAAGGAGCGCAGCTCTTTTATACATATGCCGTGATGTCAATCATAGCACAGTGCCCTTAGCGGGAGGAGCGGGAGTCAGGTGGTGGCTGCGGCCGCGCGCGACCGCGCCAGTTGGGGCCCAGCTTTTCCTCCGTGACGTCACGCGCCGGCGACGCGCCTCTAGCGGGAGGAGCGGGAGTCAGGTGGTGGCAGCGGTCGCGCGAGTTGGGGCCCATTCCCATTCCAAAAACCTTTATTTCCACCAGAGAAGAGGCTCCCCTACTCCCCATCTCTGGCACGCAGGCCTAGGGGTGGGGGCCGGGAGCCTCGCATCTAAAGGCAGGCATAGAGTTCTTGGTCTCTTGCGGCCTCCAGTGCCAGGTGAATGACTTTTTTCTGCACGGCGGGGTCCGCGCTTTGCAGAAGGGTTTCCCAGGCTTCCTTGCTATTTATTCTTTCTTTAATCCCTGGGGAGTGTGTACATTCCCAAATGATGTGATCTAGGGTCCCCCTATGCTCACATTTTTTGCATTTTTCCTCTATTTCCTTTTCCCTAAATACGTGTGATGCCCACACCGGGTTTATGAAGTTCCCAGCTTGTAGTCTACGCCATGTTGTAGCTTCTTTATTCCCTAGTGTTTTGTCCGGCGGAGGGAAAATCCTCCTTTGACTTCTATAGCTCTCTATTATTTCTGCATAGTTGGGGCCCAGCTTTTCCTCCGTGACGTCACGCGCCGGCGCAGCGCCCCTAGCGGGAGGAGCGGGAGTCAGGTGGTGGCTGCGGCCGCGCGCGACCGCGCGAGTTGGGGCCCAGCTTTTCCTCTGGCTGTCGTGACGTCACGTCACGTGGTTGGTGGCTGCCCGCCCGCGCACATGGACTGAACTGATTGCAATATGCAACGCATAAAAGGCGCATCTCGGTGGACACCTGAACCACGCCGTAAGGAAAGGGATTTTCCATCTCTTACGGCGCGGTACGGGTGTCCAGCGATGATTGTGAGACAGGCGTCATTTCGTTTCCTTAAAACCAACTTTCAATTCAATTTTCATCCCTTACGGCCCGGTTCGGGTGCCCACCGAGTTATGTAAGACAGGAGTCCTTTCCTTAAATTGCCCAACTAACCACGCGTCGCGTCGAAAGTGCGTTCGCGTTCCGTGGACTCCTTGGCAGCGCTGCAACACGCTGTCGCGTCTCACTCTTAAAGACGAAGCTGAAGCATCCTCTAAATTTTTAACGCAAAAGGCGCCGCGGTCGGGTTTGATCCGGAGTTTCAGGCTTTGAATCCGACCGCGGCGGCAGCGTTTTTATGGAGGAAAAACGCTAAGGCGTCCGTGTGCTGTGCGATGTCAGTGCACGTTAAAGATCCCCAGGTGGTCGAAATTATTCCGGAGCTCTCCACTACGGCACCTATTCTTCCTTTCATCTTTCACTTCCTCCCTTATCCCTTCCCTTACGGCGCGGTTCAGGTGTCCAACGATATATGAGACAGATACTGCACCATTTCCTTTCCCCAAAAAACCAATTATTATTATTTTCCTTTCCTTACCCGCCGCGTGGCTCAGTGGTTAGGGCGCTCGACTACTGATCCGGAGTTCCCGGGCTCGAACCCGACCGCGGCGGCTGTGTTTTTATGGAGGAAAAATGCGAATGCGCCCGTGTGCTATGCAATATCAGTGCACGTTAAAGATCCCCAGGTGGTCGAAATTATCCCGGAACCCTCCACTACGGCACCTCTTTCTTTCTTCCTTTCTTTTTTCACTCCCTCCTTTCCCCCTTCCCTTACGGCGCGGTTCAGGTGTCCAACGATATATGAGACAGATGCTGCGTGATTTCCTTTCCCCCCAAAACGAATTATTATCATTATTCCTTTCCTTTCTGGCGGTGGCTTAAATATAACAAAAAATGAACAAAATACAATTTCTTTTGGTTTTGAGATTTTGCGAAACAGATGGATTAGTTCAGGACGTGCGCCAGGCAAACAAATTCTAGTTTCAGTGTGAGGCGTGACTAAGCGGGTAAAATAAAATACGGAGCAATGCACCAGAAAGCACGCATTGTATTTCTGTATATTCCCGCAAGTTTTCCAAGCATGAAGAAAAATGGCAGGCTAACGTAATATTCAGCATTTCTTTACAATGCTTCCTCTTTGGTTCAAGCAGCGATATAGTTTTTTCTGGCCGTTCGTACAGCCATTTTCTCCGCAAGTGAAGTTGCATTTAAAAAATATACAACACACTTATGCTATTAAAATTTAGATATTTTTGTTTTGCTGAGCTGAACTCGATTTACTTGGATGTGTCCTACACCAGGAGATGGAAGAAAGGGCTGGTTTCGTGCACCTTCATTGGCGTCCATAGGCATTGCAAGCGCAGAGTATCAGTATATAATTTATGCAGAAAGGCAAGGAGTATCAGAGCACTTTCATGTTACTAGTTTTGAAACCTTGCGTAGGGTTCGTGTATAAGAAAACTACGGTTTGAGATGGCCGAAACTCTGGTTTGTACTGATTCCCGCGCCCATAACGGTCAATAACGAAAACTCCGTTCAAGTTCCAAATTTCTTTCTTGTTTGTAACCCCGCCGCGGTGGCTCAGTGGTTAGGGCGCTCGACTACTGATCCGGAGTTCCCGGGCTCGAACCCGACAACGGCGGCTGCGTTTTTATGGAGGAAAAACGCTAAGGCGCCCGTGTGTTGTGCGATGTCAGTGCACGTTACAGATCCCCAGGTGGTCGAAATTATTCCGGAGCCCTCCACTACGGCACCTCTCTCTTCCTTTCTTCTTTCACTCCCTCTTTTACCCTTCCCTTACGGCGCGGTTGAGGTGTCCAACGATATATGAGACAGATACTGCGCCATTTCCTTTCCCTCCAAAAACCAATTATTTCTTGTTTGTAGACGCAGTACTACATGGTAACAAAATTAGGTACAATAACAAAAATATATAGATATAACAGTCACAATAATTAAGGGAAAAAAGAAAAAATGCTTTCAGGAAACAATGGCGACATGCTACAGCTTTTATTTGCTGCTTACAGATGGCGCCGCCTTCCGTAAGCACACGGTATGTATATACTGGAACTGGTCACCGTTTGAAGCGGAGTTTGGAAACTGAGTAGTATATCAAACGAAAATTTAAGGAATTGTTGTGTAACGTTTCTAAACTGTACACTTATTGAACACCAGAGCATGTTCACATCAAAAGATTATTTTCTGAACCAAAAAAACTGTTCTCTCTTTTATCGTTTTTTTTTCAACTAAATTTTTTAGCATCGGATGCCTCACTTTGTGCTTCCTCGGCTGAATTTATTTTGAAATAGCTATCTTGCCTTTTAGATTGTGGGGACGTGCCCTGCAGCCCCCTGAGTTTGCTTTCCCGCGAGGCATCGTGCAGCGGCGGTCTCACCTCGAGGCTAAGCGCATTCCCTTGCGAGTTACATTAACTGGCAAGAGAGGGCGCCGGCATCGCTGCGCTGGGACTGCCAAAGCCCGCGCGCCGGAGGGGGGGCTTCGGCTTGGATCATCGGCGCGAGCGGACGCGTCGCTCGCGGCTCCGCTCTTCGCCGGCGGGGTGAGGAAGCGACGGGGAGACAGGCTCCCGTACTCGTCCCGTCCGGCCTGCGGAGTTTATATCCCTTGCCCTAGCGCGGGCGAACATTCGCTCGGAACCTTGCTGGTGAGTCGGACGTCCTCTATTCATTAGCATACCTTGTTGCTAGCTGGCGTTATTGTTTCTGTAGCAATAAATGCCTGTTTGTGTCAGCCAATGTGTCGTGGTCGGCGAGAGCTCGGTAGCGTACGCGATCACGGGGTGGGGTCCGGGCGGCTTTGAACCGTGTCAGCCGTGATTGAGTGGGGAGAACGTACTTATCTCCCCAATTCAACCCCTACATCTGGCGCCCAACGTGGGGTTTGCTCTTGGAACATTGGACGACTGTCGGTTCGGTTCGAGGAACGCTCTTTGTCCGGACGTGACAAGTGCTAGGCCTAGAGTGAATTTTGATCGCTAGGACCTGCGGCATGCTTTCTTGAGTGCGAGTATTGCGCTGCAGCATGTTTGAACTTTTCGACATGCTCAGCACATTTTTCCCTGGAGTTTCTTCGTGAGAATCACTTGGTCCGCATCGAGGGAGCGCGAGGCCTAGCGCCCGCGGAGTCGCCGAGCCCGAAGCGAGTGAGTACGGAAGCCGCGTGGGTGGTCGGAGTTTCTGTATATATTTTCTCTACTGTCTATTTTTCGACTCTGGGAGTCGCGGCTCCGGGAGCCGGGTGGCCTGGGGCCATGGGTGCCGCTACGAGCTCGCTGGTATTGCAGCTCGGCACCGGGCGCTCCGACACCGTCCGATACGTTGGGCGCCGACCGCTCAGAAGCTGCTTTTTGCAGTGAGCGAGGTAGGACCACCCCACAAAGCTGACGTCTCCTCGCCGCTGCGCGCACAAAACCCGTTTCGGGTCTTTGTTTTGGTCATGGTCGTTGTCGGAGTGGTAGTTAGGCCTGAGGCTTTCGGAGCTGCCTGCACCACGTTAAAAGAGACGCGACCACCGCACCGTGTCGTTGAGAGGGGGCGCACTTTGCTGCCCACCCGTTTTTTTGTTTGTTTGTAACTTCGCACGAACTGAGCAGTCTCGTTCAACTCAAGAAAGGGCTTTGTTCACTCGAACTTTGCGTTTGCACAGCCGCCGACACGTTTTACTAGCGAGTTAGGCATTGTGCCACGAGGCCCTTGCGGATGCCGCTTCCCCTCCCGTGACCTACGTTAAAGGCACGCCGAGAGCGTTTCGGCAATTTTGCAGATTCGGTGGAGCCACCCAGGCTTGCTGTCCGGTGCACATCGTCTCGCTGCCACCTGCTGCGACGGAGCTGCCTGTATCCTCTTCGCCGCATCCATCCGGGGAAGCTGTGGCGAGACCAGTCAGCAGTCAACTCCGGCTGCTGCTGCCCTGGCGACTACTGCAGAATCCTGGCCTGCAGTTTTTCTACCGGCCTTTGATTCGCGGGCACGCGGACACGGTAGTCCGCGGGCCATGCGAGTCGTCCCAGCGGAGACCTTCACGCCGCCTTCGGAATACCGCGGAAGTCTGCGTGGACACTGTCGGCGTGACCTCCGCTGCAAGACGTGCCTCAAGGACATGAAGACCAGGAGACTCCTCCATAGCATGTACTTTCAGGCGCGTGGGACTTTTTAAGGTTGGTGGGGGGGGGGACCTGCCCTGCAGCCCCCTGAGTTTGCTTTCCCGCGAGGTACCGTGCAGCGGCGGTCTCACCTCGAGGCTGAGCGCATTCCTTTGCGAGTTACATTAACTGGCAAGAGAGGTCGCCGGCATCACTGCGCGGAGACTGCCAAAGCCCGCGCGCGGGAGGGGGGGCTTGGGCTGGGATCATCGGCGCGAGCGGACGCGTCGCTCGCGGCTCCGCTCTTCGCCGGCGGGGCGAGGAAGCGACGGGGAGACAGGCTCCCGTACTCGTCCCGTCCGGCCTGCGGAGTTTATATCCCTTGCCCTAGCGCGGGCGAACATTCGCTCGGAACGTTGCTGGTGAGTCGGACGTCCTCGATTCATTAGCGTACCTTGTTGCTAGCTGGCGTTATTGTTTCTGTAGCAATAAATGCCTGTTTGTGTCAGCCAATGTGTCGTTCCTTTGTTCCCCCAGAGCAAGGCCCGCCGTGGTCGGCGAGCGGTCGGTAGCGTACGCGATCACCGTGTCAGCCGCGATTGAGTGGGGAGAACGTACTTATCTCCCCAATCCCCAATTCAACCCCCACAAGATATACAATATGTTCGGCTAAGTATACACTGCGGGCATGTAGCATAATCTCATAAGAAAAAAACTGCTCACAGCTTTCTCGGTTCCGTTCTTTTTCCTTGAATCCACGAAAACATATTTTCAGAAAATAGGCTTCAAATTCTAATAGCGCAGTGACCATCACAAAATACAATGATCCATAATTCGCTTCTCAGCGCCGTTTGCCTGACACAGCGTTATGAACCATTTCTTGGCATATGCTTTCATCTTTTTTCTCTCACCTTGCTGCCGAGTGTTTCGAACATGGTTTAGTGCAGATCATGAAACGCACATTTTGTAACAGTGTTTCCCGCGGAACTCGCAATTCCCTCCCCTGCAGCTCATAAAAGAAGCCATGAGTGTCTACTGAAAACACCTGGAAAATAAAACCATCTGAGAGCTTTCTTAAACTCTAAAAGATGGGGTGCAGTGTGCAGGAAAAAGGACGCATGACAATCGAAAGCTGACAAGCAGTGCCAGGGCGACTAGAGTGAACTGTTCAAAATAGAAATATTTTTTGCAGCATATTTTATCAATATTACTAAAAAAGTTAATTTTGTGCCACTTTTTTGCTCTTTTGCAACCAAAATTCGCCGTTTCCTTCATGCTTGCATGGAGCCATGCATGGTATATTTACCGCGAATTAGCTCCGTTTGTGCTAATTTTAAATGGTCGTCTCTGCTGCTATGACCACGCCGTTTCCAGCCCATGCACTACCGGCTGTTTTAAAAACAAAATCTCCAAAAGGTAGTAGTCTTCTGTGCACAAGAACAGAGATTAGTGACGTCGTGGATTGCGAACGTGCTTTTCCTAATTATATTTGTGTGAATGCAATTAGGCTTCTGCGAGAAAGGTGAAAAGTATCGGTACTCAAAAATTGGTTGCGAATACATCAACAAATTTTAGCTAATTCAGACTTTTATCCAGATTGCATCCTAGTACCGCCGAAATATAGAGCAACCTGCGTTAGAGTCCTCGAACGCCGCAGATGGCTCTGGGTAGCAAGACATTCACTTCTTGCGTAGTTTCTGTACTGTGCGAAGTGAAAGCGACGAATAATTTGCCGTTGTGATGACCCCCATAATGCGCAGGTCCACACGGGACGGAGAGGCAAAGAGACACCGTATGGCTCAGTTTAAACAAACAGGTATATTCAATAATTACACATGATTAAGATTATACATCAGAGGCTGGGGCGTCCGAGCTTACGTGCCGACGACTTCATGGGGGCGATGGAGTGGCTCCGGAGTTGGGCTCGAGCGGTTGCTGGCAGAAGCTGCACGCCGTCGGGCTTCGGCGCTGAAGGCCCTCTTGGCGAACGATGTCGTCCTGGGCGTGTATGCAGTAGAATTTCAATAGTCGTCCGTTTCTTCGAGGATGGTTCACAAACCCTTCCTCTAGTGTCGTTCGGCTTGGAAGATGAACAGGAGGCGAGCTTGTAGATGATGACAGCAGAGCACAATTTTACAACATACATATACAGAGAGTTAAACTGGAAAAAGCAGAACTGAATTTACAAAAGAACAAACTTTGCACTACTTTACTCATCGACCGGGCAGGTTAGTGCCTAAGTAGCATCACATTACATGCTAAGCATGGAGCCCCAGCTCAGACTGGACTGCATCCGTTTACATGCGCTTTTAAGCACTTGATTAACAAAGGACTAAGGGCGGTCATTTTCAGTGGCCCGCCCAAAGCATCAATTCTCCAATCAAAAATAACCTGCGAGATGGGGACAACCCCTTGGGTTGGGCTTAGCCTCGAACCCAGAGTCTTGTTAACAACACAAACTAAATAAACAAAAACGCCACAACTCTCTCTCAAGTGAGAGTATCCACAGGCTCTCCCTTCGGAGCTTATCCTTGCCCCATGCATGCATACCGCCACCCACCATCGGTCCGCGTCGCCCGTCAGCAACAGAGGAGGGGGCGAAAGGGCCCACGATGCTGCCGGGCTACCGACGGCGGGACACAGCTAATAAGCATGAAGGGGTTTGTCTGTCGCTCCGGGAAACCAGATTAAGGGTCGCCCCTGTCTTCCCACATTCTTGGCGAGTCTTGCCTGTCCGCCATGACAGGTGTCCGTCACGGCCCTCCTGGGAATGCGCTTTTGTTCACGAGGCACGGCGGGAAGCTGTGGGTGCCTTCCCGGCGATAGCCCGCGTCGAAAGGGGGGGGGGAAGGGGGTCCGTGCGTCAAGCGACAATTTTCGTTCCCCGTATGTACTCGGGGGCTCTCGGTTTCCGCGTGTGCCGGCGTCCTGCTTTCTGCAAAGGTATGCAGCTGGAAAAGAGGGGCGGCCTTAAGCCCCAACTCGATGCACACACAAGGAATGTACCTCGTAGCACACAAGGAATGTCACACTCGCTCACCCTCCAGAAGAATGTTCTCCGAACATTTGAGTCCCTGCAGCTCCCCTTGTCTTTCTGAATCGCCTCGCACAGTGCGTCCGACAAAACACTTTTCGCTGCACTCAACACCACTGCACAACACCATATGCCTCCGCTGTCATAACTGGCGTCTCCAGGGGCAGCACTGATCTTCTTTTACAGATAAACATGAAACTCAGCACCCAAGCCTCTCCTTTCTAGTCCAAACTGGACGAAATAAATTTACCACAGTTATAAAGGAGCTCCCACTTCTAGCACGATCACGGCACAGACAAAAATATAGATAACGAAAGGAAGTAGGGCAGGTTCTGCATGCGCTCCGCATGCTCTCCTGTGAAGGTGTTACTTAATGACAGAAAGGTTTAACTACCAACTCCGATAACTTAACACATAAGCACATAGCAATGTTATGAGCTGTGGCATTACACAATTCTAACCAGTTCAAAACTCCGCTCTGTTTACACCATTAGTCCGACTTAGCTTTCCGATTTCGCAGCGGATATCGGCCTTCATGAGTCATACTAAGTAGGTCTGTGACCCTTTGTCTGCTTTGGGACTCGCTAGGGCTCGTGGCAGGAGCCTCTCCTGGCGTTATCTGCGCGGCAACCTCGCGCGCTTCTTCTTCTAGCAATGCATGAAGTAAATCCGGTGGCATTCTGGCCGTCACCTCTGGCGCCTGCCGAACAAATGCAGGAGAGCGCGTTTCTTGCGAACTATCTGCGCGCTCCGCTTCACTTCTGTCCCCATCAAAATCCGCGCTTTCCCTTTCCTCATTTCGTGAATACTGAACCGGTGCCGACTTGAGGCGATTTGCGTGTATCCTTATCAAGCGCCGGTTCACGTCTCGGACTCTGAAGTTTACCGAAGAAAGCTTCTCGACAACCTCGCACGGTCCTCTCCACTTCGTCTGGAACTTACGAGCTAACCCAATCTGCCTTTGGCAGTTTTCAATGTACACGCTGTCCCCCACATTAAACGGCGCGTCTCTAGCACTGCGATCGTGCACCTCCTTCCTGCGCTTCGCCGCTTTCTTTAAGGCCTCCTTTGCGATGTCCCTCGCCACTTGCAAGCGCGATTCTAGCTCCACCTTATAGTCGTCCAGTGAAGCGTATGGGACACGACGGGGGCCCTCTGGCACTTCACTAGGCTGGTCCGGGTCTCGGCCGTAGAGAAGAAAGAATGGCGATTCGCCCGTGCTCTCGTGTGCTGCGGAATTGTAGGCAAACATTGCATACGGGAGCCACAAGTCCCAGTCCCGCTGGTCGCGCGAAACAAAATGCGACAGGAACCCGGCCACGGTTTGGTTCAGTCGCTCCACCGCGCCGTTGCAAGCCGGATGGTACGGTGTTGTCTGCTTCTTAGCGATCTTAAGCAGCTCGCAAACTCTCCTCATTAGCTGCGACACGAAGTTCGTTCCCCGATCTGTCAAGAGTTGCCTCGGGGGTCCATGTCGGAGCACGATCTGTTCGACAAATGCTCTTGCAACCGTGTCTGCCTTCTGATCTGGGAGTGCTACCGCTTCCGCGTATTTTGAAAGGTGGTCGACAAATACTAAAATGTACTTGTTTCCGGAAGTGGTCGTGGGCAATGGGCCCATTATGTCCATACCTGTCCGCTCGAAGGGAGCCGAAACCTCAGGGAACGGCTGAATTGGAGCTGGTCTTCGTCCCTTGGGTGTTTTTCTTTCGAGACAGGAATGGCACTTCGCACAGTAGTCTCTAACATCCTGTCGCATGCCACTCCAAAAGTACAAACGCTCCACACGCCTGCGTGTCTTCGCTACGCCAAAATGACCGGCGCATGGCGCATCGTGAAACGCGCGAAGAACCCTTTCTGTCCACGACCGAGGTATGACGACTCTCTCCCAAGCGGTTTTCTCTGGTCTCCCTTTCCTGGTTGGCCTCGTGCGCCGACACAGGGTGCCGTCTTTGCCAATGAAATAACCTAGCTGTTCGGGGTGAGACGATGCGCCTTCTAAGCTTTCGATTATTCGCTTCAGGTCAGGATCTTTGCACTGCTCTGTGCGTAATTCGGCGGGGTCGACTACGGGGACAAACTCATCTATAGCTGCCACGGCAGCTGTGCGGCTGAGTGCATCAGCATTCAGATGTGTCTTTCCTGACTTGTGCTCAACTTCAAAGCAGTACTCCTGCAGGTGTAGATTCCATCTAGCGAGTCGCGAGCTAGGGTCCCTGACACTCATCACCCATTTCAGAGGATGGCAGTCTGTGACTAGCTTGAATTTGCGGCCGTAAAGGTAGCATCTGAAGTGCTTTACTGCCCAGACAACGGCGAGGCACTCCCTTTCCGTAGCTCCGTACTTTTGCTCTGTGGGGCTCAGCTGTCGGCTAGCAAAAGCAACGGGATGTTCTTTGCCCTCGATAACCTGAGATAGCACGGCACCAACTGCGAACTTTGACGCATCTGTGGCCATAACGAAGGGCAAACTAAAATCCGGGTGGCGCAACAGCGGTGCACTCATTAGCTTCCTTTTCAGGGCCCCAAAAGCATTCTCCGCGTTTTCGTCCCAGCGAAAGGCGACATTTTTGGCTGTTAAGGCGGTGAGCGGCTTAGCGAGCTTGGCGAACTCCTCTATGTGCCTTCGGTAGTAACCGATCAGGTCGAGAAACTGCCGGACCTGGCGGACGCTAGTCGGGGATGGAAAATCCGAGACACACCTTAGTTTCTCAGGGTCCGGTCGCACGCCGTCAGCTGAAACAACGTGCCCGAGGTATTTCACCTCGTTTTTGAGGAATTGGCACTTAGAGGGCTTCAGCTTGAGACCCGCTGCTCTTAGTCGCACCAAAACCTGCTCAATATCGCGCAAATGGTTATCAAAACTGTCACTGTATATGATAATGTCATCCATATACACGAAGCAAAGCCTCCCCAGAAGACCTGCCAGGATAACATCAGCGGTTCTCTGCCAGACAGCAGGGCTGTTGGCCAGACCCATCGGCATTCTTTTCCATTCATAGTGCCCTGAGGGCGTGTTGAATGCCGTTTTCTCGGCATCTGCCGGATCCATTGCTATCTGCCAGAATCCCGCCGCCATGTCCACTACCGTGAAGTACCTGACAGAGCCCAGCTGAGAAAGCGTCTCCTGTATATTGGGGATGGGGTATGGATCGATGCGAGTTACGGCATTTAGTTTGCGGTAGTCCACTACCAATCGATACGAGCCATCTGGCTTTTCCACCAATAGTGCTGGTGCTCCCCAGGGTGACTTTGAGTGTTCGACAATGCCGCGATCAATCAGGTCCTGCACCTGCCGCTCCATCTCCTCACGTTGGGAGTAAGGAATCCTGTACGCACGCTGGTAAACGGGCGATGAAGTGCCGGTTTCTATCCTGTGCTTTATAACGCCACAGCAGCCCAAATCCAGGTTGGACGCGGCGAATACCTCCGAGTAGTCGTTCAGCAAACCAGCCAGAGCCTCCCTCTCCCTGGATTTTACGTGAGAAAGATCGAACGACACCTTTGGAGCAGCCGAAGGACTAGCATGCTCTACAGTTGCGAGTACCGTATCGGTGGGCTCACGTTGCTCTATCGCAGAGGTGAAGAAAGCCAATGTTTTGTTCTTGGGAAGGCTCAGTGGCTGCTGGCTACAGTTAACCACCCGTAGGGGCACTCTGTGGGCGCCATTAACTGTCACGAGGCACGCGGCTGCCTTCAGGCCATTGCTGAGAGAGTCGACCGGCTCAAGCACTCCCACGGCGCCGCTCTCTACATCTGAAGGCACAAACGCGTACAAAATGTGCTCCGACCAAGGAAGGACGACCGCCTCCTCGACCAGCCGGACGGCAACCCGCGAATATACCTTCTCCAATGATCCCACTGTTTGACGGGTGTCAATATCGGTAATGCGAATCTCAGCCCCTCTCCTGTTCAAAAACGAAACTTTTGAGCCGCCCGCATTAACCTCTTCCTCAGAGAATGAGACTACTACCTTCCCTTTTCTCAAAAAATCCTGCCCTAATATACCTGACACTCCGTTTGGCAGAGACACCGTGTCCGGGCATACGTAGCAGGGGTGCTCTAATGCAATTCCGCCGAGAGAGAAGTGTAACCGGTAGAGTCCACTTATGCCAAGAGGATCCCCCGTTATGCCTACAAATTTGGTTGCCATACCACCAGACGCTTCCAACACCTCGCGGTCCCCCTTCCTTTGAAGCGTGTTAAAACTGCTCTCCTTAAGCAATGTCACCTTTGACCCCGTATCTATCAACAATTCCATGCAACAACCATTTAACTTGCAACGCACAACAGGGCATGCCTCGTCGGCCACACAAACTACCACCACCTCATCATCCACTGCTCCCTCCCCACGCTCCTCAGGCTGGGGAGGACTAACTAGTTTTTTGTCTCGGTATCTGGAGCCCCGCTGTAGGCTTGCTTAGGGCGTGTCTCGCCTGCTTCTGTTTGTGGCTCCCCACGGCGCACGTTTTGGCAGAACCTGGCGATGTGTCCGCGACCCTGGCAAGCGAAGCATACGATTTCTTCAAAATCTCGCATACCGCGCCTGTAGCTTTGTGGCGGTCTCCGGTTTGCAGCGAATGGGCGCTGCTGAGCGCGTGCTTCAACCTGGCGTTCTACCTGCTGAGATAGCAGCTGTTCCAAGCGATCTAACCGCTCTGTCAAGAGAGCAACCTCAGGGTTGAGCACCGCTCTCTCTATGACGCGTACTCTCGCTGCGGCTGTCGTTAACGCCTCATTTCGTTCCTCATCCAATGCGGCCTCCACGGCTTGGTCGAAATTGCTCGGCTTGCGCGAGAGCACGAACCGGCGCACGGGGTCTTGCAGACCAGCCACGAACAAAGCGGTCATTTCCTCTTTAAGTGGATCCTCCGCGTATTTCTTCCTTAGCTGGTCTCCTTCCTCCTCCCTGCTTAACGTATCGCGTGCTAGGCGCTGAAGCCGCGACGCAAATGTTCGCACGTCCTCCCCTACCATCTGTCCGGCGTCACGGAACCTCTGTACCCGCACGCGACGTGGTTCAGTGTCGAAATGCTCAAACGCGAGCTTCTTAAATTCCGCAAATGATTTTGTGGATTTTACTTTTTCGTCTCGCCATGCAAAATCATGAGCAGCTCCTGCCATCTTACACCTCGCCATTCCCAGCATTTGAGCATCGGACCATCCCCCCATTTTCCCAATCTCTTCTAGCATGGAAAAGAAATCGCAGATTGGAACCCCTGTCTTATCTCCTGTAAACGTCGGAATGACGCTTCCTAATGCCAGCATGCTTGCTCCGAGCGACGGCTGTGGAGTAGGAGCTCCCTCAGATAAAGACATTTTTTTTTTCAAGCCCTCCGGTGCCTCAAGCCTCTCAAATGGGGGTAAAAGTCCCACAATCAGTCCCGTGATTCCCTTCTGATTACAATTTTGAAGTCATGAATGTCGCAGCATTCAGAGGACATTTGCTTTTGAGACCCCACTTCTGACACCAGTGTGATGACCCCCATAATGCGCAGGTCCACACGGGACGGAGAGGCAAAGAGACACCGTATGGCTCAGTTTAAACAAACAGGTATATTCAATAATTACACATGATTAAGATTATACATCAGAGGCTGGGGCGTCCGAGCTTACGTGCCGACGACTTCATGGGGGCGATGGAGTGGCTCCGGAGTTGGGCTCGAGCGGTTGCTGGCAGAAGCTGCACGCCGTCGGGCTTCGGCGCTGAAGGCCCTCTTGGCGAACGATGTCGTCCTGAGCGTGTATGCAGTAGAATTTCAATAGTCGTCCGTTTCTACGAGGATGGTTCACAAACCCTTCCTCTAGTGTCGTTCGGCTTGGAAGATGAACAGGAGGCGAGCTTGTAGATGATGACAGCAGAGCATAATTTTACAACATACATATACAGAGAGTTAAACTGGAAAAAGCAGAACTGAATTTACAAAAGAACAAACTTTGCACTACTTTACTCATCGACCGGGCAGGTTAGTGCCTAAGTAGCATCACATTACATGCTAAGCATGGAGCCCCAGCTCAGACTGGACTGCATCCGTTTACATGCGCTTTTAAGCACTTGATTAACAAAAGACTAAGGGCGGTCATTTTCAGTGGCCCGCCCAAAGCATCAATTCTCCAATCAAAAATAACATGCGAGATGGGGACAACTCCTTGGGTTGGGCTTAGCCTCGAACCCAGAGTCTTGTTAACAACACAAACTAAATAAACAAAAACGCCACAACTCTCTCTCAAGTGAGAGTGTCCACAGGCTCTCCCTTCGGAGCTAATCCTTGCCCCATGCATGCATACCGCCACCCACCATCGGTCCGCGTCGCCCGTCAGCAACAGAGGAGGGGGCGAAAGGGCCCACGATGCTGCCGGGCTACCGACGGCGGGACACAGCTAATAAGCATGAAGGGGTTCGTCTGTCGCTCCGGGAAGCCAGATTAAGGGTCGCCCCTGTCTTCCCACATTCTTGGCGAGTCTTGCCTGTCCGCCATGACAGGTGTCCGTCACGGCCCTCCTGGGAATGCGCTTTTGTTCACGAGGCACGGCGGGAAGCTGTGGGTGCCTTCCCGGCGATAGCCCACGTCGAAAAGGGGGGGGGGGAGGGGGTCCGTGCGTCAAGCGACAATTTTCGTTCCCCGTATGTACTCGGGGGCTCTCGGTTTCCGCGTGTGCCGGCGTCCTGCTTTCTGCAAAGGTATGCAGCTGGAAAAGAGGGGCGGCCTTAAGCCCCAACTCGATGCACACACAAGGAATGTACCTCGTAGCACACAAGGAATGTCACACCGTGCTTTTGTTTTAACTGGTTTCCTCTCATCGCCTTATTTCTTTAGTTTGGTTTGGTTTATGGATTTCATTGCCCCAAAGCGACTCAACTTATGAGAACCGACGTGCTGGAGGGCTCCGGATAATTTCGACCGTCCCGGGTTCTTTGATGTGGGCTTACATCGTACGGTACACAGACCTCCAGGATTTCGCCTTAATCGAAATGGGACCGCCTGTGTCTGGAAAATAACAATGAAAATTGGTTTTAGGAACAGAAATGGCGCACTAACCGTCTCACGTATTTCGGTGGACACCAGAACCACGCCGTAAGGAAGGAATAAAGGAGGGAGTGAAAGAAGCAAGGAAGAAAGAGGTGCCGTAGTGGAGAACCCGCGTCTTTCGGGCGAGCGGCCAGGTACTACAAAATCTGAGCCACCGTGGTGGCTCTCAACTCGGTTGTATCCTGAGCTACAGAAACAAAAGTGACGGGAATGGAGGGCATAGTTGGCTGCTGCATAACTTAGCAGGGAAGGCCAAAAAAATGGACGTGTCGTGTTTGGTAGCGGATCTTTGCTTCTTTTCGTCCGTTTTCTTTGGCAGAGAGTTGATGAAACTGTTTACGTTGAACTGTGGGGCGCACAATTACCGGATCAACCATTTATGGGATTTGCTGTTGATCACTACAGTTACGTACCATGCCACCGCACCGCGTGCAGCTTACTTTCGCCGCTTAAATGAGGATCTGAAATCGCTGCATCGTTCATAACTGGCCCCGATAACGACCCCTTTGAAACCATCTTCGCACGAGTACATGTAGCATCGTACGATGAACTTCGCCGGTTGAAGTTTTTCAGTGGGATATAATGCTGAAACAGCATTTTATACGCAATACTAAGTTGTCCTTATCCCCGTCATGAGAGCAGCTATTCAGGTTGGCCTGGGACAATTTCTTCAAAGCGAGGCAATATTTTCGACACCCACTTCGGTGTTGGGTTCCCCCTACAGCGCATTAAGTTAAGGAATATGAAATGCTCCAAAGAGCTCTGAGCAGGGCTTTTCTTTTGCGAGGATGAAAACAGAACAGTAATTTGAATCTAGTTCATTTACCCTGCGTAAGTAACAGCATTTAAATGCCATTATTGTTGCGGTTTTTAAGTTGTAATATTTGTTAGTTACATTTCTTTGTTTTTATAAAGGAATTCAGAATGTAATTTATATATATTAGTAATTGTGCAACCTACGGCCTACCGCACTTCGCAAAAGAGGGTCCTCCTTTTTTTTTCTTTGTCTGATCTTCAGACCTAACCAGTCGGCATGCGCAGACGATATGTTTGTTTTGATAAATATTGAGTAGAAATGTAGACTTTCAGTGAAACGATGTCTATTCCATGTATTGCAGTCCTCGCAATGCAATTTAACTGAAAACAGCCTCTTCTCTTGTTCTATTAAGTATTTATCTGTAAAAGCAACGCGGCGAAAGAGAATACTGCAATGGCTTTCAACATAGCTTGAAGGGAACGAAAGCCTACACAGAAACTAGGCACAAGCGTTCATTGTAAGCTTGAGAACATCTAACGGTGGTGAACAGAACGAAAGACAGAGACAAAGGAGACAGATCTATTGAGAACGTCTATTCTCAGCCGTTCGTCGTGGATCACGAAGCGAAAGCATCTATAAAAGCTTTTTCTCTCAGCGCTGAAACAGCCTTAGCTGTCTCCGGCTCGCATAAGTTAGTATTGCTTCACTCTGCACTCATCGGACCGACTTAACTCTGCGCCCTGAAAAGGCGCGCCGTGATCGTCGGACTCCAACTCCTGCTTGCCTTTTCAGACAGAGATATGACTGTTCCTTCTATATGGCGCCATATATGTATTAACCATTCTGAAAAAAAAAAGACCTGAAAAACTAAAAAAAAATTGAAAAAAAAATTGGAGGGGACATTTAGGCTCCGCTTTAAGGATTTGACGGGATGGCGTAATGGGTAAATTCATATCTATCCAGAATGTCATTCCCTACTTTACATTCATAGGCACCAGTCCTCATACCACTCCTGGCGCAGCGGTGCCGCGGTTAAGCGATGCGCCACTGCCCTGCGATGGCAGGTGCTGACACCGGTGGTCCTATAGTGCGACCGAGGTTGCTCTTCCCGAGCGACCAATCAGTCATTTATCTGGCACTGGCCACGGTGGGCAGTTTTCTCGCTATCCGGTGGACAAGTTGTGATGACGCTTCACGATCACGTGACCTAGGTAGCCCTAGGTTGCTCTCTGAGCACCACCTGCCAGAGTCATGCCCGTGATTTTTCGCTCACAACTCCGACACCCACAACGCCGACACCGGATTGTCCGGTGAATGGGGCCTTTCACGCTATCCCGTTAAAATGGAGTAATGACCGTACAGGATACGTAGGGATGATGTGCATTGGCTGGTTAAAGACAGTAAAAAGCTTTATCCTGTGTTGCAGTCAAGTACACTGCGAGGAACACAACAGGATGCCAAGCTTCTCGATTCGCAGCTTAGTGTAGAATTTTTCAACTCCGTGACGGTACTAGTATTTTGTGAACAATTAGTGAATGGCACAGTGCGTGTTCCAAGTTAAAGACGGCGGTACTCTGTTTTAGAAGCAGCCCACTTATCTTGCAGCCCCGAAATACGCGCGTAAAAGAACAGTTGCAGTTTTCATTGTATGCCACTCAGAAAGTACTCTACATTTCGCTCTCAGAAAGTACCAGTATAGCCCACGTTATGGTATGAGTTGATAAACTGTTCACTAGTAATTGATGCTTGTTTTCTCTGCAGGGGAACTTCAGCATTCAAGCCTACATTGAGTGAGTGCAGTTAGCCTGATGATGAGCCTCACTGAGCCACATTAGATTTTATTTAACGCACCGCAGTTCCGTGAACAGCACTGCTAGGCTAGCATCAATGGAAAAGGTTATAACGTTAAGCAAAGAGCTCGCAGTGTAGCGCATGCTTAGAATTTATACGGTAAAACGCAGAACCTGAATTCCACAGCGTTTAGCACGGCCATGAGCCGCTCAAAACATTCCATTAGTTTAATGTCTTCTAGCTCTGTGCGCGCATATTTTGGCGGGAGGGCGAATTTGAACTTGCACCAATAATGAATCTTCCTCAGCGTGAACAGAAATATGACACATTCTTGCCCCCACAAAACCGTTTATTCAGCGATCACTTGGCTGAAATTGTTGCAGGCATCCAGTTTCTGAAACAAGAGAGGAAAAAAGGCGAACAAATCAGATATTTCTCAATACGTAATATCTGCCGTCTTCGTAGAGCGATACTGCGTGCTTAAGATATTACAAATTAGTTTAATACTTTGGCATGAGTAGATAACTAAAGTAATGAATCTACCCTTGTGTTTGCTTCTGCGTGTAACAATTTGTATATCTAACCGCACTGGTTGCATTTATCAAAGTAATAAAATTCAGTGACTGCTTAACAGTTGAGTAGAACGGAGAAGCACAAGTAATAATTTAAACTTCCTCTTAGGGGTCTAAGGTGGTAATTCGTAAACATGCGTAATTAGCAATATTAACTGCGCTGCTCGAAAACTGCGTTGTTCGTAAATAATCCCGCTCTTTTCAATGAACTTAAACGTTTCATTACGGTTTATAAGATACGTTTAAAACGGTCAGCTCAAGGCAAGCATTACGGAGTAAATTTTCGGCTACTTTGTTTCACCTGTCTAATCCGACTTTCTTGATGACCACTCACATTTCTTGAGGAGGGTGGAGTAGCCGAGGCTATCAAATCCGTATCCGTATCCGAGGCCATAAGAGCCGAAGCCATATCCCAAGTCAGGATATCCGTAGCCATAGGAAAGAGCAGGCGCGCTGGCAACGGTAGCGATGACCGGAGCATGGGCAATGGTGGAGACAGCAGCCACCGGGGCGTCGTAGACGGCCAGGGCAGGGGCGGCGTACGAGTAAGCTGCCGGGTAGCCGACGTAACCGGCGAAGGCACTGGTGGCCAAAGCAAGAACAAGGCAGGCACGGATCTGCCAGGCGTGAGATCATTAAACAGCGTACAGTTAGCATGGCCACGATAATTGGGTTTCCAGCGCCCCGATCACTGATAGGGCTGTTATTGCGTTCACAGCAACTCTAACAGGTTGCGCTCTTATCAATTGGCTACCTGCTCTTCAGCTCCACTGAAGGCAACATATGAATGGGCTCAACGCGGCGACGCTTTTGTCACTTTTTGCCCGCCCGTGTCCAGAAACACGGGTATAATGCTTCCTCAGGTGTAACATATTGTTCCCTACAAGAGAGCCTCGAAATTTTGTCGGTTGGTCAAAAAACGATTTCTAGCACTCATTGCCAAAAACAATGATTATAGTGCTTTAAGACAATTCTTTTGCAAAGCAGAGCCCTGCATGCTTTGTAACACGCAAAAGAAATTGCGTATATTTCTGTTGCTGTGCCATGAATATGGGCAGAACTAAAGCGAAAAATATTGCTACATTTAAAGAGCTAACGCGCACCTTCCCCGATCGGATCTGCAAGGTGACCACGGAGTATGCACTGTAGTGGTTGAGACCGTATATTAAATCTGACGCATTTGCGGGTCAAAGTAGAGGCGTTGATGGATGATGCAGTCGTATGGTATATAAGAACTCGCTGTGAGCCAGAGACCTATTGGTACTGTGTTGTGCTGTGTGCATTAAGACATATACGCTGCTTTATTATGCGGCCAAATAAAAAAAGACACACTTGCGCGCCTTGTAACGAGACTATGACATTATATTATGTCGGAATACGGTTCGACTTGAAACAACGAAAATAACTGTTGAACACATTCAAACAGGGACGTCAAGATTTACATGAGATGAGATGCGCGAAACCAAGGCGAAAAAGTAAGCCAGATGAGCATTTAATGTTTTTTTTTCTGTTAGGACCTGACTGTGGCAGAAATAAATCTGTACTGTCGCAGAAAGGATTTCTTTGTGGGAAAAGTAATTCCGTGAGTTAACTGCGTTCTTGAGCGCTACACGGACCTCTATTGCTGCATCGTGAAAAACGCTGGCGGATGAAGAATTATACGGAATTATTGTTGTTTATACGGAAGACACTATACGGAAGTATTGGCAAGGCCTAACTGCAACAAACTAAGCTTAACAGAAACTGCAACACACAAAAACATATCACAGTTAAGATGTGTTGCTCTACGTAACTGCTGGTATTAGCAGTTCATTGCGCCTACATTTCGCTCGTAAAGACGCCCTCCTATCAAACCCGGCTACAGTGAGAGCGTACATTTTTTTATAGGCTTAAAGAGACAATCTATATTAGTACGCCGGGTGCCGCTTGATCCTAAAGAGCCGAAAACAATAGCTGATTCAGTCTTGTCTAGCAGTGAGTAAAAGAAAACCACAAGGACCATAACCTGCTATTTTCAATTCCAGCTGTTAGAAAGGCTTGATAGGCCCTAACTTTAGTAATAAAGGCTTACCATGTTGACGGCTTGCATCGGCTCAAGCAGGACCACTTATGTGTCAGTATTCAGACCACCACTGCTTTTATACAGGTATACGTCCCTGGGTGTTGCCTCCTTTCTTGCATAGAGAGTGTGGATTCAGCGCCTCTTGCCATGGTTAACAAAAACGAATGAGAGCTTGTGGAAGCGATAAAAAAATTTGGTTATGGTCGTCTGTTAAGACGAACGTTTTCGTCACAGTAGCGGGCGGTGTCGCAGCCTTGAGTGAAAATCTGCGAGCGCAAGGTGTAAACGTGAGACCTCAAGTCCATTCATAGGATCAGTTTGCGGCGAGGGTTTCCCTGGGAGATGCTTGTCTTTGACCTCTCCTTTTCAAAACAACCTGGCCGGTCTGTAGTTGCTCTAAGCGCTCCCTCGCTACCTCGTCATGACTTAGTTTTCTGCATTTCTATTCCACACTCGTTGTGCCTATTGTTTTAGGGCCCGGTACTTCCTCTGAGCGTTGAGTCCGGTCACGTTTACCAGATATACGGACGCAGAGCTTCTATTCGCAGTGGCGGGAATTACGGGCTTTCTCACAGCAGCGATCCTAGCGTGGACGTGTATGAGCGGTAACGAAGGCTGATTGTGTGAAATTCACTTGCCGTAATTAGTTAATCGCACGATTCAATCGTCTTCCTGATTATCGGAGTATCAAAATTAACACACCCGCTCTCGCTTAGCAGCGCTCGTTTGCTTGCTTTATTCATCGTTCGAATTACAATGACTAGCTTTCTTCACTGAATCGTCTGGCAGATCTTTGTATTGTTTCTGCGCAGCCTGCACATGAAATACGGATTGGATATATCCGGACGCTTCAATATATGTTGAAAGCCGCGCTGCATGACATGGAAAGAGAAGCGATGGGGCAACGTAGGGAGTGAAGATGACGGTAGTATACGCTAGCGAATGGACGTGAGGTAATGATATACTATGTGGAAACAAGAAGATAAAAAGGGCATGAACAGGGCTTGAAAGGCGGAGAAGAGATAGCAATGATTTCGTAGGGTAGCGGAGCTGATTCTACAGGAATACAAGTGCGGCATGGGGCGACATGGAATAAGGAGGGCCCATGAGGTTTGGAAAATGTAGCGATGGAGTGCCGGCCACGGAAGTAGGAAAGGCTTACATGGAAGTGAATGGGTATCCTGCGGTGGATATAGTTGAGCTGACGATGATGATGATCAATACATTCACGCAGCAAGCAAGGGCTTCGATCTTTTCAGTTCTTCTCTTACCTAGGTGGTACAAATTCTGGTCTATTTTTTTTTTGCTCTTTGTTTCTACATTGTTGCCACTTTGAAATCTCCCAAATATTTAATCGCGAGGTGTTTAATTATCTCTATACAGCGCATGCTGAGAGCAGTGCTTTCGGTTAGACACGATAATTGTCATCGCTGCATTTTGTTTAGTCATATAAATCTCACATCGGCTGCACGCAATGTATCATGCAAGTGCAGTCTTAATACTGGATAAATAACATTCCTTCAGTGGTTGTGATTCACGGGAAATAATTGAAGAGGAAAGAAAGGCAATAGTCACCTAATTAACTGCGCTTAACACACATAAAGGTAAATTACAGAATTATTAATTTGAACTTTTTCTTAAGAAATCCCGGACCACAAACATTCTAATGTGGAATTTGCATTTGCTTTGTGCAATTGATGCTTCTCAATAACGCCTCACATAATAAATATCCTCTAAATACGAGGAAATGAAGTCCTTAATTCAGATAATGAACCAAAACGAATCTGTGCTTTGTTCTCTTATTCAGGAAACTGTCCCTAGAGCAGTGATCAAAGGTTCACAAAGAAGCAGGCATCCTACGGTTTGGTAGAAGGAAATGCACAGCAGTTTCCTTCCCATGCTCTAACAAAAATAACGGCCGCACTTCTCGCAGCCGGCAGGCGCATCTGAACGCCATTCGGGACATGTTGAAGTTGTGTTTCAGAAACAGTTTGGCAAGTTTGTTTTTAAACCATTCACAAACTTGTGGACTGGGTTTAAACACATATATTTTTGCGGCAGGCTCCAAAACAACATTTGCCTTAGTTGCTTTTGCGCCGTAAAATTCCACGTAACTAACGAAAACAATATTTGCGCATCTACCCACACATTTGTGTCACCTGGGCAGAAAAAGTTAGAAGGGGAGGTACAGGGGAAGGAACTACAGTTTCTTCTTGCAATTAACACGCCATAGATTTCATAGAACGAATGGGAGCCTTCAGATGTCAGAATAGCAACTGTAATTTGATATGGTTTTCTGCGTGGCTTGCATCGAAATTCGGGCATTTTCTGGTGTGTTAAATGTTGTCATAGCTACCTGAAGGTATCATAATATAGATACTTTCTGCGGCCTTTGTTTCCCGTTCTGTATATATTCAATTGAGCACACTAACGTCTGTGAAAAACAAGGTAGGTGAACTGGTGTGTCATATCTCGTGAGAAATCATCTAAGGGCTCGAAGGTCTTTTTTGTTCGGTGCCAAGCTCTCTTAGACACACTGTATTTCTCCGTTCAAAAAAACTGCTCACGTAGACAATCTGAATGATCTTATTTTGAGGCCCGTATATATTGGCAATATGCCCGTTATGATGTTTATAGAAACTCCCTCAAACATTTCAGAAAAAAAAACAGTGTTGACGAGATAGGAGCGCCATTGTTTTAATTGAAGGCCATGAAAACGATGCGATGCCAATTCTTAAGGCCACTTCTTCATTTTAGGCACATTAAACAGGCGAAAGAACGTTAATTTCCTCTATTACGGTTTTAAAAGAGTATCAACGCCGAGTGTTTCCTTTCACTTTGTTCTCATTAGAGCCCCATAGATTCCTATCGTCAAGCTTAATTTTTGTAAAATTGTAGAGCTTAGAGCGTACTGCATTATGAATGTCTCCTCCATTTATGTTGATATGAGTAAAAGTAAAGAATGCAATTACCAAAAGTTGTCAACGTTATCCACTTGCATGCTTTCGTTGGAAACGAATCTGTGTCGCCATCTGTACTCCGAGAAGCGAAGAAAGACGCGATGCCTATGTTAATTCACAGCGCGCTATGCATATTAAAATGTACACCTTCAATTTCATTTTCAGCCAAGGCCAAAAGCTGGCAGCACTGGTGCTCTAGCGATGAGTCCCATTCGGCTCGCGTAAGCGAGGCGCTCCATGAGAAAGACACTAGAATACGGTGTGTAAGGGTTTTCTTAATACATAATTAATTTCGGAGGCACCAAATGCGGCAATGTCCGAAATGTGGTGGCATGGCTTTACAGCGACGGTTGCTAAGCGCCCATTCCTGGGTTTCGTGTAGGATGTCGTAGTAGAGGTCGGTGTAACCGGTGGGTGCGTTGCCATGGGAATCACCCGTAGGGTGTGACCCTGGAAGGAGAAGGGTATGGCGTGAATGAAGGATGCGGTAGCCGGTGTGTGGTTACCACAGGCTACGGAAGGAGCGCTCCTGTCGACCTTTTTTCAGGGTCCTGTTTCCTTGCACTATATTGGTATCATTAAGGAGGAGGACTGCGAGAAAAGCGGAATTTCTCACCTGCGGGTGATTACCATGAAAGGAGAGCGACCCTAAATGTTCGGGTTAGAACAGACGTTAAACAAAAGGGAGCTGAATTTTATATTTTAACGCTGCATGAAAGTCCGCTCTCACCGGCCTCTTTCGGTGCTCAGCTGGATGCGGGGTAACTGCAGCGTTGCTTTGTTCTACGAGAGTGAAAACCACCTACTCGTCGTGCTTCTGCTTTTGCTAGCGTATTTATGAAAGCTTTTAAATATATACCAGCGTTCAACGTAGCGAAAGCCCAGTCCTTGACATTTCTACATGCTTTCATTCTCGCTGTCCATTTTTCTGCTTGAATTCTTTCTTCAGTGATACAGCGGTCGCATTTCGATCGAGAATAAATACAAACATAGCCATGTGCTGCACAGTATCGCTGCATGATAAATATATACCGCGTGCAGCTTCAAAAAGTCAAACCACAAGCACCACACACCACTGCGCGTTCGTCAGGCGCTTATCACTTTAGCAAGCAAGATTCCTGCCCTCCACAATCTCCCAGCTTCCCGTGTTTTGCTTGTTTTTACTTTTGTAAGTGTCCTAAGGTGCCACGCGAAAAGCTCGTGAAACAAAATATAAACAAATCGTGTAACATGCGGCATGTAGTTCCCATGTTATAATCTTTCCTCTCAGTCCACTTTTATTGTGTTCACGTTTTCATTAAACAAATTTTCTTGTGTTCAAAAGCTTATGAATTACACTCGTCACGTTTGTCACATATCTTCAAGTCTTGCTTTTTGTAGACGTTAGGCGCTCGTGGTAGGATTCTTAAACAGTGAGCATTTTTAAGTTAAAAGTGAAAACATAATAGTAATGCGGAAGCGCCGAATGCGGAGTGATTACTCGTGCTTATTTTACTATTTATAAACTACAATAACGTAGGTAGTTTTCCTCTTGTGTAATTTATTATCACGGCACAAGGTGCTGACACTTCTTGCTTTGCCCTTTGCATAAGTACAAGAGTTTTATTGGCTCCGATCACGTTTCATAACTACGCCCAAGGATAAGCATGGGCCTGCAAAAATCCTTATTCTTTTCCTGATGCACGTATCTCATTTGTGTGTTATGGCTTTAAAGGTAAATGGAAAAGCAACACAATGATCATGGCTGATAAGGACTATATTTTTCTGCTACCCTTTATCGTTGTGTCCTTCTTAGTTCGGTGTCCAATCTAATCAAACGCTGCTTTGAAACGCTGAAACATTGTGTTTCCTTCGTTATCTGCACCTCAATCTTAAAGAAACACTGTATTCAATAAAGCATGCTTGACATATGTTTTGCGCTTTCACGTTCCCGGAACGCTCGTCTCCTGCTATGCAAATAGCCTGTTCACTTACCTATTCGAGGAACGATCACACTCTTCTGAACAAGCGACCGCGCAACTTTGCGATTGTTGTGTGGGATTCAGGCACAACACATTTTTGTTGCTTGCAATTTTGCAGCATAGAAATTTTTTTTGATTCTTGCAATTTTGCAGCGAGGAAAATCCCAAACATTTTTTCAAAAAGTTATGCATTGTTAGAAGCACTGTCTTCTGGACAATAACTAGAGAAGAATGAGCGGGGACTTTAGGCCGACATTATTCCCTAGTCTCTAGTGCTCTGTTGCGCTACAGTCTTCAGGAATCCGTACTTCTTGAAAGGTTTTTTATTTCCGCGTGGATATATCTTATCATTCTAAAGCGGCGAAATTTGATTACAGTTTCAAAAATATCAATGCCGACTTTTAAAAAAATTTGCCTGATAAACGTTTAGTACAGGATAATTCTAGGGCACCCATGGTGAGTACCGTTGTCCTCAATTGGAAAATTCAGTTACTTAAGTGCATCATGTTTATTGCAGTTGACATTACGGCATATTATGTGTTAAAGAGCATAACGGTCCGGAATTCGAGTTCACATTGATTGCATGTGGTAGCATATGAAAGAATTTCCAGCAGAATGACAGAATTTTCCGGAATAATTTTAAGTTTGCTTTTTCTGATTAGTGCTTCCCTGATGTGTGACGACGCTATTTAAATGCCAATATTTTATTTGTTTTTGCAAGACTTCACGTTCTCATACCTTTTGCAAAAAAGAAGTGGGACTTCATCTCCGCCGTCCAGAAATTAGGTTAAATTCGATACCTAGTCCGAGCGGAGTGAAACTGATAGAAAGGTTTCAACGGTTTGTTTTATGGGTGCTTAACGTCCCAAAGCAACTCAGGCTATGAGGGACGCCGTAGCGAAGGGCTCCGTAAATTTCGACCACCCGGGGTTTTTTATGTGCACTGAAAACACAGAGTTCGCGGGCCTCTAGAATTTCCCCTCCATCGAAATTCCACTACTGTGGCCGAGATCTAACCCGCGAATTTGGAGTCCGCAATCGAGCTCCATAGCCACTGAGCCACCACGGCGGCTTAGGTAAGGTTTTACCGTAGGTAAACTGAGTAGGCGTGCAAAAAAAGCATGCGTTCATTCTTTGCCTCTTCTTTCGGGCATATGCATGTGCACGCTACCGCGTTTCTCGTTGTTCATCTTCAGACTCTTAATCCACTCGGCGGCAGCTGCAGAGCGAAGCCCTCCTCCCACTGGTTACAGCTCGCGCGACGCTGCTCCGTACTAGCTTGAGCTTACTTAAGTTACTCCGAGGCTTCTTGCAAAATTTTTGGTTGGGTGTGGAAGCGCCAAGGAGCGCTTTTGATTTAAACAGCTTAATAAAATTGGCAGTGGCTTAGCTCAGCTATGCCAGGATATACGCAACGAGAGGTGCAGTTCCCCCCTGGTCACGCATGTTGTCCAGCTTGTTGTTGTGACGCTCGGCCTCTTGGCGTCTCCGCTTGGCAAGACGTTCTTCTCTTTGCTCAGGCGTCTCCGCCACTCGTTTAGCCATCTGATGTTCACTCTTTCCCTGCAGAGCGGCCAATTGCCAGGCGACGTACGACTTCTGGGTCTGAAGAACTGATCTTCTCCAGATGATACCGCCGCACAGCGGCGGCTGAAGTCTCCTTTTCGTCATCCATACGAAGCGATTGTGATTCTCTGAGTCGTATCACCTGAGCTTTTATACACACAGCCGCACATACGCAGGTTATCCGCACGATCCCGCACGCGGCCGCGGCGGCGTCCGAGCTCTGACGTCGTGCGCCGCGCATCAGCTGCCATTCTCCGGTTGCCGTGCATGAACATTCACGCGCGGCGCCGGCGGGCCTAGTGGAGCTGGCGTGGCTCATAACTCTGACGTCAACTCGTGCCAAACTCTGACGTCAAGTGCCTCGCACCTGCTGCTCCTCTTTGGTTTCGCGCATGCTCACTATCGGCCTCGCAGGCTGAAGGCGAAATGCTCGTCTGGGTAGTGCAGTGTAGCTCTCGCTACGAAAGGCGAGCTGCAACACGGGAGAGAAAGACGAAGGAAACACTAAAGGAGTGTCCAAGAATAGCCACCCGATTCTTGGCCGATCCTCCAGTGTGGGTATGTGCTATCTTTGATAGGCAAACAACAACAACAACAACCTTCCTACAAGTGGGAAGCATTTTATCAGTTTAGGGATTTGCTTTCTTGTGAATATAGAAACGTGTAGAAAGCAAAAAAAAAACGTTATGTTTCTTCTGAATTTTTTCAAAATGCGTATTTTTTATTTCTTGTGTTATGCCAACATAGATAAAGTCACACTGAATGAAAATTTCTCTTAAAACTGTGCATACTCAATTATTATACAGTAGGGCATGCTGTTAGCTGGGATTATTCAAGTTCAAAAATAATTTTAGGTATTGGGGCCCTTCATCTTAATATCCATGCTTCCACAAATACACTATTTTTTACAATAATCTATGACATACTAGTCGCGGACACTGTCTTCAAATTCATTGCACACCTAATAGGCATACCTGCAAAAATTGCAGAGCATTGCGCTGTGCTTGAGTTTTTTTCCGTGTTATCAGTGTTGGCGTGAGAGGCAAATTAAGCTGTTTTCAATGAAAGAAGATGTGTTTAAATAATAGAGAAATATTTTTCGGGCTCTTAAACCCACTCTTGACATCAACATAGCATGCCTTAAATTTGAAACAGTAAAAAAAATTATTCTCTCGAACAAACATTCTTGCTTCAAGAGTGGTCTCATTTCTGCGGTTAAGAAAGTCTGCACGGCATTCTTTAAGGAAGATTGGAAGGAAAAAAACAAGGATTATGGAACGCTAAAAAATTCGGCCATTAGATTTTCTACGCGTGATAGAAGGAATATGTCAGAAAGTGTTTGCAGTTTAAATTTTAGAGTATAAGGTAGGTTTTGAAATCAATGATTACAATTTTCCTTTTTGGTCAAAGAAAATTTCCGCAAGCAACAAAAGGTAATATTCTCAAGCTTCACTTTTCGTGTTTTTCTAAAATTCCGTGTCTATTTTAAAAGATGCTATAGCCTACGCTTTTAATGCTGCCATTTATTGCAAGAAGCGGGCGTGAGGGGTGTTGCATGATTATCAAGAAAACAAAAATTGGCGATTCAACTTCGGGCAACGTGAAGGCTGCCGTTTATGTGCTAGAATTTGTGGTACAGCTATATTAGGTTTCAAATTTTCAACCATTTCGCAAAGAACAATTCACAACCCAAAACGTTTACAGTAAAATTTCGTCCTCTATTCAATGCAGTTGGCAAATGATTGAGCCGAATTATTGTTGCCAATGATTTAAATACAATGAAGAACTATTCTGAGTTTCCCTCGTCCATTTCCAGCAGCGCAGAAAGAGCCGGAAGATGTGTCATCGACTTGTATCAGTGTGCCAGCAAGGATGTACGACACGTGCCGGCTGGATGCTGTAGGATGTTGCCGCATTTTTGTGCTCATTTCACTCACGTTTTGGAAAATGCAAGCGTAATCATCTCCTGCGGCGGAAAGTAGAAGAAATTCTGGGGCAGTCTTAAGGGCAGCGGGCATGCAGCCTTAATACACACCGGTTCAGTTGCTGCTTTTTATGAAATCAACGCCATATTTCGGCGGCACCAAGAACTAGAGCACGAAGGAACGGCACCTCGGAACGTTTTTTGCTGCATGGTCCATGCAGCTGGCCAGCGTACTTGACGTTCGTCGCTCAGATTTGGTTTAAAAGCATATCGCTCAAGCGCTCTTGCAAGGATATTTGAAGGGCCACGCGATAGAAGAGTTGCTGAACAGAATTGCACGAGGTTTATAGCGCAGGAAAGACGAAAAGAACAAGAAAACGTAACTCTACTTTGTAGCCGAACGCTCGCAGGAACTTGACAGCTCAGTTTTAATCGTGGACACAGCCTATACTCTTAAACGGGTGTTTGCCTGGATTATGTGGGCCTTGGTAAAGGTACAGTGCTATTCGATATGAAATGACGTCGTGCTCACATGGCCAACTGCAATATTTCACTCGCGAAGAATTTTGTACTTGACTGTCTCCTTATATGCGGGCCTAATTAAGCAAGCGGGTATGGTGATATGTTGCATTGCTGGGCAGGGAGAATGACTGGAGGAGAGATATAAGATCATCTCACTCGATTGTGACTTCATTCTTAGCCTATTAGCACTTGAATTGCCCAATATGCTCGCTTTCTAGAATCCGAAGAATAGACCAAAATCGCCTGGAAGAACCGCTTCTTAGTAGCCTAACATAAATTGCAAGCTTTCGATCCACTGCATATGAACAAACTGAGAGTACAAGGAATAGCTTATTCCTGCCTGAATAAGAAAGTGGAATTAGTGGATAGAAAAGGAAGAGCTTGTTCTTCTCGCTTTTGATCCCTACAAAGATCTAGATTGATATTTAAGCTAACAAATCGTTTATAAAATTTATCAGAAAAGAAAACTGCGCAAGGGTTCAGCTACATACCTTAAAAATCAAGCGGCAATTGCAGGCAAGCTTTGCTACCTTTTTTTTTTGCGAAGTAGCATGAAGTTGAATATCGCTCGCTCATGCATTCCTGACCATCCTGGTTTTGTAATTTACCCGTTGTGCTAATATCTTCATCCTCATGTTATTGATTTTAAATTCTCAATATTACCCGCGTCAAACGCCCCCCGCTCCACTTTGAAGCCAGCCTTTTTCTAACGCCAGAAAGGGATGTTTGAATTGTCTCATTTTTTTTCTGTTACTCCCTTGGAAACAGAGACTTTTTGGCTCGCACGAGTTTGCCACGACTTACAAACAAGGGCAAGTTCGTGGTGAAATTAAAAAAAAAGCGCCACTGGTTAGACCCCGGAAGGAGTTCTCCTAAACGTGGCCATACGTGACAAATTGAGGCGCTCTCTTTGTACCGTGATAACCACCAATATATCCTTCATCTAATTTTAGAACATGCGCTTTAGAACGCAAACCAGAACCATCAGACAGTTGCCAGGATCAAGTCAAAACACTATAGAAGGTGACCAATGCGTGAGTTTATTGTTGTTCAGGGCAAATGAATGATCATAAGCCCACAAGGCTATCAAATATTTTCTGTTCTAAAATAAGCTAATATCACATGCGCTTGACCACCTTCTTTTATTGTTGCCGTATTACGGTGATGACTTCATGGAGCTCCTTCTGCAAAACAAACAAAAGAGGTCATAGTATTACATTAACCAATGGCTCTGAAGTCTAAAGTAATTGAGATAACAGTACTCCCAAAATTTTGCTTGCTGGGATGGAAAAATATGTCGAAATGGTATTGCTTTACTAACTCGAATACTGGCGTGGTACCTTCTAGCCGAAATTAATTAATGTTAAAATCGTGCTCTATATCACTGGAGATTGAGTGGCATCTTACACTCCATAGTGGTTCAAGAATGATTGTGCTGTATTCTTTGTTTAATCTCAAAGCCAGCAACTGTGATCCTGATACACGAATAATATTATTTCTCGGTGTTTAGTTTATTCCTCGCTTCTAACTTACCTACCTCGCAATTTTTCAAAACATAGCATATGCTGTATAATGTATGAAGCCATGTCAGATATTAGAGTGCCAGTAGTGACATGATAAACAAGGTGCCTCCACTAGAAGCCTCAGCTTACACTTTTTGCGAAGAAAGGTGCTGTAACCGAGTCCGCCAAGTCCGTAGCCGTAGCTCAGGCCGTAGCTGCCAAGGCCGAAACCGTAAGCGGGAAATCCGTAGCCGGGACCGAAGGCCGGAGCGTGGTGCACGGTGGAGACAGAGGCAAGAGGAGCGTGGTAGGCAGCGTAGGCTGGCGCCGCAAGGGAGTAGCCGTACGGGTAGCCGGCGTAGCCGGCGAAGGCACAGGTGGCCAGGGCCAGGAAAAGGCAGGAACGGAGCTGCATTGTGTATAACGGTGAGTGAGTGGCTGATATTTATTGGACGTTTCATACCTTCGGATCAAAAGACCTCTAAGGCAGGCGTCTTTTGCTAGGAATTCTAGAAATTGTTTTGTAACTTGACTGCGAATTTAAATATTTAAGGCACATGAATTAAGGCTTCAAATTGAACCAGAACACAGTGGACGTTGTAACCATGGTTGCACTCATATAACTAATAATATCCGCATAAACGAATTATTGAAATAGAAGCTTACATACTGAGCAAACGTGCTTGATATCGATGCCTATAATGTTCCCATGAAATCGTGACCTACAGGACACTCCATGTTAAAATTCTAAACTTTGCGGCTCTCCAAGTACACTGTTACAAAGAATGAAGCATTACAGGCCTCAATAATTTAATTTTGGACAAATTTAGATATTCTTAATAGTCTTAAAGTGATTGAGAATAAAATTTTCGCTTTAGAGAAAAAAAATAGCCATGAAAGTAATTGTTGCCAATGAAACGCTGGCCTCTAGATCGCGCCCTATAACACAATAAACGTGACTGTCATAAAGAACGAAGTAAACAGGCGCAACAATTCATTCAATATAAAGGAACAGTCAATTCGAAAACGACAAGGAGATCTGCTCTCGCCACTGCACTCAAGATGAAAATGTCGCATGGGCATGAAACGTCGCATGAAAATATCGCATGGAGAAAACTACTCTGACTGAGCTTGTGCTTGATAAGCGCAAGTTCTGGTCGAAAAGTCAAAGCGAATTACAGTAAAAGCACACCGTTTAGCTGATACTTTACATTTAATTATTGCTTGAATGAAGGCAATGTGTTTCCTTTGAAACTGTAGCTACGTGTTCATTCATAGTGAAGCTGCAAAAACCGTAACAGGTAAACTCTAATCACAAGGAGCAGCACTTAGCTACTTGGCTGCAAACAAGAAGCCCGCATCTCTCACCATTGTAGGAAGTTTGCTGCACGTCGCAAGAAATGCAACTGTTGCTAAAGAGACCTCTGGACTGGCTTATATACTGTCTCGTTCTCGAATGTTTCTAGAAAAACGAAGCCACACTGATAAGCATGCAGCGGCGCTTAATTTAGCATTCATACACACTACTTGTTTTTAATGGTCGTTGCCCTGCCTGGGATTTTTTTAAGCAGTCATAAATTTCAGTACTGTTGCGCATAGCGTTGATATGAGGACCGCTGAGTGCAAATAAGATATGGAGATTTTCCTGGTATGCCTTGTGACATACGCACGTCCGCGCAAAGGCGCAAAATGTTTGCCCGCCTCTGAACGGCAAACAACGATGGCAAGTTGTTGCATCAGGTACTCGTGCCCCTGCTCCAACTGTGTGAAATTTTTTTGGTGGTACTTCTCATTACCGATGCTTGAAAACACATTTTATAGTTCTGCTTAAAGCAGGCCTGTTTTCGCGTATTGCTAAACTTATTAGATTCAAAGCGAATCTTCAAACTTTGGTGATCCTGACTGTGTGAACTGAAATTTAATTGAACGCCAAGGAACTCCTTTCAAATGTTCGGCTGTTAAAAAGCATGTGTACGTTTTCAAGATGCTTGTTCTGAAACTTCCTCTTGCGTTATTTCACATAGAAAATGTGTATTGCAACTGGCTTGCTCGGTTAGTGTGGGAATGTTCGATAATATTTGTAAGCCTCTAAACTCAAACTAAACATTTCGTGGTTGCGTTTACAAGAAGGCGCATTATTAGCTGAGGGACACAATTTTTTCGTCGTCTGCAGTGAATTCACGATGTGCTCTTGGTAACGAAGTTAACGAATTTCTCAAGCCCAAACTCTTGGAAGAGCATGAAGCATACACAAATGAATTGCGGCGTGTTTTCACGGTGAAGCATTTTCACACAGAAACGTCACCCCAATTGCACGGAGATGTTCCCTATTCGCATCAGTGGTATATCGGTCAGTGTACTATAACACAGTCTACAAAGATGGTTATGTCGCACACAAACGTGCAACTCAGCACTGTCGCTCTGACGCTGAATGCCGGGGTAATTTCAATGTCAACGAGTTTTACGTTAAGCTGCCTCGTGACAATAACCTTGTCTAAATATTACTAGAACATTTTCATATGCACAATGAGGAGATCACGCATATGAATTCAAAAACTGTACATATAAAAATATCAAGCCGTAAAAGTTTTATTTTTTGTATTATTGGCTTGCGACCTCATGAATAAAGGTTTGTGAGAGTCCAGAGCGAAAATAGCTAACATACATAAGGAAATAAACTCACAGCATCGATTGAGTCGAAAAGGCTTATATTTCTACTGATTTGTACTTTGTAGCTATTAAAGAAAATTATAGGAATATATGTCTATGCGAGGAAGGCGCAGTTGAGCCTGGGGAAGTGTCGTGTCTGTCGTGCAGTCATTTGGGCAGATGTTGCGAGAGGTGAAATGGTGAGTTCTTGTGTAAAGTTAAAGAAAAAAGATTTTCCAAAGGAGCAGGTTTATACACTGATTCAAGCTGTTCAAAACTGCGACGGTTACACCGTTTTATTGTACAATAATAAAACGATAAAATTATTTAATTCTGAGCCCCAATAGGTTTTTTTCTCACATTTGTTCGTTAATTTTAGCACACGGTTCCTAAACTATACAGGTGCGATCAAACCCTAAGTTAATCGGGGATAAGGAACGAATGGCGGTATTTTTGCTGTTATCAAAAGACACTAATTATTCTCCACAAGGTAGAGGGGTATATGCTCCCCCTACCTACCATTGCAAGAGAATGAAAAGTGAGTGTGCAGGCTTCAATGATAGCATTTATTCTTGCCAGCAGCTTAGGCCAACCTAGCGGGTTTCGCAGATGGCACACTACGCCGGCGTCGATGATATTGTGAATTACCCATGGAAGTTTCCGGTTAAATATATACCGGGCGATGCAAGCTATTCAATATTCATTTTTCTCTAGGATGGCTGCGGTTCTGGCAGGTTGATTGTGTGGCAAGATTGAAATTCCTTAAAGGATAGCGTATAATGAAAAGATTAACTGGCTGAAATAATTAAACAACTTTTAAATTTTTATCTTAAGGGTGCAAAACTATCGTCTGACTTTCCTTTGGCGTGCCGCAGGGCAGCATTTTAGGATCTCTCCTGCTTATCGTATGCGTTAATGATGTATGCCACATGTCTTCCACTGCTCCTTGAAGCTTTTGCTGACTACCTTACTGCGCTCGTAGCAAGTGAGACAATATATTATGGCAGTCTGTTTGTCGAGTGCTTGCGTAAGTGCGCAGAAAATATGTCTAGCAGTGATTACGAACAAAATAAGCACTTTACTATTCTGAAACTCAAATAAACTCATATATGATAGCCTTAATAACTTGTTGCTGGGAAATAACAGATGGATGAAACATGTGTGATGGAAGCGCGGCACTAAATTTAAAGGCAGGGTTTTTTATATAAATTTTAACCAATGGCTTTTTCGGCAAAGTGACACCATGTTTGGCGTACCACACAAAACAGTATTCATGGCATTTAGTAAGCTGGTTAACTAAATTCTTTTAGTGAACATCTAAACTATTAAAGATTTGCATCTCGTTGCAAAGGGAGATAAGCAATAGCCGTATCTTTTCTTAGAATTTCGTAAATTCAGTTATCCTTGTCGAGGAGGCTCAAAATTGTTTTTGCCATTTCTTGCGAGATTTGGAAATCGCTCGCGCTGTGTGCGCACAGCGACCTCCGTCACTCCAGGGTATGCATACAACGGCGGCAGAGGCGAGGGAATGGCGACAACTACAGACGAACACCTTTCCTAACCTACACAAGTACCACATCATCTTCCCCGACAGATATGACAGCATCTGCCCCTGGTGTGGCGGAATTCCAACAACATATCACGTAACATGGGGCGGCTCCGGTCCCAAGCCCCCCGAACTAGACAAACATCACTCCGAGGAACAGTGGGAGTCTGCCCTGTTCAGCTCTGACTTGGCGACGCAGCGAAAGCTGATATCTCAAGCAAGAGCAACTGCGGTGGACATTGGGGTCCTGAAATAAGGACTCCACCCAAAATCTGTATTTTCGCCTCTCTATCCTACCTTTTTGGAATAAATGTTTTCTACTACTACTACTACTCTGCTCCGCTAACGCTACTCGCGCTCCGCTGCTCACGATCACGAGCTGCAGATCACGAGGCACGCCGACCGCAAAGTGACGTTCGATGGCGGGCTTAACATTGCTGGCAACGCGGGAGCACATCTCTCGATTGTGCGAGGAATGGCCAAAATTTCTTTTTTCTTTACTCACTGCGCCGTGGGCATTTGCTTTTTCAAAATTATAAAAAGAGGTATAGATAATACTAAAGCTATATAATGTTACATAGCTAAATATATATTACTAAATCTATATCATGATTCACGTATTCTTCTACAGCCCGCTAAAGCGCGCATTATTTGCCGAACAAGTCACCTTTCTGCGTCAAATATCCTATTTCTGAAAACTAGTGGGGCTTTTCTGGACCACTTGGTGCTGACTACAATGAAGCGACTGGGTGTTTTATTGTCTGGAACAGTGCAGGTGAATAGCTGCCGCGGCCTCCTGATTCTTGGCTGATCCCGCGGTGTGGGTATGTGCCTTTTTTTGGAAGGCTGAAAACAACAGCAGTTCACTGGGATAGAGATAATAGCGATGTCCTAACTAAAAAAGAGCTGGCATCTTATGCCGCAACAGATAGTGTTCTAAAGAGAGCGAAAATTCTAGTCTGTTTCAATCCGCCTGCCAATTATCAGTTACTGTGCTGCTGTTTGGGTTGCAAAAATAAAACAGAATAAATTCAGAAGATTTCTCGCACAAAAAAGGCACCGTCAGTATAATCTTTCACGTGCCGCGGTGCATGCATACGCATGAATACATGATTAAATATCTCATCTTCAAATCAACACCTCAATGAATGCTGTAGCGTTTACGCGTGCAAGAAAAACGGCTCTTTTGCGCTTTTTTGAAACATGAAATTTCAGATATGTGTCAGATGAATAAAAAATGTAAATTGCGGTCAGAATGACTCGAGAATTTGAACAACATCACTTTCAAGCCCTTTTGATCACTCGTCTTCTAAAAGAAAGTAGCGCACATTTTTACCCTGCCTTCGTAACGAGAACTCAGGTGTGGTGCGTATTCGTACCGATGTCTTTCCGCCTAATAAAAGACTCTGCATTACAACAAAAAATTGCTTGAAGAACTATTATGATGAAACAATCTGGAAAACTCAAACATTTTCAAGCATTTTCTGTCGAGCCCGAATGCGCCACGTCGAAATGTACACATACACTTGCAAAAACATGCAAGGACGCCTATTAGCTCAAGATAAAAGCAAGCTGAATGGTTCGTTTTATGGTTTGTTGGCGGTGACAGTAAAAAATATGGTACACAGGGGGGCCATTGCTCTTTTCCCGGGACTTTAAGCGCGTCAAACAAGTGGGGCACATGTGTACCACTGCCGTACAAAAGGTTAAATAACAACTGTATGCGTAAAACTTCCAAGATATTACGATCCAAGCTTGCATCTCCAGTGCGCCGCGCCAGTCCTCGTACCTGCTCACTTTGCCACAACGTGAACCTAAACATTCTCGCACAACATAAGGCTTCACCACCGGTAAACTGTCGAAGATGGAACTAGGAAACAAATTTTTTTCGGCAAAAGGGAAAGATACCGGGGCGGAGCGTTCGTAACAATGTCGAAACCTACTGAAGTTTCTTGTAACGAGACATGCCCAGCAAAACTTTTGTAATCAAGAAAACTTGTAATCCTCGACTTCCAACGTTGAAAGTTGGCAGTTGAGTAAGAATGATGTCTTAAATACAGGATGCCTGCAGTATAGCATGGTTTAAGAAAAAGTAAAACAGCAAGCGGAAAGTATGTACCGCTACGTAGGACGACAGGGTGTTCCATCTCCGTAGGCTCCACTGATTGAGCGCAAAACTTCATGTAGGGTATAGCTGGAGCTTTTCATCTTATGAACGAAATGACTGCCCTTTGGTTTTAGTCTTGCCTTCAGGCTTTTTGTTTTTTCAACACATTGCGCCCATTTACTTCTTGGCTCAGGTTTTCGCGTAACTAAGCAATTGACATGCATAGCTGCAAAATGCAATTGTTATATGCTCTGTGCAGTTACGATGCTTCGATAACTTGAGTTTTTCGAAAAAATCCCCCGTCTAAAACGGCAAGTGCTGCACCACGCTTGCCATCTGGCCAACGGGCACAAAGGGTTTTCCAAGCTGGAGCTGGCTGATTGTAACGCGACCGCGTTAAGATGCTCATGTCGCAGAAAATTCGGTGTTGTCGGCGTTATACTGTATACAAAACTGTATACTGTATACTGTATACTGTATACTGTATACTGTATACTGTATACAAAAAATCCACGAAAAATCCCCAGAGAAGCAACCTGGCAGGCAGGCGGGACACCTCGCTCACGTAACAGTGCGGCATCATTACAACTTTCTCACCGGAATCTGAGGAAACCTAAAGCAAACTGGGCGAAGTTAAATTATCGATTGGTCGCTCGGGAAGAGCAACCTTGGTCGCACTAGGCCCACCGGTAGAAGCACTTGTCAGCCGAGGGCAATGGCGCATCGCTTAACCGCTGCACCACTGCATCATATGGGGTATGGGGACTCCCAGGAACATATGAATGTAAATTAGAGAATGACCAAGTCTGCATATATGGGAATTAACCCAATAGACTATCGCATCATACCGTTAAGGCGGAGCTTAATTGTCCCATCCAATATTTTTACCCCATATTCCCTCTCATATTTCTATACGTTGAACCAGAGAAATGAGAAATTTATATAATATTATTCCAGGAATATATTCATCTATTTAAGGGCTCGAGAATGAAAAGCGAGTTTAACTTTAAAAATTTCGGAATCGGGAAAGCTTTCGCAGTATCTAAATAAAAGACGCTTTAGAAGGCCCGTACAGGTCCCTTAAGTGTGAAAAATAACGACGTTGGGGCATCGAAATTATTACTTCATATCTAGTTTTCAGCTTGTCGTATTACTTCTTAATATAATTTTCATATTTAATAAAGAAATGACTGAATTTTTTTTTTTGCGGGAACTGACTTTCCGTTTCAAATTAGAGGGACATGCACATTTGGCTTCCCGACTTGGGTCATTCATCACATGTCATCGTTACCTCTGGTCGTGTTGAGGACGTCAATTAAACATTCTCCATGTCATAAAATGGGTCAACTGAATAAATTTGCCTACCTATACATACTCAAAATAAAAGCAGTAACATTATAATGACACTATTTGATCAGTGGAATGCGAGAAAGAAAAGTTACTTATTTCTGAGACCTCTATTTTTCACATTAGATATCCCGTACTACGATGTCGATTGAGTAACAACAAAATCTGGACTCGCCGTCAGTTTTGATGGCCTTCGGCAGTATGTCCTTTCACTCTGATACCCTCACCTAAAAAAGTTATTTATTGATTATAATTATTTGGTGTGTTTTCCTTCGATCGGTCACTTAAGTAGTGTCGGCTTTGCCGTTAGACGAACCTGGAGTAGCCGCTTTAACACATGTCTCAGGGCTGCGAAAATAATAATTCGTAATGAATATTTATAAACGATAGTAGAACACACATGATCTCCAAGTTTTATTTTTGTGTGCATTCAGGGGTGTATAATCAGACGCTATCTCCTGATCTGAAAATGGGGCGCACGTTGCCTTTTACTGCGCGACATTTTCTTAAGTATAGCTTTCTCCTGCTACTTTTGCATGCCTATATAACTATTATTAGCGATCATTTTTCAGCGCTGCATATAAAGTCTTATTTTGCTTTATATTTTAAGAAAACATCTATAATGAAATTTTTTAGCAATAGTCGGAAACAACTCAAAAAGGAAGCGGCAAATGCCTATGGAAAGAGCCTTCGCGCCAATAGCGCCGACCGACTTTCATGAAGGCGTGGTTAGTTTGGAATTAGCCCTCTATCACACTACCTTATTCGGTGGCGAATCCCTTCTCAAGCTACCTCTACAGGGATTAACTATGAATTAAGCACGATGTGACAAAAATTTATCGAAGCTATTAGCTGGTGGGCCCCCTTTCAAGGGCCTCTCCTACTCCCTTTATGAGTTGTATTTGGCTATCCTTAGTTCTGTAGAGTAACGCTTGTTTACTTTTGTTCATCTCAGCTATTTAGACATGCACTTTAGATCCCTATGGGCGGGATTTCCTTGTCTATGCTTGATCTGCCCTCATCTTCACATACAATGCGAATCGTTATTTATAAGAACCGGGAAATAAAATGCAAGAAAAATTGGAGGACGCTTAAGCTTCGCCTTTAAGAGTGGAACGCGACAGCGTGTTGCAGCACTGCCAGGGAGTCCACGGAATGCCATCGGCCGTTCGGCGCGACGCCTTGCCCGTTAGACAAATCGCTCTGCCACGTACAGTGAAACGGACGTGCGGAGCGGCAAACCACGTAGAAGCGCTGCCTAGGCGCCTTGCCGAAACGCGCGGGACACAGGCTGCAGTTGTAGTTCGTCGGCACATCCTTCTCGACAAACCCGGTGCCACGAACGCCAGCATAGCTTCCGCGCCGAATGAACGGGCAGCAAGCCGCAAGCTTCGTGGTGAACGTGGTTTGGATGTGCGCTGCGTTGTTCGCCGCTCACCGCGTGATTCCTGCGTGCCCGCACGGCTCCACGGCGCCCGAAGGAGACGAGCAGGAGGCGCTGCAGTCGCGCGCCATCTGTTGGGGCAGTGGCGTACGTTGCGAGGACGAGGATGAGGGCATTTTCGCTCACGGCCAACGCCGTTGACGCCGACGACAACGGCTTTTCTGCGACATGGGGCCATTAACACTGTCGCGTTAAATTTTAGAAAGGCGCTGCTTGCGCATAATGCACTGATTACAATGGGACCAGTGTTTGGGATACCTCAAGGACAAAGCATTATTTTCAGACAGAAATGAAAAGAAATGAAATGAAAAAGGAAAGCAACCTCGAACAATAGAACAAAGTTACGGCCATACCTCTAGCAACCAGGCGCCTCCGGGATCACGTTGACGCTATTTATGAAGCATTTACGTGGAAGGAAGCAGGGTGCCGTCAACCTTGGTGTGGTCATGTTTGTTAGTCGTATTGCTACATTACAAAAAGCAAGTACGACAGTGAAATATGTAGAGCACTCGACAAGCGTTTTTTTATTGTTTCTGATTCGCGGTTGTCCTCGTCTTTCACGCTTCTGAATGTTTTAACAACGGAGCACTCTTGGCTTCGTACGTTAGAAACACAGGAAATGTATCGCTTGTTGTTTATGCCATTATTACCACAGTGATATCCCATCATAACGATTAGGTAAGTGAAGAATGAAGGACATGAAAGGTTGAATATTGTTTTGATTTTCTCTACACCGTAATGAACGTTTCACCATCGAAGAGTTTGCAGCAGTTCGGGAAGCACGAAACACTGACTTCGCACTTTCTTATATTCCACGCATCACAGACCAATGCTGCCACTATCATAAAGCTCCCCCCCCCCCCCCCCCCCGCGAGCATGCGAGTATCTTTCCTACTTTTGTATGCACGCCAGCATCTTGTTTTTACTGCTGAAGCGATGTGTAGAGCGTTGTGAGCAGAAATGATGCAGCCTTGCGGTTCTTGGAGCCCTTGAAGTGTATCTTTTTTCGTTTTGTGCTGCATGGAAGTCTCTTTGACACCAGCAGTATTTGGCACGTTGAATCCGGCAATAGTACGAGAAGTTTCTTCTTGAGATTTTAAGTGCGAATATTTGCTTCTTCGTTCGGTGCAACCTAATTGAGTGAGAAGTTCCTTTCTTTTCTAACGCTGGACACGTATTCCGTTTTTTTAGATTATTACCTTAGTCAGCGAAAGGGACGCGCTCGAGGCGGCGAAGAGACAAGATCTCGACGTCCCCACGTGAGAGACCTAGGTCCGGTTGCGCTAAACCCTGCCGCACACTAAATAAAGCTATTACGCACTCACTGAAGAACAACACACCGTTGATCCTGTGGATACCAATTTGTTTGGATCGGTCCAGTTTGTTTACGGTTTATAGTTTAACGTACCAAAGCGACTCAGGCTATGAGGGACGCCGTAGTGAGCGGCTCTGCATAATTCCGATCACCAGGGGTTCTTTAACGTGCACTGACATCGCACAGTACACGGGCCTCTGGAATTTCGCCTCCATCGGAACTGGGCCGCCGCGGCCGGGACGGAACCCGCGTCTTTCGGGTCAGCAGCTGAGTGCTATAACCACAGAGCCACCGGGGCGGCCAGGTCTATTTTGTCTCAGGGAATCGCACTCACTGCAACTGAAAGCAAAGCCCAGCATTGCCGTTAATATACCTATAGTACAGTGACGTGGGTTGTTTGAGTGAATTCCCTTTTCATAACGCGGTGATGAGAAGTGTACACAATGAAAGTTTTTCTCTTGACATTTTTAAATAAATACACTTCGTTGGAACATATGTAATAAAATATTGGTATAAATGACGAGATGCGTCTGCTCACAAATCATTGTACTTCATTTTCTCTGTGTCATGCGTCAGGGAGATTTTCATTTTTATTATGCTCAATATATTCACAGATAATTTCATCGGTGCTTTCATAGCAATAAAATGCAAACTAAGCGAAATAGATTAGAAAAATTAAAGGTGCTGTTTTTTATCACGGTCTGTTTACGTCATTCACGTTCTTGCTCGCGAAAGCCTAAAAGATTTGGAGGTGGGCGCAGCTTCTGCTTAGCTGCCACGAAACGCATTGACTCTTCACGGTTGTACTAATTATTCGCAATTAAACGAATGTCGCGACATTACCATCTCGAAATTTTCTCTTCGTCTGCTTGTACGCTGGCAGCAGCGCTTTTCTTCTTGCGTTCAACGAGGGGGAGCCTTTGACGAAGGAATGTGCCTTAATTTCTGTGCTCGGGCTTTTTGTTTCGTATTTTTACCCTTGTAGACATGCCAACACTTATCCTGGAAGACGGAACCACATAGCCAACTTACCCGTGTCACCAAATCTACGCTTTTTCTTTGAATTAATAGCGCAGACGACTCCACCGGTCCCTTGCTCCTTTGAGCAACCGAAACACCAAAGTTAAAACAAAAACAAAAAAACTCGCCGATTGTTCACCTGACTGCACCCCAACGTGAGATTTGGTACTGCTGATGTATTCCACATTACAGTGCAGAACGTAGGCGGACCCGTGCCTAGACGATTTCTGAAATTGGAACGCAAGATTTTTCTAATCTACTTGAGCCCAAGTTATATATTACCTCCCTGCTCTTCGTTCGCCGATGTCAAGTCTATAAAGAAAGGGTCGCGCTCCTACAAGCAGCCCCAAAATCGCCCTTTCGCCTTATCTATCTCGATCACGGGATAACACAAGGCAGAGAATGTCCATTTCTTAAAACATGAGTTCACACTCGTGACATCTTCACCGGAAAGGTACTGCAGGATGATCGTTTTGAAGTGATAGCGGCTCGTGTACTTAGATTTTTGGCCTAACCTAGATTATAAAAGCCCTCTTTTCCGTAAAATCAGTCTTTTAATCTTGTGATGAAGGTCAAATTAATTTGTCCTGTTGGTCTCTTTAAGCTTCCGCCTCACACCGAATCAGCCTTCAAGACAAAGCTTGTTAAGGCGGAACCGTTTACGTTGTTAGTGTAATGTGTTCAGTGGGATGTACCAGTGTGAAGTAGACATCACTTAAGAGAGAAGTTATTCTTCCAAAATATCATTTTGTACTCACATTCCTGCCTTCAGGCTCATGATATGTGTAATTACTTCCTGAAAACAGCTACTTACGAGATTTTGGATTTCGTCAGCGACACTTTTGTATACATCACAAAACAAAGATAAGTCCATGTCTTGTCCGGCGCCCCAATAACAAACTCACAAAATATTATCAGGGCACAATCGCTTCAAAAATGATGGCCGAGCACACTACCTCTAAATGCACGGACGACTTTATGTACGTTATTTACCTGCTGCCCGCTGGGCAAATCAATGAAGGTGCATGCTATGTACCTGCCAGCTTTCCGCTTTCCTTGCCAATTCGCGGCGGCAGGCTAACATATGCCACATACGTCCAAAATGCTGACAGCATTTTGTAAGCAAAAAGGCTTAACCGTTTTTTTGTATCCTTTTACAAACGGTTATGAGAAGAAAAATTGTCCGTCCCTGCCTGCATATTACGCACGCCTAAACTCACGACTTTGGGTTTACAATTTTGTTTTGGCTGTTCACAGTTTACAGTGAGATTTTAATTTTCCTAGAAAACTCTTCGCTACGAACTAAATACAAAGTAACAAAAGTTCTGTGGGTCTTGTGGTACTGGGGTTGCAATTTATTTTCGCTTTCCGGGCGCCAATTTCTGCAGGTGAAAAATTTAATTTCGGGCACTCTTCGAGTCAATGGATGGCTAATTCGAAAATCGTTTATAGTTTTCAGCATTCCTTCTGCGAGCTTACATACAGCGCAACAGCGTTAAAAAGGGCCTGAGAAGTGTTTCGAAAATATGTGCAGACTAACGTATTCAAAATAACAAGGATGGTGCATTCATAGCAAGAGATTGCAGGAGATGTTTATTAAAAAAGGGAAAGTCCGCATCAGCCACAGATATTCTCCAATAACTTGCCATGATACAGACATTTGGCTGACAACGCTCTATAAGCAGAATGTGGCGGGAAGAAAGAAATCATTTATTAGGCAATGCGCTCTAAGGATAAAGGCTCTGCGCGCAGGAGATTGTGAAGTGAGAACTCAAGACACCCTGTACTTATGAAAGTGCACCGCAACTTATATGAAGTGGTGAAAAAAAGAAATATCTGTTGCAGTTTGCGCATTTGTTTTGTGAGTTCCGACCACTGTCGCAATAGCCCTCATGGTGTTACGATTGGCGCCGTGTTTGGACAAACGTTGTCCTCAGAAGTGCTAGAGCCCACAACTCTCCAAACGACGTAAGCCTGTTTGTTTCACCCATCGTGACCCTAAAATTATACCATAGTCAGGCTGCTGCTCGGCGCGTAAAGCTCAGTTCTGTAGCACCGCGATGCCATTGCGAAAACACGACTGAAGTTGCGGGGTAGTCCTGATTTTGTAACGCAGACCTTTCCATCTCAGCTTTCATTTAGTTTGTATAACATACCCATAGGGCATCAACGCTTTTGATATGCAAAAGTTTCAAACTAAAATAAGCATTGCACATTGTGGTGCAACCCAGATGTTTTTATTGTTTATAACTTGATTGAAGGATATGTGAACTCACGAGAATCTTGAGCGTTTCGTGTCGTAGAGAATCGAATTACACGTCAGAAAAAAGAAAACACCAGATCATGAATACATGGCTATTTTATTTACTTGTGAAATCACTCGCTCCTTCTGAAAACAGATCTCCTGAAAAAAAAGAGTTAGCAGTAAAGTTTCTGGGATAGAAAAGATTGTCAAAGGGGTCTGACAGACTTTATTTTGTGCCGGGCATTTTTAACCATAAAAAGCAAAAACAATTCATGAAATCTTGCTGCTAACTCGCCGACTCTACCATACTTCCATTAATTGCTAATAATGAACCATTGCCAACATTGAAAGTTGGGTTACCGAAACTGACCTTAGCAGTTCGACTTTCATTGCCAAAAGGAGCATACATTTTTTGCGAACATGAGTGATATATCCAAGCCCGCCAATCCGGTAGCCGTAGCTCAGGTCGTAGCTGCCGAATCCGAAACCTTAAGCGGGAAATCCGTAGCCTCAGCCGTAGGCGAAGGCTGGAGAGCTGTGCACAGTGGAGACAGGTCAGTAGAGCATGGTAGCAACGTAGTCGGCGCCGCAAGGGAGTACCCGTTGGGAGAACCGACGTCGCCGGCAAATGAACAGGTGGCGAGGGCCGGAGAAGTCAAGTTACACGCTACTACAAAGAGTGCATTCACAGAGCGCATACCGACAGGAAACAGGAAACGGAGAGCGAAGAATAAGCTTTTCTATATATTTAGTCAAAAACAGTAAATGGTGAAAAGTAAGGTGATGTTAAAATAGGGCACTGAATATCTGCTTCCTTTCTCCATATTCGCCGACATGCTGAAGGCACAGAAATCACTGAACAGTTGAGTTTGAACCGTAATCATCACATGCAGCATAAAAAACTTCCGTTTAAAATACTAATTTAAATTTAAGGTGCAATGTGCAGTCAAAAACTCCAAACCAACCGTTCCTGACCACACGCCCTCTCCCGTAATTACTTCGCGAGCAATTTCACCTGTAGACAAGCCTTTTATTCAAAACAACTTGCAGGCAGCCACAAGGTTGTATGTAATCTCCGGGAGAGCATTCTAACTATTTCAAAGCTTTCGAACTAAAGGTTAGGCTTAAAATAATTGTCCGGCCAAAAGAAAAAAATATTGGTCTGGGCTACATCAGTAAGCAAGCATTCCGAAAAAGTTTAGTGTCTACGTTTTCTTTGCAGAGTGTGTTGAAGCTGTCGCAAGCTTTGTATATCAATAAATAAAAAAAATTCGAACCTTTAATGATAAACGAATGCTCAAGTGCAGCAAGCTTGTAAATAGTACATAGTAGTGAAGTCCGAAAAGAGGGAAGGAAGCACTGGAAAAAACGAATCTGCTTTGGTTATTTGCAGCATACCGCAATTGCTACTACCTTACTATTGTAGGAAAAGTGCTGAATTTCCTGAAGATTAATATGGTGACGGAAGACATTCCTGCATTTCTATGCGGAGTTTGATGGGTCCTATCCTTAAGAGCACACTCGTATCTTTCCTAACAGGGTATGCCAAGCGGGACTCCGTTTTTAGGCGTGGAATATTTGAATCTGGAATACCTGCACATTCTTTGTATTTTAAAAATATTTTAGTGGCACAATATTCTTTGTTACTTCTAATTTAATGACCATGCGGCAACGATACTAGCCTGCCGGTTCCTATGCGCTGTGCCAATGCTCTTTTTGTATTATCGTGGAACTTTTACACAGCGGAAGACAGCGTTCTTCGCACTGTCTCGCGTATTGAGTGTTGCGCGAAACGGATAGGGTTCAAGTACCTTTTGAGTCTAAATAATTGTGGGAACTCAATGCATCATGTAATAGATGCAACGGCCGGGCCATGCACTGCATTATACAATAATTAAACGGAGTGTATTGATTACATGCTTTAAACTTTTGATCTTAGAAAACAGTTTTTGTATTAAATATTGCCTGTTTTAAAATGTAGATAGCCCAAGCCCAGTTTATCCGAAACAAATCGTTGGAGTGCAAAGCCCGAATCGTTACTTGGTTGTAAAACTTGGTTCAGCACTTAAATACACTAATATCAGAAGAATACGATACCGTCTCGGTCAGAAAATTTGTGGTTAGGGCTAACCATTAAATTGAAATTAGTAGTTTAAAGTTTACACTCAGAAGAACTCCATTCAAATTTTGTCTCTGTAAAAAGTGCTATAGCTCTTTTTGAGTATGAAAATTTTTTTCGGACAGCGGAAGGCACATTTGTCTTTGGTGTTACCATGAGCTCTCAACTGTTTTGCAGGTAATACATGCTAGGAGAGAACGTGGACCTGCTTAACTCGACGTGTTTTGGAGTGAAAAAAGATAAAATCAGGAGAACAAACACCACATCGTAGGTTTCTGATAAATTTATTTTTCGAGGAAATATAATTCTGCAGTCTTCATACAAGTCCTTTTGAAAAAGAAAATTAGCCATAAAGTTGCAATGGGAAGTAACATTGCCAGGGGAATTCAATCGAATTCGTATGTTACCAAGTATTTCTAAAGAACGGGCAAGAACAATTAGACAAAATGGTGTTGTTGACTCCAAGAGTTCCTATGCTTCAAGAATATTTATCGAAATCAATTATTTTATTTTGGTGATACGCCTGAGGGAAAGATGAAAAATTCTGATGGATTTTTTTTATGTGTCATATTAAGGTGAAGTCCAGAAGGGGTTCAATTTAAAAGCGCGCAATGCTTTAAGATACTGGCTTTGAGAAATACGTTGTTTGTTTACTCTTACTTTGTCATGTGTGTTGTACTTATATAGTTTGGAGACCACAGCCGCTAAAAGTTCTCCGAAATGTTGGTTTGTCCTTTTCTATCGAATGCGGCAATACTCAAGCGCTTATACTTTCCACCTCAATGCCCGTCAGTTATATCAGACTGTAATATACTTATATAGACTGCCTAATCAAGAAGCAATGTTCAGGTCAAATATTCGGTGCGCGAAATGGAAGAAACAGTTCGACTTCTAATGCTGGAAGGAGCTTAGATTTTTTGCGAAGAAAAGTGCTGTAACCGAGCCCGCCAAGCCGTAGCCGTAGCTCAGGCCGAAGCCGAAGCCGTAAGCGGAAAATCCGTAGTCGTAGCCGAATGCCGGGGCATGGTGGACGGTGGAGACAGAGGCCAGGGGAGCATGGTACGCAGCGTAGGCTGGCGCGGCAAGGGAGTATCCGTACGGGTAGCCGGCGTAGCCGGCAAAGACACAGGCTACAAGGGCTAGGAGAACAGAGGCGCGAAGCTGCAATAATCGAGATAATAAATAAATAGCCAGATATTCATATCCAAGAAGAAATGTATTTTAATTAGATTTTGCATATGTGAACGGTACAATATGTTGATGCTGTTTTCAATAAGAGTTGAAGTGCTTAAGCACAAAGGTTATGCCACGCGTAGATTTAACGTGAGCCCAAAATATCACATCGAACATTTTCGACTTTGCTTTAAGATACGGCATACTTTTTTATCCTTCATATGGAACGTCAAGGATGCCGCAAATATGCGTTTTTTGCAGGTATGTCATGTTTCTTAGGTCTCGCCGGGCGGCTTCGGTAATTAATGGTTCCTGAACACTTCCATTACCTGTGCAGCTTGTTACTCAGGAGACCCGAACACGCGATAGATTCGTTGCCTAATATTATGACAACTGTGTAATCATTTGGATGACTTTGGCACCCTTAATTAAGAATTATTCAATGCCAGAAGACCAAGATGCAGGAATAAGACACAGTTCTCGTTGTATACATCTCCTCCCTAGGTCTTTTCGCTCTAAATAGCCCCCAGTATGTCTCACCAAAACATAACGCAATCCTTGGGTTTAGTTGAGGCTTAACGTATATTCTTAGCGCAAACTGTAATATCTAGCCTTCAAAAATGAGTAAAACGGCTTATAAATTTACTATCTCTTTTTGATTTCTCCAGAACACTAAAAGATGACCAACGAATATTGCGCGAGCAAGAAAGGCAGCTTGGTTATGCAAATGTGCACACGTTACATGACAGTGGAGTTATCAAAGTGATGTATCTTCGAGAATATGCGCAACTGTATTGATCGAAAGTTCCGGTGGCAGAGGTTGGCTGTTTTACGACGTGGGTATCGGGGATGTTAGTAAACAGTGAACTTGGACAAGCCTTAACACTGCGCATTTCCATGGTTGAAATGCAAGCGGTAATACTATAATTCTTAGCAAGAAATGGCAAGCATGAGTACATTATTATTGAAGAATGCGTGCAGCAGTTTTTGAAGAACGATAGGCCGACTGCAGAGAGCACCGGGATTTATATACACACGGGGTCGCTGGCCAAGGTCCCCCGCGAGAAAAGCCATGCTGAAGTTTACGCACGCACTTGCCCAATTAGGAATGCATACCGGCACCTTGTTTGTACGTGTAGAACCTTTGAAGCTGTAAATTATGTGTTCTACATCCTTTTAATTTATTAACGGCGCGGTGTCAACGCTGATATTTTCGCCGTGCAGCAAAGATACGAGGTGTCTCTTGTCGCTGGGCGCTATATAAATACTCTTTTTTGCCTCACGTGTAAAGTTAGCATTCCGTAGTCGCAGCCTATTCTGGGAACGTATTTTTGTTCTTTATTAAAGTGTGTTTTGTGAGACGCAAAGGGGTCATGTAAGTTTTAAGCATAAATATGTCTAGGAAAATAGTGCAACACATTAGTGTGGAGCGAATTTGCCTCTTATAATAGAGTATTTATTTTTTAACACTATTATTGAGGGCTTATGCTTAGCGGAATTTACGCAGAAGAAATTACAAGTTAGTTACAAGTTACCCTCCCCCCCGGTCTTACCCGTGCAGAGGAGGTTGCGCTTCGGAGGATCGGGGTCGGGGTTGCCCTAACTCCAGCTGTGACACGCAAGTGGCCGCAATTTGAAGTTTTATATCCCCGCCTCGGGTGCCCAGTCTGCAAAGGTCAGAGATAGTGAGGCGGATATTTATCACCTGCTGTGGGTTTACCAGCCGCTGAAGCCGACGAGAATTCGGCACCTGGCGGCAGCGGGTTTCTCACCGAACAATCAGGATTCACACACCGCTTGGACGCAGGGAAAACATTATCGTTCACTCCTTGATTTTATTAGATCAGCCAACCTTTCTTCATTGATCTAGGCATCCTCGTCAACCCTCATTCCATACCCTTTTATGCCCTGAGGCAATAAACATCGCTTTAAAAACATAACTAAGGCGCATGTCTTGCAAGGTAGCACGGGGTACGAAAAGACATTTTGCACAGGCGAGATTTTTTTTTTTCATATCACAGGTATAGATTGCCATCTGATATACATTGCTTTAACTTGGAGTGTGCAAATACTTGTAATTTTTGAACTTGCAATCGAATATCCTGCCATTAGAATTTTGGAACGAAAGAAATAATGCAATATTAACATTACTGAAAACAAATTGAATAACTTCTCCAGTTTGCTAATATTTGGTTAGAATATCGAATAAGGCACACGGAGGACTTTTTCAGCGCTAATTATAAAAGCCTTCCCAAATACATTCGCAATGTACGCTGGGGCAATAAGTCTGCGTGCTACATACGGTTCATCGCGACGACGCGGTCAATATCATTTGCGTTGTTCGTAATGGTAACCTATGCCCTGCAATTCTGGGTGACGCGGCAGGGCTCAGGTTGGTTAAGCAAAGCCTTCTTTTATTCATAAAAACGAAGGTCCTTGCTCTTTCCTGTCTACCATCCATATCATACGTGGCACATGGAAAACTGGGTGGCTCCAATATGAACTAATTACGGGATGCAAATGCTACGAACATAATTTCAAGACTGCTGAGTAACTTTCACGACCTTGAATCACAAAGTGAGTAAATGCATTAAAAACCTCAACATGCCGCAGGTTTGATTGCAAAATGTATTTTAAGGCAATTTGTATTACGTATGATATTTCTTAAAACCACGGAAACAATATCGATGGTTTTTCTTTTACAACTAAAGATAATAGTATATGTAATTTACAGATAATAAACTATATGTATTAGGTTAAACCATGCCATTTGAGATTGGTGTAAATATTTATGTACCCCATGTACGGTGTATTTGTTCCTACGCAGCAGTTGATGAGAGCATTCCAAGCTGCCCATTAGGCCGCTTTTTTCTCATACCCATTCATGTCCTTCCAAATATAAAATAAATGAATTGAAACGAAATGTATTGCGATGTATGGTGCCAGGTTGTTGCCCCCAGGATCGGCAGCAAGAGGTTGTTCCTATATGCATAAGAAGAGAGTCAAAACGCTAATAAACTGACATCGTTTTGCGTACTCTCCCAAAAGGCTATATGGTTGGGTCTGTTCATAACTCTAGGCTACACCTCCAAACTTTAAGCGCTGTACTGAAGATCCACAGGCAGCGCTTCTCTGTTTCGAACATATTTCATAGAAGTCGCGAATATTCTTTAAAATATTTGGTAGAGATTCGCCTTGCATGATGCATCTAGGTCTATTTCATTCGTATTCGATTCCGCTTTTAGCAACACTATTCGTGTTCGAATCGCCAGCAAAGCTGCACTATAAATATATAATTCGGTATTGGGAAATTACTGATAGCACACCCGTTGCTTTAAAAAAGTAAATACTCCCTAACATTCACGCAAGCGCAGCTACTCCACTATTCCTCTTAGCATTTGACCGAGGCCTCTAGCTTTTATGCTCTAAACTATATAGACTAAGAAGGTATATGAATATTATTTTGACGTCGTGGCGACAACGCCGTTGATCATAAAAGAGCCGCGCAGATTGCAAACGAAGTTATTTTTGTGCTGACTTTCGCCACAACCACTCAAACGACGAGAGTCGCTATGATAGCACAAGCATTCCTCGCAGTTATTCAATAACAGTCATCACCGCTCTCGGTCACGCTCAATTCAAGCAGACAAACATTCGTTACACGGCGATCAAAGCAGTCACCACAATAATCTACTAGTAATATTTTTCTTGCCTATTTATTTGCGTAGAGAACGCAGATATATTATTAGGATCATATTCTGAATCTATCCGCTCGGAAGACACCAGTTACCTCAAATTACTTCATAGTTCATTGGGAAGTTGTGGTTCGTAGCAACGTTAATCATGTTTTAGAATGTAAACACTGCTTCATGGAGTCAAACCCAAGCAAGAATCTTGTGGCGTCCCTGACCTTGTGGATGCACAGAATATAAATATTGCCGCGACTCGGTTTCGAGCCCAGCGGCGCCAGCACATCAGCTTCGCTGACCACTGCACGAGAGCACTATGTTATCTTCGCAGCCAGGCACGCCTCGTTTTAAACTGGAAGACACTCTCGCGCTGTTCATTGCACATGGCCGTCTTCACGGACTTCCGTCTGCGGCGCGAACAGATCTGAGGAGTTTCACTTCGATCAGAGATTAACCTGTGCAAAATCTCGTCACAACACGTGCCGTCGACCCAGCAAAGGAAAGCCATGTGCCAACATAGCTAAACACATGCTTTGGAGCGTCTGCTAGGCTTAACTGCATTAAAATTCTTTACCAGCAGCAGGTGGCATAGCCGCAACAGGTTCGTCGCAAACATTTCTTCCACAGGCATGTACAGCGAAAATGAGTGCCGGATGATCGCTTTTAAGCGAATAGTGGCGCTGTCCCGCACTGGTATCCAGACCAATTAAGCTGTGTTCACGAAGACAATTTACTTCCGAAATTGGGCTTTGATGGCGGCACCTGTACTTTGCTCTTTGGCCTAATCTCGATTTTAAAACCCCTTTTCCCCGTAAAAATAGCGTGGTTTCGTTAAAATGCGGTAATCTATCGAAGCAGATAAATACAATATGTCTTGATTGTCTCTTAAAGCTTGCGCCTCATGCAAAATCAGCCTAAAAGACTATGCATGCTAATGCGGAGGCATTTTGGCTGTTAGTTTAACGTGTTCAAGGGAACCCTTCATTGTGAAGTACACTTCACTTAAGAGAGAAACTATTCTGTTATAATGTCATTTTTTACTCGCGTGGCTACTCTTAGGTTGACGTTACCGGTAATTACTTCCTGTAGGAATGTATTTACGAGATTTTCTATTCCCTCAGCCACCGTTTTAGATACATCACAAACGAAGATAAGTCCATGTCTCTTTCCGGCTCCCAGATAACAAGATCACTAAACATTGGCTCAGCACGGCCGTTTCGAAAATGATAGCAGTGCACACTAACTCTCAAAACACGGACGGCTTCAATGAACGTTCTTTACCTAGCGCCAGATGGGCATCTCAATAAAGGTGCATGCAAAGTAGCAGGCACCTTTTAGCTTTCGTTGCGAATTCGCGGCGGCAAGGCAGCATATGCCACATATGTACAAAATTTCAACAGCATTTTGCAACGAAAAATCTTAACCTCTTGCTTGTGTTGTTTACAAAACGTTACGAGAATAAAAACAGCTCTCTTCTGGCACGGTACCACACTTTCACTGACGACTCCAGATTTGCATTAATACTTTATGCTCTTAACAGTTTACCTTGAAACACTAAATTTCCTTGCAAACTCTTCACGCGTGAAATAATTATAAGTTAATCAAAAGTTCTGTGGCTGTTGCGATACGCGGCTGCATTTTTTTCTTTCTGTGCACCATTTTTTGCAAATGAGAAATTTCATTTCGCGCTGCCTTGCATGTGGGCATAGCAGATTCTGCGAGCTTACAGACAGCGCAACAGCACTTCAGAAAGTGCTGAGTCTTGTTTTGTATCTTTGTGCAGAAAAACATATTCAAAATATGAATGAAGGTGCATGGTTAGCGAATGATTATTGCATGAGATGATTATTAAAAAATTTGGAGGACGCTTAAGTTTTATCTGTAAGAGTGAGACGCGACAGCCTGTTGCAGCGTAGCCAAGGAATACACGGAACGCCAACGCCTGTTCGGCACGACGCGTGGCCCGTCGGACAATCAAAGGAAAGGACGCGTATCTCACATATCTCGGTGGAAACCCGAACCGGGCTGTAAAGGAAGAAAAATGAAATGAAATATGGTTTTAAGGAAAGGAAATGACGCCTGTCTCACATTTCTCGGTGGACACCTAGACGGCGTCGTAAGGGAAGGAAAAAACAACACCGTATTCACTAGACGCGTCTTGGTTCATTCCGGAGCTCCTGGTTCGATTGCTCAATTCGACCAATTTCCTACTCGGTTTTATTTATTAAGGGTTCTGGGAATTTTCGCTTATGGGAAACGCTGCCGACGCCGACGACACCGGCTTTTCTGTGACTCGGGACCCTTAACGCTGTTGCGTTAAAAGCATGAAAAGCTGCATCAGCCACAAATATACACTAACCATGCTAAAGACATTTGGATGATAACCCGAAGTAATAAAAAACTGGTTGGAAGAATGGAAATATTTATCAGGCGAGACGCACAAAACAAAACAGGCTCTGTGGGCCAGAGAATGTAAAGTGACAACTGAGCAGGACACCCTGTACAGTAAAAATTTCGCCACAACTTACGTAAATCGGTGGGAAAAGGGAACAACTCTTAGAGTTTGTGCATTCATTTTATCAGCTGTGACCACTGTAGAAATATAATCATGGTGTTCAGATGATTGTTTAAATGGTGTAACAAGAAAGTAAGGAAAGAAAGACCTAATTTAACTCGTATTCTTGACTTTTGAAAATTTTGAGGTGTCTTCACAGGTCTTTTTCCTTGGTGTTATCCTCGTAGTTATCTCTGTCAATTTTGTTCACCCATGGTCAACTGTTTTCTGACAAGTGCTTATTTTTGTAAGAGGCCACATGTCTCCAAACTACAAGATCCTGTTCGGTATACCCATCGTGATCACAAAATTGCTCCGTAATCAGACTGCCGTATGGCAGGTGAGAGCTCGCTTCTGAAGCACCCACTTATGACAACCTATGACGACTAAACTTGCGGGGGTCCTTCTGATTTCGTAATACAGACCTTTCCATTTCTGCTGTCATTCACTTTGCGTAACATATCGGTAGAGTATCACTGCTTTTGTGATGCAGTTGTTTTAAACAAAAATAACATTTAACATAAAGGTGTTACTGCGATGATTGATTACATTTCGCTTGATTCAGGTTACGAGACCTGATGAGGCTCTTGAGCGCTTCGTGTTTTAGAACATCAAAATATTAGTCCGCTGTCATGATTCCTATCCCGAAACAAGGAAAGCCTTTGACGGACCTCGCAAACTTACGACCTATCTCCTTGACTCCTACGCTGTGCAAGCTGGCGGAGAAAATGCTAGTCACACGATTGTAATGGTGGCTAGAGCAGCACGGTTTTTATCCCCCAGCACAAATCGGCTTTCGTCCATATATTGGTACAGAGGACGGGTTGGCTGTCTTGGCATCTGCAGTTTTGTCATCTACCCGAAGCCGCAATGTACGTACCGTTTTAGCAATGGACGTTGAAAAGGCATATGACAACATCAGTCATGCAGCCATTCTAAACTCCATTGATACGCTTCATCTCCCTCTGAGAGTGCGTAGTTTTGTCGAACCATTTTTGAAGGCAGAATATTTCCAATACGCCTCAGCGGTGAAACGGTCGGATCATTTGTTCCTCTCTGCGGGGTGCCCCAGGGATCAGTATTGTCGCCGGCAAAATTTAATATTGCTTTCATCCCGCTGGCTTGGCGCTCACATGACATCCGTGACATAAAATTTCTTCAGTACGCTGATGACAACACGGTGTGGAGTACTCACCAAGATCTCCGTACTCAGGGGGCTGTCCTTCAATCTGCCTTGGATATTACCTCTAATTTCGGATCATCCATCGGACTTCAGCTATCCGTGCATAAAACAATATACACGTCGGTCGCCAACCGCTGGGGACGCAGTAAATTTGCTGCAAGTCCAATCTGTGTTTGTCTATAAGGCACCCCACTACAGGAAAGTCCGAGTGTAAAAATCCTTGGCTTAATGGTTCACCAATCAGGATCAGCGACTGCATGGCTTTCTCAGGCAAAAAGGCAAGCTATTCAGACTTTGGGATTGGTTAGAAGAATTGCTCCTAAAACAGGTGGCGCTGGCTCGTTCGTTGCACGGCAATTGGTGAGGGCAGTTCTGCAGCCACGTATTGTTTATCAAGCCCAGTTTCAACATCTTACAAGAGTCCAATGGGATCGCCTTGAAGCCGTGAACTGAGAGGCTATGAGGACCATTACGCGCCTTCCGCGCATCACACAGGTCATAGCTTTACAAGGGAATGCGCAGCTCAATACTATTGATGAGCTGGTGCAGCAGTCCCGTGAGGCGCGCAGCCTTAAGGCCACTCTATCGCACTCCACGCACGCATTGAGGACTTATGCAACGTCACACTCCCTTCTCCAGCTGCCAACGCCAGTTCTTCCCCCATGAAAGTTTGTACAGCTCAGTGACAACAAGCCAACAGATAATCGCTGACCTTCATCTGCTAATTCGGCATCGTTTCTTCGCCAGAAATTTGAGGAACAAGATGCTTGCCTGCCTGAAGGACCCTTGTTGTCTACGTAGACGCAAGCATACAAGACTGCGAAGCAAACGCAGCAATATACTGCCCGTGCAGACCTGCCCTGAATCAAAACTCCAGGTTTCAGCTTAAGGAATAAATATTTTGATATATTCATTCAAAGAACAGTTAGTGATATAGAAGATGGTGATGTTAAAATCATGGACATGATTATTAGCTACTGTTCTCAATATCTGCTGAAAAGCTCAAGGCACAGAAATCAATAAGATTTGTGTTTGAAGTATAACCAGCACGTAGAGGATATAAAACTTCAGGTTAAAATATGAATTTTCTTTCAACGAGCGATGTCACAATGAAAAATCTAAATAAAGAATTGCTGACTGCAGGCCTTCGACCGCAATTACTTCTCGAGCAATTTGTCTCCTGACAAGCTTGTGACTGAGGACGACTTCCAGGCCACCGCAGGGTTATATGTCGTCTTTAAGACAGCACTCTAACCATTTGAAGGTTTTGAAATTCACTGGTCAAGTTTAGAATAATTCTGAAAAAAAAGAGCAAGCGCGGCAACATAACGGAAGGAAGCTTTTGCGAATAAATTTACCGTTTACATCCTCCTTACGGAAAGTCTTGAAGCTAGTGGAAACGTTCTATATCGTCCAACCAAAATCTCGTCCAACCAAACCAAAATGATAAACGAATGCGCTCGTGCAGCAAACTTCTACATTGTGCATGAAAGTGAAGCTTTAAAAGAAGGAAATAAACATGAAACAAAAGGCAATGTTATGATTTGTTCCAACAGATCTCGACAGTCAATCTCTTACCACCACAGAAAGTGTGCTGCACTTCGTGAAGATTGATACGCCCACGGGAGAAAGCGCCTCGTGTTTTGTAAACGCAGTTTCGCGGGTGAAAGTTTCCAGTTAAAAAAGCTTTTCCTAAAAGCATACACTCGCATCTTTTATAATTGGGTATGGATACCGGCGCCTTGTTTTGAGTCACAGAATATTTGAAATTGGAATAACTGCACTCCGGTTGTATATTTATTCATTTTAGCGGCATCATATTCTTCGTCACTGGGTAGACCTTGCCGCAGGGATACGAGAAGTTACCCACTGCTGTTTGTTCGGTGTATGTTCTTTTTTTTCATTCGCGTTTGACATTTACAGATTGCAGGATAGCATTCTCCACACTGGTCACGTGTTTGTTTCATTATGGTGCATACGCTTACGTTTTGAGCGTAAATAATACTGGGAGCCCAATGGGGAGGGGGCATCAGGCAATGAATAAAACGGGTCATGCGATTTGTTATGCAATATTTAGACCAGGCTGTATTTATTATATGTCTTAAACTGCTTCGTTACAAACCACCGCTTTTAATGCTTTAAATCTTGTGTGTTTTGCACTGTGAAAAGTCCAAGCGTTCTTTGTGCTAACAAAAAAGTAGAGCGTGCAACTCTCATCCGTAAGGGTGTGCGAAGCATGGTTTAGCACTGAAATATTTTTTGTATCACTGGAATATGATGCCGTCTTGGTATGTAAGAGTATCCCTTTAAAAGAGGCTGGCTTATAGCGGACGCTCAAGAGAGCTCCATTCAAGTCTTGTTTCTACTAAACAAAAGTGCTGTGGTTCTGTCTTAGGGTGAAAATCTTTTTTTCTACAGCGGAATGCGCATTTCTTTCCAAGAAAGTTGCATTCAGAACTTTTAGCGCTAATAGATTTTAACTCGTAGTGTCGTCATGGAGAAGGACTCAAAATCTATACAAATGGCGCAGTGAGATTGCCAGGGCAAATTATATGTCTATACCTCTCCACTAAAGCTCAAACATTGTCTTTAGAATGGAATAACTGCTTGGAAATTTCACTTCTTGTGACAAGGCGGCGTTCGAGCACTCTACTCAGCTTTTCAAACGACTGTACTTCTTCTATTGCTTGTTTACCTATGTACTAAGAGCCAGCTTTTTTTTTTACTTTTCTCATGACTCTGATTGTCGAACATTGAGCATTCGACATGGCAGTCTGTTTTATGTTTGTGCACGCATGTGTGGACATCCTTTAGTTTTACACATGGTTCTATGCCTACAAAGAAATCAAGTGAGCTGCTTTTTCAAAATGTTTTACCTCCCCATCTGATTTCTGCATCGGTACCGAAAGGTTCAATAAGACGAGCCCCATACTTCCATGGCTTTTCGTATGGACCTATAGATACCAAATCGAGCATATGGATTCTACCCGGACTATATATACTGAAGACGAATACAGAAGGGTTGAAATTCTTATAGACCCGGCATAATGTCATGTTATGAAGATCATATGTAAGCCATATGGATAAGATATATGAAATCATATTCGAAGCGCACGGATTTTTGTATATTCCTTATGAGCAGCACATGTGCAGCATTTCATTAAGGATTAAATTCCTGTTCCTACATCTGGAGAAATGTCGCAGCACGCACCGGGCAAGAATAAAAAACTACTTTTAGAAACTGTTCTTCATGCTTTGTCGTGATGGAGGGAGCAAGAAAATCCTTTTAACTGCGATCGCTTTACTTGCCTGCTTTCCACGGCGGTTTTCTCCGTTGTCTCGTGTCTGCAGAGCGCGAAAAGGCGCAGGTGGGTCGATGGTCTGGCGTGTGCGATCACTAGTATTTTCTTCGTTCTATTCGCCACTGCCAAGCGCATCATTCCGCGTGGTGTTGTGACATGCTGATGATTAGCAATCACTTGACTAATAAACAGCCTTAGTGCTTTAGACGCTGTAGGCTACCGGACCCCATGGCCGTATGAACTTTGTGGGGGGCATTAGGTCGAGTCTTCGAAGAAACAGTTCATCGTTCAGAAAAGCGCGAAAAGAAGGCACAAACGTACTACGTGCCGTTGATTTACAGGCAAGGCGCTACAGACCACAACACCCAGCAGTGAACATCGCGAAGCAGAGACAGGACGGGCTCAGAGGCTAAACAGTACGTTGGCAACAGAGACAACAATTACGCCGGCACTAATATTCCTCAGTGGGTGACGCCGAAAAGGAAGGAAAGAGGCGTCACAGGCAAGCAAACGCTGAAGCACCAAAGAAAACGTTCCGTCGGGAGTTCAGGGGTAGGACACGTTTGGGCTTAGCTGCTTAATCTGGTGTCCTTGGAACTCGCGCTAGAGGTGGTAACCATCCGGGGAGTTTGCCGGGCTTCCGATTTTTTTTTCCTGCATATTGCCTCAGAGGAGCAGCAGATCTTTCTGGTGCAGCAGTATTTGTCCAGCGTGTTCGAGGAATCCTCCACGGTGGATTAAGGCTCGAAATGAAGGAGTAATTATTCCTTAGCGATAATAAAAGCCTTCTAGCGCCAAAATGTACAACATACAAGACTAAGACAGAAGACAACACCGGCGTTTACTCAGAACAGTTTAATAAGGTAAAAGCGATCGGCATATATACCCTGGAAGGGTATTATGAATTGTCGAAGTGGGAGCGGTGCTTGTACCATATGTTAAGGTGAATCCCCAAGGTAGTGTTAAAATTTCGACTGTGTGAGAATAATTACTGGTCGGCGTGCGCCCATGAGCAGCTTAAGGCCACTAAGGAAAGCTATAGAGTTCTCTCAGACTATCATATCTTGAAACAAAAAAAAAGTTCGTCTTTGACCGCGCTAGAAAATGAACGTTTCACCCTGCGCTCTTTGGTGGGCATTATTGAGTAGTTACTCCAACATTTCACTGTGTCATACTGCAAGTATATATAGGCGTAGTACCAAAGTAATATTTAAGCGCTGCCATAGTAGTATTTACGTATCTACGACTCTGTGAGCAGCCACGTTCCTTTCGTTGGAAACTACTGCTACTGCGAATCTCTCGGACCAGTAGGAAATTTTATGGTTAATAAGTAGTATTATTTAATTTAAATGTAACGTTCTGGAGCAGAAAAAGCAGGCTTTTTCGACTTGATAGTTGGAGCGCATTTCTTCTAGTTCAACGTTTGCCCTTCATCAGCCTCTTTCGCACGTGCTGTCTTTTTTTTTTTTTTTGCTCTGAAAAAAAATTGCGTTCAAATTTTAATTTCAACACTTATATATGTGTCATGGCTAACGTAGCAACATGCATGGTACGTAAGCTAAAAGCGCAAGCGGCTTTTACTGCCATTCTTTTTCAGCCGTACTTATGCATAATGTAACAACCGTGGTATTCGCTGTTCAATCAGTACGTGTATTTTCGCTGTCGGCACTACTCGTTGCGGTAGTGAATATTGAAGACACTCCGGATGTCTCTGAACTGTGATTGTATCTAAGGATGTAAAAAATAAAATGTTCGGAGAACAACGGAAACATTCATTTACAGCAGTGAACACGAGTTTCGGGCACAAATCTCTCATAAGTCTACTGACACCACGCCGCAGTAGGTCAGTGTTTCGGGTGTATTTTCTGTTATAAATGTGATGCATTAACTTATAAGTATTTTTATTAGCTGCATAATGGGACCGCTAAAGAAGTAAGGCGTATTTTTTTTTAAATTTATATCATGGTATTTTAGTCTAAATTCTAGTCGAGGAAATTTTAGCTTATTTACTAGCTTTTTGCAGCGCGTTTATTAACACAACCTTGCGATGATCCAAAACTTGTGATCTCCTAATTCTATCTCACTATGCGTAAAGATAGTTAATTACAGCTGCGTTACTGGACCCCTCATTAACCACACTGCACACACGCAATGCCTGGGAGCACTCCGCCCCCATTTCGAGGATTCCTGCGCGACGCGCCTCAGAACTGCGTCGCCTCTACTTGTCACAACGACTTCTATTAAACCTGCACCTTGATGAGGAGAGATGCGGAGAGTGAGCTCTTTCTCTCTGATTTTGCAGCTTGTCCATGTCGCATCCTTGACGAGATGAGAGGTGAGAGTTTGACGAGATAACGAATTATATATGTTTACGGTATAAATTGTGGGGTCGAAATCGTAAGTAACATGACTCCCCAGCTATCTACAACGACAATGCGTGATTGAAAACACCACAATAAACAAGCCTTTCAGCTTTGTTGTTGCGAAAAGGAGGACGCAAAGCAAAGAGACCACAACGCGTTTATGGCCACTGCAAAGGTATGCGCCAGCGGCCAAGAGATATAGAGAGAAATCGCGCGTTCGAGGTAAGCTAAAAGAAAGACATTCGACTCTCGATATGGAGATTAAGGCAAATGGTTACTGTCGACAAGAGAGGAACGCTTTCAAACATACGCAGTCTCACAAATAAAGAAAGCTTAATTCAAGTCTGGACATAGTCCAGCATGCAAGTTCGTCTTTACAAACAGAAGAATAATTAATAAGTTTTATTTCAGCGAAGTTGCCTCGTCAGATCACGTGGGGAGGGAGAGTACTTGGTAAGTAAGTTCCTGGAGAGTTCTTGACAAGAATAACCTGCATCGGCTGCTAAATGAATGCATGAAAACAGAAATAGACGTTTGAGAGATAAAGTTTCGGGACCTCAAGTAGTTGTTTTTAAATTTGCTTCTATTTTTCTAATTAGCAGCAAGCTCGATCTTCATAACCAGAACTCTGTCACGATGCTTTGCTGCTCCTGTATTACGAGTGCATTTGTGAGGAACTTCTTGTTGAATTTTATTTTGAATTTTTTCCCATAGTGTCATTTGAAAAATGTCATGCTTTTGCTTCTTTAAATACGTTGCTTCGTCGCCATTGATGCCAAAGGGGACCAAGGTTTTTTTCAAGCCGTTACGAAGTGGCTTTTCTTCGTGGAAACTTTCACAATCTGTATGCCACGTTGTGAAGAACAAATAAAAAAGAAAAGGAAAAAAGAATAAAAGTGCAAACGACAGTGAAAAGCTTCTGTGTTGCTACGACAATCATATCCCTAGCAAGTGTCAGGACGCAGACACGTGTAAATCATGCCGTATAGTTTGTGACATAGACAATGCTCGCTTACGGTACATTAAACTTTAACTCGTTAAATTCGCCACGCAAAGGCACGTGCGAGCTTTCGCTGATACTAGAACCACACATAAAAGCAATTATTACCCACTGCCCTGTAAAATCTGGATTGCCTTCAAGCTGCTTATTTGAAGTTATACAGTGAAATGAAACGGTGTCTAAGGAGCCATCGCTGCAGACATTAGAGATTTACATGCAACTTAAAGGTGGCTACTCTGGCACGTACGTGCTGTACATGCGCAACATATGCACTGGCTCGCAACCTGTTATTAGAAGAGGCCAGGCGCATTAGAAACACCTGAAGGTTGACCAATCGTTGTATAGAGTAAAATAGTGATCGACTCTGCAACAGTTGTCAATCAACGCGAGTCATTTCTCCTTACACTCCGTTTTAATGCTCCGACGCATTGCAGTCGCAGTAGGTTGAAAGAAAATCGAAGATCCATTCGGCAAGAGATGCTGTTGAAGTCATGCGGGGGCAATTTCAGCGAACTGTGGTCTAGGGCTGTGGTAGCTGGAACATGGCCCGGCATTGGGAGCTATCTGCGAGATGGCGAGTGACTAACTGTGTTGTCATAGTCCCGATATCGCAAAAGACGTAAAACGATTCTTCATACCTGCGCTGACATGCTATATAAAGATGCCATCCTGGTGCCGTTCGATTTGTGCCTTTTATTTTCGCTCTTTATGATTAATTTATTTGGCGGTAGACAACCGCTATCAATCAACATCAGCCAACTCCAAGCAGCGGACACGTGACGTAGCAGTGCTTGCGTTAGTCACAAAGATCACAGAAGCAAAAAAATGCAATTGAAAAGAAAAGGAATCGTTTCGTTACAGCATCTGCCTCTGATGAACATATGGCCCTTTGACTTTCCTGGTACAACGCCTAGGTACGTGTTTACATGCGGGAACAGTTTTAATGCCGATGATGAGTAGACGAGTGAGCCCCACAAGAGTTCTGTGACGACGATTTCACAAGAGCCTAAATAAAACTTAACTGTTATGCACGGCTTTCCGCTCATATCGACGTCAGTTGGGATCAATAAAAGGCAATACTGAGCAAAAGAGAAAGCAACTGAAGCGTAATTTCTGCTTTCATACTTTATTCATTTCATGGCCAAGCCCTTTTCTTCACTGCCTTCCCTCTGTAAAAAGAAACAAGCAAAATAATATAACAAATGTATTAAGTATTAAGCTTGCAGACTGCCAATTGCTATCGAAATGGGTTTACATTGAAACACAGCTTGCATTATGATTAAAGTAGTATTTTACTTAGTAGCAAAGACATAAATATTGCTGCATAGTGTCGTGCGTTGCTTGCTGCAACGCGGATATTGGCAACGAGTAGTTGTTTATGATGTCTCAAAAGGGTTAAGCTACCAGTCACTTAAGAATATTTTGTCGTCTGGTTTATGACTTCAGAGCTTGGTGACCAGGAGTAAAGTATAAAACGAGCTCGTATTTATTATAAAATTGTAACAGTGAGCGAACAGAACCATGCATTTTCACGCTACCTTTCAAATTACGATTCGGTACACCTTTTTTTCTATTGTGTTTGATTGGCATCCAAACATTGCTATTGTTTATTTAAATATCTGGTGACAAAAGCACCAGAACGATTACAAAAACATATAAAGACAAGCCACTCACATTTTTTGCGGAGGAACGTGCTGTAGCCCAGACCGCCCAGTCCGTATCCATAGCTCAGCCCGTAGCTGCCAAGGCCGAAGCCGTAGCTAGGGTATCCATAGCCGTAACCGAAGGCAGGAGTGTGGTGCACGGTGGAGACAGAGGCCAGTGGGGCATGGTAGGCGGCGGCGTAAGTCGGGGCAGCCAGGCCATAACCGTAGGGGTAGCCGACGTAGCCAGCGAAGGCACAAGTGGCCAGGGCCAGGACAAGGCAGGTGCGGAACTGTGAAAAACAAAAACGGAGGCAGGCATATTCTGGCACGTCAGCTTCATAGTTGTGTTCAGTCTTTCTTTCAAACACGTCACATGCCTATATGCTTAATTACGACCATCACGAGAGGTCTGTGTGAAGCGCTAGGCTGGCTTAATGAAGGTGCGAATATTTTCCGTGCTAGAGACTGTGCCACATTTTTTCTGCAGTTGTTGAGGTGAAGTGAAAGATGCGGCCATTTCCACTAATGTCGAATATATGAAGGCTATGCGGTCTAAAATAAATTTTAACCTTCCATAAGGTGCATGTTAATTGTAAAGTAGGAATACGACGGAATGAACAATGAAGACGATATAATGACACGCAGGGGTAGAGAGTGTCGTGCATTTTGAGAACCCTATCCTTTAGAACATTGTTTACACTATCTTGGTAAAGCAAAGATAAATAAAAAGGGTTGGGCGCCGCAGAAACACCTATAAACTGCGCGCATTCGATGAGAAATTCGGCACAGGCAACATTTAAGGACGTTTAGGAATCAGTCTCTCAAATGCTGTGGTCCTGAGAACCAGTAATTGTAAAAGAACGAAGATTTTCAGAAATGCGAGTGTAAAAAAGTGGATCACCATTGTTCTTGCGTGGAGTAGCTCTCGAAGAGAACCAGGCAGATATTTTCTGCGATGTCCAGACCTCTTTATATAGGAGTACGACCACGTGGGTTTTTCTGCATATTCTCGCACACTGTTTGCGGAGCTACAGTGTTTTAGCATTGCAAATGACCAAACGGGTGCTTTTTTACGTAGTGTTCATTTTTCCCCGGCATAAGACCATCTTCAGACGTCCTTGGTCATGACTTTGTAGGGCATTAACCGTGACTGCATGGTCTCCATGGCTTTTGCATTCAACCGGAACGTTAAATATAGACTGCCGTCAAATTAAAACGGATTGACCACGCGAATGCGTTTTGGCAGGTGGCGAGCATTAACTTAGGAAGCCTTGCTTCGATCCTTCCCCCTCATGCAAGTCACGTAGCCACGCACTCTCCCCTACCTGAATGTTGTCTGCCTGCAACAGTGCTATCGTGCCGTCTTGTGGTGCCCGAAATTCGAGCGAGGTTTTGCGAGGCCTGTGTGCAGAAATGTAAAAAATAACTGACGAACTGGCGGTTCTCGTTCAGGTCCCACGGTGGTGCACATTAGGCCAAACCACTCGGTCGAGTCAGGTTTCCATATTAAGGATCATAGTTTGATAACCAAGTTAACACACAAGTACAAGAGAGAACCGGCACCATAAAGAGGTATAGAAAGGCGCTGAATTCGACGCTACAGAATAAAATCTTCCAAGTGTGCAAAATTTCTTCATTTTATGGAACTACAATAAGCGTTAGCACGGTAGTCATCCTTACCCATCGAAAATATGAACAAAACCCTTTCTCTCCAAAAGCAGTATTCCGGAAACGGCAACCAAAGAACAGTCATATGCAATTAGCGTCGTTAACAAATATTCGTCATTGACTAAACCTGTGGCGGCAAAGCCGGGTCCACGAACATGTCAATAACGTTCTTGTGAAACTTGTTGTTTATCTACAATCAACCTAACAGGGATATCGCCAGAAGAGCTGGTGATTTATTGCGTAAATGTTTGAAATATAGCTGTGAACAACTCGCAATCACGGTGTTTAATATTAAACTCAGTGGCGACAATTTAATCAGCTAATCTCGATCTATGAGTGCCGTAATTAATAATATTTATTATGTATCTATGAGTTTAGACGTTTATACAGCCTAAATTTAGAATGGTAGAATAAAGTGTTTCAGAACGCAAGGCTACCCATGAGATGGAAGCTTGGCCATGTTGGAGTGTCATTATCGTTACAGCGCATTAGACTTATAGACACTAGAGATTTTACTACAAAAATACAGTACACTTATTTTAGAGGAAGGTTGGGCACCTCAAGGGCGACTTCGCCAAATTTATTAAGTGTTTCGCTGCAATAAAGTATTTAAGATCCGGTGATCTTATTCACAGATCTAAGGTCTCTCTATTTACGTGTGCTGCTTTTAGTTTGGTTATCAATATTACATTTGCGCATTCGCTCTATGAATCCCTGCCGTAAAGTATTCACACAATAATTTCGATAATCTTTTTATCAAGATGCACACTTCAGAAACAAATAATAGTAACATCACTGGGTGAATATTAATACGAACCTCAGGTAAGATACAGCATATGAAAACATTCTTCGCTAAATCGGTGCAAAGCATGTTCCATGTTCATATTTAAATGTACCAATAAATTGATGTTAATTAATACAATATTTAATAGAAATTATCCCTGCCGTGGCGGTCGAATTTCAACGAAGGCGAGATGCTTGAGTCCCGTATACTGTGGGATGTCAGTGCACGTTAAAGAACACCAGGTGGTCGAAATTTCCGGAACCCTTCACTACGTGCGGCGTCTTTAATAGCCTGAGTCGCTTTGGAACGTTGAACCCCCATGAACCAAATGAAACCAGAAATGATAGAAAATTATTGCGATTGCGACCAAGCTTTGATTTGAAGTGCATAAGATTTTGAAGAAAGCAGCAAAAATTTGACATAGTTGATACAAACCAACAACTGAGACCAACTCTGCGAGAATGCATAATAGCTCAGTCGAAAAATGGGCAGCAACTCTTTGAATAAATGCAGAATTAGCAGTTATGAGGTTTAATATTCCGAAGCGACCCATGGGATGTGAGCGACGCATTAGTGGAAGGCTCCGGAAGGTTCCTGATAGAGCACCTGGGGTTCTTTCTCGTGCACTGACATGCCAGTACAAGAATGTTTTTGTAGTTAGCTTCCATCGAAATACGGTTGGGGCTCTTTTCTCGTTGTTCAGTGATAATCAGTAGAAAAGGGAATCGCAAGAGGTGCTTGCTATGGCAAACATGACGGAAGCCAACAATTACCCAAACCAAGAAGCATATGGGATGTCGTTTTTTACTTGCTTTTTCTAAGTGGAAAATTTAAAAAAACAGAAGGAGAAACCACGCGCTGTAGGTGGGATCCGAACCCAGTCGCGTTTATATGGACAGCCAGGAGGACAAACCTCGAGAGCCCCAACGAGTTGGCAGAGCATCGGACGGGAAATTCGGAAGTTGTGGTTACGGATCCCACTAGCGGCATGTGCTTGTTTTTCTCCTGCATTTATTAATTTCCCAATAAAGAAAAACCACAAAAAAACGACATCCCCTATGCTCCTTGGTTTCGGTGAGTGTTGGCTTCGTCATGTGTGTTCAGAGATGAGAAAAGCTATAGATAAACTTTTTCTGAAATACAGGAACACATGCACTTCATAAAAGTAGAACGTTTTCAACAGCGTGCTTCAGTTGCCATGTGGAGAAACGTTATGTCTCATGCTCCCTAAAACTGAAACCTTGGCTTTTTTTTTTACTGCATGGTTCGGTTTGCACGTGTCACAACTGCAGCCGTGCCTCGGTACTATGACTCGAGTTATAATGGTTGACGCAAGTTTTGAGGAATTTTTCTGGGCAGCGAACATTTTTAGTATCTTTACTCCTCGTTAACATGGGAACTAGATGTCTGGACAATGTGCAGGCTGAAAATGCATGCAGTCTACTGGGATACATCTATTTCTGTCGCGTTTATATGGACAGCGATGAGAGCAATCATCGAGCGCCCCAACCAAATGCCAGGTATTTTCTGTCCTGTGCTTGGTCGCGAGACATTCTAAAGCACTGCGAAACTGCAAGTGCATCAGTAGCGGCCTGTTTTATATTATTGTGGTTTGAATGCTTACGCGTTGTGGCGTGTTTTGTGGCCAAGCGTACGAGTAACCACCGCCCTTTCTCAGTAAATGAGCCTTTATGCCCTCTTTTAGTTCGATCATTGGAAAGCACTAACGTCGCAACATCGGTGGCGAAACCTGTACGTCATGAAAGGTTAGAGTTCTCTCCTGTTCTTGGAGTCCTGGTGCGAGCATTTGTTTTTGTTTTGTTTTATTCTCCGCGGCGGTGCAACACGTTAATGGCGAGGTCGGTCAGATGGTCACAGAACAAAAATACTTTGGGTCCATACCGATGTGAACTCCAGGAAACTCTGCGGCTGTTGGAAACGAAGGCCTTCATGCCAGAGGCCGTGCTATTACCCCAGGTCCCCCAACATTTGGGAGAACATAATTATTGTGCGCCGTTATTAATCTATAGAGAATTACTGTTAACTTTCAGATTAACAAGGAAGTTTACGCCGAACCGGAGAAAAATGTAAACAGCCAGCAGGGGTTCATCCTAAAAAAAAAGTGCGATCAAATGCTTATATCAACCTGGAAAAGCTCAGCTATACGCTAAAGCGGCAAAGCTCAGCTATGATATGATATGATGTGATATGATATTATATGACATGAGTGAAATACAAATCTTACGAATATCAATCACCCAACAACTGACGACTGGGATGAGGTGCTGTCCAGCTCACACCCGCAAGACCACCTTTGGCTGATGAACCGGGCTAGAGAGGCGGCAAAAGCCCATGGGCTCCTTGAATAGGAGCCCACAAAACTAAGCTCTTTTTATTCTGTTCCTTATATGTTTTTACGCATGCACGCAAACATGAACACATGCACACCGAGCACGCCACACATACCCAGAAGTTCTGGACAAAACAATTTTAAGAGCGTCAGCTCTTACTCATCACGTTACGAGATTTCGTGGGGTCTGCTACCACCCTGAGATCACAGCGCCATCTGTGGCAGCAACTAGAAAACAGTATATCTCGCATGGGGACTTGTAGCGCAGTCTACAAAAGCATTGTAGAAACAATCATCTGCCGTGTGCCGATGACGATGTCTCGGTGCAGTATGGGGGATAGGGGTGGAACTATGTGAGAATGACGTCAGGGGACAAAACGGCGGCGTAGTTTCGGTTCCTCGAATCTAAGATGGCGGTCATTAAAATTGGTTGTGCCCTCCGATCCCTCTCTCCCCTCCCCCCCAAAATTTCCTACAACGGGAGGAAAACTGTCCCGTTACGGTACTTGTATAAGTGTTTACTTTCGTTCCGCTATATATACTCGAACAACAAGGGGTAGCCATCCGGAAACAGTTGTGTACCGAATTTTTTAGACAAATAAATCCTAAAAGTTGTGGTATCGAAATAAAACCACAATTAAAAATAGGTAAGCTTTGTATACACGCATTTTCTAATTGAAGCGCTACAATATCGCGCCGGAAGTCGAATTCTAGGCACACCTTGACCCCCCAAACGAAGCAAGTTCTGTTTGGGACGTGTCTTGAGGGGGTGTAACTGGACAACGGGCACGTTCTTCTTCGCTTTCTTCGTCTAGTAAACCAAACAGCTAACGCTCGTTAATTCAACGTCTTCCAGACAGTGGCAGCTTTTTTTTTTGAAACAGAAATCGTTTATGAACGCAAATTTTTCATGCAATGTAAGATTTCACATAACATTTAGCATATCCGCGGATTTCCCGACGGCAGTCCTGTATTTGTTTCTATTCGCGTTTTTGCTATCGTCAAAAGCGTTCCCCATTGGTTTTCTATGGCAGTCTATAGAATCTGAAAGAAACGCTCTGAAAGAAACAGTTTACTGCATATCAGAATAACGAACCATTACCTTCAATATTTCCATAACAGTGTCAAACAATTTTCCAATTTTCAAATTTTTGCTCGAGAAAGCTGGACATGAGAAACCAAAGATACAAAAGAATATCGCACACGAAGAGGACGAAGTTGACAGTGCAAACACAAATTTTTGTCGCATGTCCAAAAGTGCTCGATTCTATTCCTGGTAATTCATATTTCTTTAATTCATTTGAATTTTCCAATTGTTATCTGGATTCAGTCTTCTGAAGTTTTCCCCGCGCAAATTCCACTTTGGCATTCCCTACTTTACCTTGGGCAATCCCCCTGCGTGGGTATGTGCCATGATTACTAAGGTGAAGAAGAAGAAGAAGAACAAGTGCGAGCGCGGAGAAGAGCCCACGTGAGGCAGGGCACAATCGCGTAATCGAACGCTATAGAAAATGTCTAACAAAGAAAAACAATGCACATTTCCGAAGGACAAAAAGCCAATTATTCTTTCCGTTTCAGTGTACAATAGTAAATCCTTGGTAGCCGAGCACGAAGTAAGTGCAGTCGAAATGAATTCGAACGTCCATGTGCTCCCAGTGCCTGGTCGGCCTGGCCAGCTGTCTTACGTGTTTTAACTAAATGTTCAGGTGCGTCAGAGGGCTAGAAGTCACTGGCGTCAAAGATGTCGGCGAAAGACGGTCGCAGGACGAGTAAGCAAAAGTCCCAGTTTCAGGTAAAAACACCGTCCACAAAACCGGCATGAGCATCGCAGTCGTGGTACAGTTCTGACTCTCCCGTCCTCCGTCATGTCAGGGCGCGAGCTTCTAAGACCACTGCTTTGTGTTCCTCCCTTTTTTCTCATGGTATTTTTTTAAAGAGAAATTTAGGTATTGCTCCAGGGCATCAATGATGGGTGAAGGTGTGATGAATGAGGCATTGTAGAAGAGTATAAATGAATGAAAAAAGGTTAGCTGATTTGATGCAGTCCAGTAGAGAACGATGGTGCGGTCCCTGCGTCCAGGCAATGTATGAAGCAGGGTTGCTTGGTGAAAGACCTGCTACCATCAGGTGCCGGATCCTTGTAGGCTTGAGAGCTGGGCAGTCCCACAGTAAGTGATGAATGTCGGCCTCAATGTCGTCGTGTTTACATACCGGACACCCTGGCCGAGGAAACAATTCTCGGTGCTGAGGCCACTTCCGAGTGATGGCTAGTTCTCGTGGGATTCACAGAAGATGTCACGTTCTACCTTAATTTTTTTTCTCTTTGTCCCCTGTTCTGCGTCGACTTTTCTTTTGCTAGGAATTATGACAGGTGGTGGTATGTAAAACGTCCGCGCAGTTACCATTGGTTTAGAACATAATAGCTAGAAATAATACCAGTAACCATGCAGAGATAACCGGTGGTTGGAGGCGTCAGCGCATTATCCAAGAGGTGTCTGATTTATGCCCGCTTAAACCTGCACTTTTCGCCGGTGTATTTTATTTTCGTTACCTTTCGCGGAAGTGGACGGACAGACGGGTGGAAACAAAGGTGCGGTCAAAGAGTGATGAGAATGCAGCCGTTTAATGCAAACCCGCATACAAACTTTTACCGGCTCGAAAACGCTGGCAAGATCGGTGCCCCTCGTGCACTACTTCAAGCAATGGAAATCGAAGGTTCTTCTTATAGAAGCGCAGCGAGACCATGATATCTGAAGGTTGCTGGCACATTAAAGCCTAAAGAAGATATGGGCAATTTCTTCAGTGAAGGTAGTTTGCTCGCAATTTTCTTTGGGAGGATGAGCTGCTGAGAAGAAAAACCAATCGGCTAATAAGCAGAGAAAAACTATTAGTGCCGAAAGAACTTGCTAGAATTTTTGCTGTCAGCGAACCATAATTTACCGCGCAACGTAAATATTTTCTGGAGGCGCTCTCTGAACAGATCTGTCACTTACTACAAGGAAGGTAACGTTAACTGGTACAGCAAGGTTCACAAAAACGCCCCCTTCTGGCGTCCTCGTAATTCTCTTACCTGTCGACAAGCTCCCCTCCGTTGGTTTCACGATCAAGTAGCCTCTTCCATTTCTTATACCATGGTACCCCGCAGACGTATGTTTAGATTACTATGCAGTAAACCCAAACTATGATTTATTGGCAAGTGTGCGAAATAAAATAAAAACGGTCGGTCTCAGGCTTAGAGTCGATGTAAGCAGAGAGCTGTCACAAACGTCTGACTTCAATTTTAGGAAGTAGAATGAAGCGAAGTGTTCGTGTAAGATTTTCGTTTTTGCGTGAAACTACGATTTTAGAGTTGCGTTTTCTCGCGTCAGCATTCACATGAATGAGAGATTTAAAATGAAAGGAACATTCACAACAGGTGACAAGTAACGTTTCAAGGCATGTTTACTGATCATCACCTTCGAAAGGCACTGAATTCAATTTGAAAATTGTGTATAAAGCATTCGTCTTTCCTACAGAAAACACACCTCTACTCCATTGTAATTAATGATGCAGTGAGCCGCCGCGGTGGCTGAGGGGTTACGGTGTTCGGCTGCTGGCCCGAAAGACGCGGGCTCGATCCCGGCCGCGGCGGTCGAATTTCGATGGAGGTGAAATTATAGAGGCCCATGTACTGTGCGATGTCATTGGACGTTAAAGAACCCCAGGTGGTCGAAATTTCCGGAGGCCTTCACTACGGCGTCCCTCATAGCCTGAGTCGCTTTAGGATGTTAAACCCCCATAAACCATAAACTATAATGATGCAGTTCCTAAGTCGTTAAAGACTACACGCTAACAATGAAAATTCTGGGAAAAACGTTTGAACATACAATAAATATCAATTTAATTCATTTATTTCCAGAAAGAAAAATTCTGGTGGGACACCTTAGATAAAAGCTGCTTTTGTCAGATTGACGAGGCCCAGGGCCCGGCGTATTACTAGGCAAGGCAAGTCATACAAATATTGAAATCAGAAGACATAAAGGAACATAAAAATATAAATGCTTAAACACAGCACAGATAGACGTGTAAAATGTGCTACAAGTAGAACGTGTATACAATTTTTAGTAATGTAAAACTGAAAATGAAACATGCATATAGACTATTTTAAACATATTCAAAATCAAAATAAATAACTGCTGCTATGTTCATCATTTAGCATTAGCCTTCGATCTGCAGAATGAGCAACCAAAAAAAAGGTGTATTCCACGGTGTTTAAACTGCAGCATTAAAGAAAACGAAATATTATTTTCATTAGCTCTTCAATCCTTGTGCTCCGCTACTCCGTTCTATTTGTGAGCTACTCCTGTCGCGCTCATATACCAGCAAGACATTTTGGCAATCAGGGGCACATACGATATCGACCCTGTATTGATCCCCATTGATGAGAACTGGACACAGGAAATTGTTTACGGTCCTGCCGGTCAGCGCCATTGAAAACGAAGGTGCTCTGCAGTATTTTTAAGAATGCTTTGTGCCTAACAAACTCAGTGGTAGCATTTTGGCAAAATAAGACAACCAAACACTTCCTTTTAAGTGCGAATTCTCTGAAAATGGGTCCCTTCAAAACAAGCACCACAGCAACCGGCGCTCAAGGTAACCGCTCACAACATGCACGCTTCAAAGATGCAGGCAGCATGTGATGTCCCGGCAAAGTGCTGAACTCGATGAACGGAATAGTTAAAAATTATCATACATTGTACGACTAGCAGCCACAAGAAACTGCGTGTATGGTGTAAACAATACATTATTTTTCTGCGAGCTGCCATGGTGGCTTAGTTGTTATGGCGCCCGGCTACTGACCCGACAGACGGTGGTTCGATCCCGTCCGTGGCGGCAGCATTTCGATGGACGTAAAATACTAGAGGCCCGTGTAATTAATGTGCGATGTTAGTGCCCGTTAAAGAACACCAGGTGGTCGAAATTTCCAGAGCCCTTCACTACGGCGCCCATCGGAGCCTGAGTCGCTTTGGAGCGTAATACTCTATTTAACCAAACCTTTATTTTCAGCGAGCCAGTTAGTATAGAAAAGAAAAATCTCGCCATTATTTGGACCTCCTCCAAAGCACGCGACAATATCCAGCAGTAATCAACGCGCCGTTTGGCGGAGGTTCCTAGTTATTTTTTTCTCATGCATGTTATCCTCGAAAATCAAGAGAAATATAGTCACGAAATAGACGCCACACAGTAAAAAACTCCTACATGATGTCGTACTTCGTCACAAGATCCTGTCGCCTCAAAATAAACAATCTTCATATGAGCCATCAGCTCGTGGTTCATGTATCATTTTCTGTAACAACACTTGTTGCGTTCATCTACGAGGACATGTTTTCGTGAATCAGAGTGGGCATAAATGAAAAAAAAAAAAACATTGCCATGCTCAGAAGGACATGATGAGAGAGATTTGTTTTGGGCAGCCCAAAAAATAAAGAAATAATTATGCACAGACGGATCTATGATGACAAAGAAAAGCCGTTGTTTTCGGGATTGAATATCAGGCGCTTTATTGGAGGTTGGTCAATAGTCCTCGCTCTCGGAAGCTCCCAGTGTTTTCAGTTCCTGAAAAAAAAAGAGCAGTATCGGGTATAAGGCACCAAGTCAACAAGGTAAGTGTAAACAAACGCCGAAGCACCAACGGATTGTGTCATGCTTCCGAACACAACGCCGTATCAGTTTTAACCACACCACCTATAAACCGTGATTAGCCTGATTATTTGGCTCCACGTCGCATCCTGTTTGATAAAACTTCTTCATAACCTATCCGCCTGAAATACAGCATTGGGACAAAAGTTAGCCAACACGAAAGCTAATCGTACCATGAAATGTGTGAAATTTCCTTGCAGTGAACCGGGCTAGGTGTTTGCATCTAATTCCTTGTTTTGGAACCTTTTCTTTTATTTTTCGTCTAGTCGTTTAACCTCTTTTCCGCCTATGTATATAAAATGCGTCGTAAAATGCAAAATAAAGTGTTTATGAAAGCTTTCTTTTTACGCTTACCTGCATTTTATCTCAACGCTTAATTATTACTCGGTTATGAAAACACGCTTCAATTTGGGCAGCAGCGAATCAGGCTTTCAGTGGCATATTTCACCAACTATAAGCAAAATAAAGAGGGGGGAGATGCATACATTTCTTGCGGAGGAAAGTGGAGTAACCGAGGCCACCAAGTCCGTATCCGTAGCTGAGCCCGTAGCTGCCTAAGCCGAAGCCGTAGTGGGGAAGACCGTAGCCGTGTCCAAAGCCGTAAGCTGGCGCATGGTGCACAGTAGACAAGGAGGCAAGGGGAGCGTGGTAGGCGGCATAGGCTGGAGCTGCGAGGGAGTAGCCGTAGGGGTAACCCGCGTAGCCAGCGAAGGCGCAGGAGGCCAGGGCGAGGATAACGCAGGCACGGATCTGAAGATTGAAAAGTGATTTTCACATAGTTGACAGTTCGAGAAGCGAACGAGGAACCTGCTATGCACGGTAATGAAAGGTTTTACTTCTCGAATTCGATAAATAAATTTGTGATTAGCTTTTACAAATGTGAACTTTGTCGTTTTATGCGCTTTCTTTCTTTAATTCCTGACCGTAGAAAAGGGGAATTCAGAGCGCTGAAGAAACCCTGCAAAAGAATACATTAAATGCGTTATGACAAGGCTAAATTACAACAAGAATACCAGTACACCTTCCAGGCAATTTCAAGTATTTCCAAATGACTGGTAGAAATTATTGATTTGAAGTGCACAATATTCAAATTGGCACGTATGCTGCCGAACTTAAGATGAACAAGCACACTATCGTCGGCGCAAGTTGTTTCGTGAACTCACCATGGCTGTACGAATGTGAGGCTGTTGTAGAAGCAGCTGGTGTGTTTCTCTCTGAATTAGGGGCTCTTTTATAGCGAGCTCAAGGTAGGGCGAAAAAGCTGATTTGCATTGCGAAATATGAACGTGTTTGTTACTTGCTATGAATGCGCCGTCAAGTAGCTTTTAGTATCACTGTAAGTCGAAAGTGGCCTTGATACTGAGATCTTTGGAACTGTTTATGGAAGTCACGAATTACGCCTAGGCATATTTCTCCTCGCCTTATTGCATTAATGAGGTGTTAAGATTTGCTCGTCGCGTACGGATATGCATGTGCCAGTCTTCGCGGTTGAAATATATTTATTCCAGTCATGTCTCGCGTGCGGAACAGCTGGTCGCGCGCAGCTTTGGATCCCCCTGATGTTTTGAACTTGGGAAGCACAAGGTCATTTCGTATTCGTTGAAGCGTTCGTTTGCGGGGCGGTAATTGCCGTATAGAATGACAGTTTCGAATGTGGCTTTCAACTTCATATATTTTGGTGACCTGAGAGGAGAACAACTTACGGGTTTTTTCGGGATTTGAAACGCCGAGTGTTAGATTGCGTACCGCAGTGAAACTTGAACGGGATTTAACGGGATTTTTATCAGCCTCCAACCTGTGAGGCAAGTACGATGAAATGTATGCTTTACGTGCATTTATTCTTCTAATTCACCTGTTTGCGGAAAATTCTCAGTGTGGAATGCCGCTTATAGACAATAGCACACAGCAGCCGCACCATGAATCCCAAATTTCAGATTGTGGTCCCAGAGTCTTTTTCTCCTCGTCTCCAGTTGAACTCAAACACTAGCAGTTTTTTTCATATTACTGGCGCCCAGTATTACCTTAAAATTTAACATATCTTTTTGTTTCTGCCGCTGCAGGTGATTAAGCTTTTCTTTCCTTCAGGAACACAGTGACGAGACACTGCCGCTTTTTTTTTTAAGTGCAACGAAGTGGTGTTAATAGCGCTCCCTTGAAAACCCGTAATCGTTCATGGAATGTTACGTTTGCTGAAGAGAAATTACGCCCGTTGCATCTTGATTATGGAGGTGGCCTTGTATAACCATTTAACAATCGTTTAGAAGGACTTCAAACCAACGTTTAAGCAAAGTGAAGAAGACAACCACACAGATTGGTCTGAACAAAAAATTAAGTGAAAGTGTTTTTATATGCAGTGCTTCAGTAACTCCAGCCAATTATTTTTAAAAATAGGACTTTTGACGTTAACAAATAGCTTTAGCGGCACAAGTTATTGCCAATGAGGCACACGTCAGAAAAAAACATAAATCAGGTTAATCCGTAAGCCGTTAAACTCAATTTATTGCAACTTTTTAACTACTACAGATAGATCCCCACTGCAACTTGAGATGTGTAGTTGGCAGCTACCAGCAGGAAAATCAGTTTTTATAATTTCAAAAAATGATAGAGTTGTAGCGTAGTTAAACCACGTAGACGTGCGAAAGAATGTGTTTAGCCTGATTGGCTCATGATTTTGCTTTGCCGGTTCGTCGGCACGTCTGGCGACGATATTTCACTAAGGTTAAGTTCTGATCTAGGTTGAGCTGATCTGTTCGCTCCTCGGATGGAAGTTGATGAAGACGACGATGTGCAATGCACAGCGCGAAAGAGTGCTGCAATTTAACACGAGGTGTGACCAGATGAAGCGAGTGCGGGGATGTATGTTCAACCTGGTGCAAAATCCTTTTTTAAACTCCGCACTTCGACTCCACCCGTCCATGCCTGGCTTCGCGGCAAAGGGTCTTTTGTTCCATGGTCGGTGAAATATCGCCGGTGCGGGCAACGAGAGATGATTGATTATTGCGTTCTGTGGTGCCATGATCCAATGTTTTTCGGGGGCATACTACAGCCGACAATCAAAAAGGACATTGAGATCTCGCTTTGAAGTATAAGGTTCTTGCCTGTGTTGAAAGACGCCAGGATTCCGTGCAATGTGCTAATGCTGATTGGGCTTTTAGCCTGTAGAAGACCCGCATAATGAATCGACACGCAGAACCACCTCGTTCATCTAAGTCTGTGCTTAGTGAACAGTGCACCCCTGTGTGGGGGGCTTATGCTGCGCAGTACCGGCAGCCTGTATGGTTGCCAATTCTTGACGCATGCTTATGCCTCCCGGAATTTTCATGTGCTGCTGGAATGCAATGTACACAGACATGAGAATATGTGTCTGCATCGCGGAATAGTGTGTGTGTGTACGTAAAGCATATGGTAGTTCAGCGGATTTGATTTCCATGCAATAAAGAAAAAAAAACTGCGGCGATAGCATAGTGCTCTCGTGCACTGCCCAACGGAGCTTACCAGTTAGCGCCGCCGCGGGTTGATATTCCAGTCGCGCCAATAGATAATTTATTTATTATTCATTTATTTATCTCACACACAAGTAACTTAAAGTGGCGTGGCTGTTTCTAGGCAGCAACTCAAGGCCGTAAGACCGATTGACAAGATTCATGGCCAGGGTTGGTAAGCTTGCAAGTGCTTCCGAACTAAACAAAAAATGATTGCAGTCGATGGTGCAGCGGCTGGAAAAATATTGGCAGTTTCATGCGCGATTAAAAAATCGCTCGCCCGCGCTGCGGCAACGCGACGTGCGCAAGTGCCTTCACTGTATGGTGCAAGCGCCCTTTTTGTGACGCTTCCACTGCAGTTCTCATCGCTGCGTGCTGCGTAGGTGTAGGGTTGCGCGCTCACCTGTAGGTGATTTGTGGACTGTAGGTGAAATGCAAAAGTTTATTGGTCCGTAGCGTCGAGGAAAATCGCTTTTTCGAGATTCTAAAAACTGATATGGCTGGTAAAGATAGGTAGCTACAAATCCATAGATTGTAACCAGGGGCCAATCTCTATTTGAAAGTTAATCGACAAGGTAAGTGGTTGGGCGAGTTGGTTACGATATTCCATGACTACAGTGCGGCCAACGGGACATAGAAGAGGGACAAGCGCAAGGACACAGCACAGCGCTTACTCACAACTGAAATCTTTATTAGCTTGCGAGCCGGAATACGTACCCAACTGGCGGCCAGAAATGGAAATTAATGCACTCAAGTCATGCAGCGGGAACAAAAAGTATAAAAAAACTCTCAAAATAAAGCTCCCACGTGTCAAAATACAAAGTCGAGATAACACTTCTTTTTCCGACAGCGATGTGGAGGGCGCGCTAATACATTCTTCGGGGAGCCTTGCTATCATGTATGCTTCTATGATTTCCCTTGGCAGCGAGTCGCGGTTCCTACCTATCACAACGCACTCGTTGTGCAATGGCTCGCAGGCATCGATGTCATCTTCATCATCTTCACTTTTGCAGTTTCAGCAATGTTTCGCTACGTGGCCTATTATGGAGGCTTGTGTGACATCCTAACCACGCTCTTTTAATCTTTCGTTGACACACCAGCCAGTTTGCCCAATGTATTGCTTCCTACATGATAGCGGCAAAGAGTAGATTTGATAGATGACTCGCTCCTGGCACGGGACAAATTATTTTGCATGCCTTTTCAAGCAGCCGCGTGGTTCACTGTTGGCCAGATTAATTTTTTTTGCCAGGCTGGACAATCGGATAGGTGCCGCAAACAAAACTGCAACCCCCACATGCTTTCCAATTCCCTTCAGGTTGTGCGAGACCTGATGCGGATATGGCACAACGGCAACTTTCTCTTTTTATTCTTTATAATTTTGCTGTTGACATGAGACTCTAATTTTTACGGCAGTTTTTCTGCCACGGAAATCAAAACTTCTGAAGGGTAACCGGCCTGTGTCAAAGAGCTAGTTGTTTGTGGAAGCTTTGCTCCAACCTGTGCTCTCATGTTTACTTTACAGCATTGTAAATTATGAATGCACAACTGCTCTTTTCAAGAGCTTCGAATGGGCTGATGAATAAGGCAGGATGGGTTTTTGACCACGGGGCTCAAAAGACCAACAAATATGGGATGAAGTGAATTGAAATTAGAAATCTAAAAACATGGTAAAATCATTAGATCTGGTAAGTCGTGTGTTAAAACCATCGGTTTCAGGCACTTCAAGAACACTAACAAAACATGAAGGAACTGCTGCTCGAATTCGCGGTTGGCACACTCCAAAAACAGGAAGTAGTCGTCCGCAAATCTAGAAATATCACAAACGCGGGACCCTTCGAACCGCTCATTCAATATTTGGTCGCGCATAGCCAGGAACATGTCACTAAGGATGGTTGCAAGGCATGAAACAATGCAGATTTCATACTTTTGAATGTATGCATCACCACTTCATTCAGCAGAAGTAGACTTTAGGTAACAAGATAGCAATTCGAGAAAGCGGCCTGTGGAAATACCGTTCTCATTCAGGAATGCAACGGCTAAAAGGAAACATAATTTCATCCTGAAGAATTGTGGGTAATGTTCTTTCATATCAATTAAAATCCCCAAAGTTTCTTACTGTAACTGCATTTCAGAGACGCACTTACATCGTATGAGCTGTTTACTCTGCATACGTCGTCAAAAATTTAAAACTTCAGTTTTCCTGCAAAAATATCGCGACATGCTTCTCCTATGTTCCAGTTTCGCAATTTGTTGCACGAAACGGCCACATCGGCTTCTGGGTTTTCACTGAGAAAAACATCTGTAGGCAAACCTTATGGCTGCTGTCTGTCACTGTTGACAGTTTGGTCAATCTCAGCCTATTCAGAATTCTTTTCGCCTTAGCCTTGACTTTAGACATTGACACGTTGTTGCATTTGTCAAACACGGCATTAACAGAATCTGATGCTTTCGTCATACACCCATCATTGCTTAAAATAACAAATATACCATCTTTATCAGCAGGTAACAATAAAAACGAGTTATCTTTCAGCCACCCAACCGTCTTCTGCACAGGTAGCTTCTTCCCGGAACGCCTGTACCTTTGTTAATACGTCTACACCATCAGTTTTCTTGGCCAGCCTAGAGACTTGCCTCACCATGGCCAAGAGTCCGCTCTGGATTTATTTAATCGACCGCAAACTCTGGCCCCACGCTCAGGACTTGTATGCCATTTCCAAGAAAGAAATGTTCTCAGCAGTGCGGATTTGTTGTTCGTTTGCGCTTCTTCGGCAGAAGCGCACAAAGTGTAGGGGAGAGTTTGCTGCCATAAGAACTCTGTGGTGTGGTTTATGCACCGTGACTCCTGATGTCATTGATTCCATGGGTGGACAGGTGCCGAAAAAAATTCCACCCGATTCTTTAGGTGCTCCCTGTACATACGCACCTGCCACTGCCATTCCGCTCGGACTAATTTGCCTATACATCTCCCTAACCCATTCGTCGCGCTGTAGTCATGCAGGAGCAAATAAAATTCATCATTAGCAGTTATTTAACCACGTTACTTGTTAACGTGCACGTACACTGGCATTACTATTTCTAAAATTCCATTTGCCTGCCTCAAGATGACGTATTAAAGAAAAACGTTTTGCGCTTCCTCGAAACATCTGATATTCTACAATGCAAATTTTGAGCTTAAGGACGCAAGCGAAAAATCGCAGAGATGTTCCAGGCACACGTGAAAAGTTTCTCTGAAGCAAACCATCCACCTTTCGAATGCAGAATAATGAAAAAAATAATACAAACAGTTTTTGCTTAAATTGCTGGGTTTTGCAAAATAGCACGATATAACAATGATCCTTCATTGAGCTTCTGATGGGTCACAGTTATAAAGCAAGTAAATTCCTCTTGCGTCAATATGACTCAACAAAACCTTTCCACTTCATATTCCATGTATATTTTCAGTGCACGATATCATAAAATAGAATAGTTTCGGTGAAAAAGCAGAGGCAGCATAAGATTTGTTTTTCACGTGTGAAATTAAAACTCGAAGGAAACTGACATATTCTGTACTTAAGATATGCTCCACCCACCTTGCATTGCAGCACTCATCGGTAATGCGAATAACTTGACTTTCGGTTGTCAGTGGAGATCGACTTGCTGGAGACTAGCAAACATTGTAGAAAACCGCACGTAGAAAAAAAAACTCCTCAAGCAGCACAGGTCATCGGCAAAATAATGCAAAAGGACGGTCCCATCCTGGTCATTTGTAGGGTCGGCATTTGCCAATACGGTTCCAATGTTGGGCCAATTACTTTGGGTAGTTGCCGTCTCTTTTTTGTCCGTACTCTAGGTGCTCGTTTCTGCAATAAAGATTCGTGACAAAACTTTTTCTGTACAAAAAAAATCTAAACGGAAAACACTTCGTAGTAAGCTGTTGTTGCGTAGAAAGGTACCTTACTGGTATTAAATTATTCTTGCCTTCTTGCATATGTTCTGCCCGTCATCTTTTAACTCCTTAAGTGCGCAAACGTTATCTACGTATAACCCTCGATATCAATATCAAAAAGAACCGATTGAACGATATTTGTTACTAAAGAATACAGTCGAAAGCGGATATATCAAACTCGAAGGGGATCACGAAATATTTCGCTTCATCGATAACTCGATATATAAAAATGGTTATAGATCACCTTACCTGTAACATAGAATGAAGACAAAAGAGCACCCACTCTGATGCGCTTCTTGCTGCGGTGTGCCGCAGCCACCTTTCTGGCAGCCTAACGCTCGCTAGGGTTTGTTAGGCCGAATCTCCTTCGCATCGAAAGCCGCAGCGAACGCTGAGTAGGTAATAGGCACTGCCTATTATAAGAAGTCTAATAATTTTTCCAGTACAGTATAAATACCAACATATCTCAGTTAAATTAAGACAGAGTTGGTTTACAGAACGCATCCGGCAGCGAAGCGAGCGAAACCCGTCATGCGAGAACCGCTGTTAGGGCTTTTAGGTTGGCTTCACCGCATGGTGGCAATATGGCGTGGAAAACGAGCAGAAGAGACAAAAGGCCGCTCTCAAGCCCAAGACACGTTCTCCTCGTCACGCCGTTTCACAACGCTATGGCTGCCAAGAGGTGCCAAAAGCCGCGTAGCCGTTCCGTCTTCCCATGCGAACAGTGATCGAGGAATGCCGTTAGGAGGAGAGACGATTGCCGGGGCATGACGCACGGCTCGATGTCGATCTAGCGGCGATATTGAAGTTCGATATAGGGCGCGACGTTCGTCTACATTTGCGCCGGACATTTGAAGTGATAATTTGTGTGCTCGGTATGGCCAGTAAATCCATCTAACTATTCAGCATCAACATATCATGATTGCCTGCATAGTGAACAGCGTGTTTCACTGAAAATTTTGAATAACATTTAAAACGAAGCCTATTGAGTTAGAAGAAATCTTTGTTACGCACAGCGTTTTCAGAGGTGGTGTGCTCAAGAATCCAGCTAAGACATGTTAACTAGTAGGTTGGCTGAGTTGTATTGAATAGCAAACTTTTTAATAATCAGTCTTAGACTTCTGATTTATTCACATATTTCTAACTCACCGTAAGTAATATCGATATCAGATTTAAAATATGCGAGCATGCCATTCTTCTCACCGCTGCTGCAAAAACCATTTCGAGGCCGCTCACTGCAATCAAAGCGGCGCCACTGGCGAGACAGTTTGCAATGCCTGCCAGCGCGAGTCACACTGTGGTGCGCCTATCACGTGCTTTCTGTCCGCTTGCCGCTGCCACCCGGACGCTGCTGGTGCGTCCTTTCCTTTTTGAAACGTGTCTGGAATGAATCTATTGCGTACATGGCGTCACGAATTTGCGCGCTGGATATGAATGCCACGAGGCATTGAGCCTTCAAAGAAACCACGGAAAATTTACACCTTCCTTACGAGCTTTTACATAAACTTCATTTTTTTTATGTGGCCAGGGGGTTACTTACGCAGTGATCAGCAATCAGCATTCAAGGTCTTAACGGTCGGCTGTTCTCCACTTTGAGCCCTAAAATCACCGTGTTTTCAAGTAAGGTTCTGAGGCTTATTTACGTTTTTCTTACTGAGTAGGCAAGGAGAAGAAGCGCCAGCTTGTCGAAAATACCATTAACAGTCTCTTTCTCAAGAGCTATATAAACGGCAAAGCTTCATGTGTGGACTCATCAGTTGCTCCTCCGTCAGCTGCTTATTCCTTCCATCATGGTAGGGTGTCCTTACACGTCTTCGTATTATTTAAACGAAATTAGTTAAGCTGAAGTTTAGGTTTACTCCGCTGACACGTTGGTTAATGCCTACTTCAAAGCATATATGCTACTGTAAAATGAATAGCTACCAGAGCGCATTTCCTAACCAAGAAATCAAGTAGAACATATTCGGTTATCAAGCCTCTTCCTGAAATGTACTTATGCCAAACGACACCTCTGAAATTGAAGCATTTAACTTAAATTTCGGCCAGCTGTTGTAAAAGCCATTGAAATAAATGCGTTTCATTGAATTGGCATATTTAAGAGTTTGAATTTTCACGCACTCCAGAGAAAAAAAAATATTAAAAGTTTGCCTACGCATATTGCGTATGGCCTGGAAGTTACGAGCTTTAAAAAACTCGTGGCCTATTCTTCAGATCCGTGCCTGCGTCCTCCTGGCCCTAGCTGCCTGCGCTTTCGCTGGCTACGCCGGCTACCCGTTCGGCTACTCCGTTGCTGCTCCTGCCTACGCCTCCTACCACGCACCACTTGCCTCGGTGTCTACTGTGCACCACGCCCCGGCATTCGGCTATGGGCTCGGCTACGGACTCGGTCACGGATTTCCAGGGTACGGCTTTGGACTTGGCAGCTATGGCCTGAGCTACGGATACGGACTCGGCGGCCTCGGCTACGCTGGCCTTCTCCGCAAGAAGTGTAAATATGGCTTTCTTGGCACAAATTTCAAGAACCTGAATCTATTTGGGATTCTAGGTTTTATCTAAAGTAGTACTACACATTCGAGCAGGTCTTTCACTCCTTTAAGATAACGCAGTTTGCGTTATAAATTTGTAAGCAGTGAATTCTGCTTTGGTAAACCACCCTCTCTTTCGAAATGCCAGCGTGGCGGCCGTGCATTTAATATCACTTTTTTTAGAGATTCTAAGTCGGGGAGAAGTTTTTTAAACGCATTTCTGGCGAGCGTTCAGCACACAGCGCGGTTTTCAGTCGCTTTGTTGGATTGCTGCCTGCGAAAAATTCGTTTTTTTATTTGAAGAAATGAACATTTTTCTTCTCCTTTGTTCTTATTGGGTAGAAGTACTAATGTTCTTTTTGCCTTCTTTTCTTCCAGAGAGTCAGCAAAGCGAGCTCAACAATTGCACAAATCGTTGAATAAAAGGATAACTTGATGTTCAAACCGAAGTAGCATACTTGTAAATATTTTTTCTCCTTGCTCGAAACAATGCTTGTGGGAGCAAACGCGCTATGGTTGGTTGTGGCATGTGCAATGATAGATAGACTGGTTGTGTAAAAAGAGCTCATATGGATAGCCACAGCACTGATTTTTAACGAGAACTGTGTTGAACTATAGCAGCGGCGAATCAGCCAACAGTTATTGTCAAACAAGAAAAGAAAGATATCTGCAAAAAGGAAAACAAATGGGGGTACAATCGATATAAACGGTGAGACAAAACGTTGCTTAGGTTACTACCCAGAGTGCTGCTCTTAACATTAAGCAATGAGGGGCTCTTTGTTTTATTAAAAGTGAAGTTATTGCATCCAAATCAGATATGCACGCGATCTTTGATAAAGAAAGTCTTGCGGGCTCCTTCGGGAAGCTTCCAAGTAGCAAACCCATGTTGTAAAAAATATTTGCCAGTTCAGCTCAGTAAAGCGTCCGCAACCGGCACATGTTCTTTTTCGTGCAGAACGGTTCGCACTACAAAAAGAGGTTGTTTATCCGGAAGCGCCTTTACGCGTGGTGTGGTTCGTTGCCGGAAAGCTAGCAATATTAAAATCTCTCTGCCCGTGGCATTCCTTAGAAGAACTTGTAAATATAGGGAAATATGAGAGAACAGCAGGCAAATATCGGCGGTGGTTTAGCTCTGGTTAAACCTGGAATGACGCGCTAGCTGCAGCTGGCCGACTGGAACATGCTCAGTTGAATTGCAAAGTCAGTCTTTCGCCGCTCCGTTTCGCCGGGCCTTCTTTTTTTCATCTTCGTCCCGCTTGACAAGGCGCATGCGCACAGCTGTGGCAGCTCGGTTTCGCCGGCGCGCCATGCCGCCGGCAGCACCGGCTGCTCCGCACCACATGGCTGGTCACGTGACAAACCACGTGACCAACCACGTGATCAGCCACGGCGCCGCGCCGCCGGCAGCTGCTCTGCACCACGTGACAGCGTGGCGGCGCCTCCACGCTGAAGGCTCGAAATACTACCGTAACGTAGCTATCGCTACAAAACGATGAACACTGAATATATTTCCTGAAAACAATTTTAGCTTCCTTTCTGGGAAAACTCCGTCGACTATCAACCAGAAACTTCATTGAAGCCGACATCTAACATGCGCCGGTAATAAAGCCAGAACTTTTCGGAGCTTTCCCTCCGAATGCTGGTCAGCAGTAAAAGGCCCTGCGTATCCCAGTGCAGCCAGAGAGAGGGATTCGAAGAACAGGCAGCGCAAATAAAGCAGCTTGTTCTTCTCGACCCTCTCGCACCCTTCGCTTACAGCCACTGCGCTTCCTGTTGTGTGTCAAATTTTGTAAAATAATGGATGATTTTTTATTCATTACAGATCTTTAATTCGAAAACCATGAGAAATACACCCGTGCGGTCTGTGAAAGTGGGTTTTACAGTAATGCGGACATTTTGTACGCTATGAGTTCAATTAAAAAAGTCCTAATACTTCAATAACCTAATTGTTATTCTATTTCTTCTTTTGGGGCGCAACACTGTATTGTGAACTGGAAAGCCACTGATATCGAAGGGTAGAGCAGTTCTCTTTTTTTAAAATCGGCATCAGAGTTAGAAATATTATGCCGTTGAAAGTTTCACAAGTAGGCTACCCTGCGTACCGGACTGACAAAATGGCACAGCCCGAATTTTTAATGCTGCCAATACACGCCAAGACTGTGCTGCTTTATGTTCTAGCAGAAGTCAACACAATTTAGTTGCCGATACAGCCTGCATCGATGCCATTTTATAAATAGGAAAAACTCAAAAGTCAACTCATTGTGATCTCAAAAGCGAATTGTTGACGCTGCACATTTCAGACCACAATACAGATTCATTAAACAGTGCGCTCGCACTCGGCGTTTACGGCTTCAAATTTGGAATTGTAATCTTGTGCCGTAAAACCATACACGAAGAGCTTATTACTGTTTTTAACCACTCCCATCGACGGCGTCTAAACAGACGTCGAGCTTGAATCAATAAAGTTGTTCCTCTCTCTCTCTCTTTAGTTCACTGATCGTCTTTTAGCTAAGCTCTGTCATCTATATAATATTTTTCTTGTTGCACAATCCCGATTCAGAGTCCACCGACGTATTCCTCACGAATTCCAATAGAAAACAATTGCTTTAACTTTAAAAATCACCCAGTACATAGGCGAATGCAGTCACAGGTGCGCAAGTCGTGGATGGTGGCTTAGTCTTAAAACACCTTTTCTCGGATACGTTTGTAATGTGCTCTCTTATCGAATGTGTTTGGTAAAGTCGTAGGGGTTACCTCTTTTAGATCCCCGCAGGGAGGCGTATGCAGCTTAGAGGCTTTGGTGAGTGGCGACACCATGGGTTCCCTAGCATCCGCAGGAACATCCCCGCAGGTGGATGATGGTGAACAGTGCATTACCACGGACCCCAGTACCCGCGCTTCGCCGTGCGTGGCATCGCCGTTCCCGGGGAAAAGGGGTTTCTGGTGGTTGAGCCGATGCCGAGCGTTTGGACCTTTAAGGCCACTCGGCGGAGGCAACACACCACTTTTGCCAAAGCTTGCTGTAGACGGCACCTCCGGCCTGACCCGACAGGGGGAAATCAGCAGTGGCTTTTTCCTGTCCTCCCCTCCATTTTTCACTTTCCTATTTTCTTTCTCACAACCTTCCTGCCTGCTATTCAATTCTTACCTTTTCCTTTTTCCTGGCGGCGACGGTTCACCTTGTGTGGCCAACCACCTTAAGTTGCGTCATATTTAGTTATAGCAGTGGTGTACAGGGGGCGTGGGCAGGGCTTGTTTTCAAGTTCCTGTGCCGTCCCCTAGTTGGGCTTCATGGTGGGTGGCTGGCACCATGGCCGAAAAACATTTTTTTTCCATGGCTGCTTCCTTACTTTCAAATGAACGCCCTCTGAAAAGGGGGCGGACCGATGTAACCTATCAGTTCTTTAACCAAAAGAGAACATCTTTCCCAAAATTCTACATCGTTAATAGTGAACAGAAAGAAAAACCGCCAGACTCATATCTCCTTTCACAGTCTCAAAAGTCCTCACAGATTCATTAGGTCCGAAGTATAAAGTGACAAAACTGGCTAGTGGAGACCTCGTGCTAGAACTTGTTGACATCAGTCAAATCTAGAAACTGGCAAACATCGAAACTTTCGGTTGCATCCCTGTGTCTGTAACACCCCACAGATCGCTAAACACTGTACGTGGTGTCATCTCCGATAAAGACTTTTTACACCTGACAGAAAAGGATATGTTGGAAGCACTGTCCGAACAAAATGTAACCAATGTATATGAAATAAAGATACGAATAGAAAACAAAGAATTTCCAACGAAACACTTGGCACTGACATTTGCTTCCTGCACCGTGCCTGAATCAATCCAGGTAGGGTATGCAAAAATCTCTGTCCGACCATATATCTCTAACCCTAGACGCTGCTTCAAATGCCAAAGGTTTGGCTGCGGCTCCCAAAGCTGCCGCGGCCCCGAAGCATGTGCCAAATGTGCCTCTACGCTGCGCGAACTGCGAAGGCTATCACGCCGCTTATTCAAGATCGTGTCCTGCATGGAAAAAAGAAAAGAAAATTATTACCATCAAGACCAAAGAGAATGTTACATTTAAAGAGGCAAGACCGCGTTACACAATGATTCGGAGCATATTTTCTTTCACCGCACATACAAACTTCGCCGATGTGGTGTGTGGGCGCGGCGCACCACAGCAGCCTTTGGCACCTGCCCAGCTCGCGCAAAGTGAGGTTGAGGAATGCCCATCCACGCCCCTGGCAGATGCAGCGAGAGCTGCTATGCCAACCGCACAAACGGGCCCGCCGGCCTCCAAGTCGGAAGCCCGCAAGGCTTCCCCGTTCGGGAGAAGTTCACCACCCCCCTGCCCGCGGGTTCCCCTCGGAACTCCAGCCTCTCCACTGAGGTGATGGATACAAGTCAGAGCTCGCCTCTTCCGCAACAGCGGCGGGCTCCCCTGACCAAAAAAAAAGAAAAAAAACCCACGATAACAGGCCCTCAACAAGGATAGACCTGAGGTTCTGAATACATCCCCCTAAAATTTTAAAATGGCGTTTCTTATCGACTGGAACTGTAGTGGAATTTTAAATAACTGTGGTGATGCAACAGATCTCTCATATTCTTTGTCTCCTGTGGCACTGTGCCTTCAGGAGACCAATATAGGACCTTTACACAAAAATATTTTTAAAAGGTATAAAGTCTTTCGCTGTGACCGTGAGCAGGCGAATAGGCTCTTTGGATGCGTTGCTGTTGTAGTTCAGAGCGGTGTTGCAACGCATGATATCAAGCTCCAGACGAAATATTAAGCCCTTGCTGTCACTGTCATTAGCTCTGCCATATGCAGAGTGCATCTTCAACCACACATGACAGTAACACGCCATGACCTATAAGCACCTTTTAATCAGTTACCAGAGCCATAACAGGTAGTCAGAGATTTTAATGCGCACTCCACATTTTGGGGGAATGAACAGACGAAGACTAGAGGCCAAGTTTTATATTTTATTCTATGCAACAACGTTTGCCTGGTAAATAGGGGCAAACCCACATACCGCACTCCATTCTGAGGAAAGATGAGCTGTATTAACCTGTCTTTTAGCTCTGCATCTGTTTTTACCGATTTTTAGTGGAAGGTTCTTGATAACCCGTACGGAAGTGATCACTTTGCAGTGATCATTAACTTTTCATCACCACCACAAATCATTCCAAATAAACCACGCCGTTCGAAACTGCACTTAGCGGACCGGCCACTATTTCAAGAAAAGGCCTGTCTGGACAAAATATTTTGTGATAATCTTAGCGTTGATAAACTAAATGAAATTTTTACGTCATGTATCATTGCGGCTACACGTCTAGACATTCCTCAATTGTCAGGAATAGTACGACAAAAAAATAAGCTCTGGCGCACACAAGAATTTAGAGAAGCAAAAAAAACCAAACAAATCCTGGGGAACTTTCCGAAGGTACCCCACACACGACTACCTCATATATTTTAAAAAGGCGAGAGCAAAAGGATAGTACAAACGTCGCAATGCTGAGAAAACTTCATAGAAAAACTATGTGTCGTCCATAAATATTTCAGTTACATCGAAGCAAATGTGGGAGCAGGTCCGCAAACTTAATGGCAGCTTTGCTCCTTTCCAGTACCTTTTCTAACAGCTCAGGACACACAAACAAGCATTAGCGAACAGGCTGACAAACAAGGGGAACACTTTGCAACAGGTTCTAGCTCCTGACACTACACACAATCATTTTTAAAGTACAAGAACACAACTGAAAAACAACGACTGCCGACAAGTGGCACTGCAAATGAACATTACAATAAATTAATTACACTACAAGAAATCTGTACAGTACTTTCGGCCAGCAAACAGACAGCACCAGGACCAGACGAAATTCATTATGAAATGCTTGCTCACCTCTCCGAAGATGCTGTAGAAGCTCTTCTGAAATCCTTCAATAAAATATGGCAGTCTGGAAGAATGCCAGAGGCGTGGAAAAACGCCGTGGTTGTGCCATTCCTGAAATCTGGAAAACCGCCAACTTCGGCTGGTAGTTACAGGCCAATAGCACTTACGAGTTGTCTTGCTAAATGTTTTGAAAGTGTGCTAAATATTAGGTTAATGTTCATCCTTGAATCGCGGAAACTTCTTGATATCCACCAATGTTGATTTAAAAAAGCATGCTGTAAAAATGACCATCTCGTCGTCTTGAAAACACAGTCCGTGGAGCATTCATACACAAACAGCACTGTCTGGCAGTATTTTTTGACTTAAAAAAAGCTTATGATACCACCTGGAGGTTTGGGATTCTTCGTGACCTCGCGGATCTAGGTACCCGTGGCAGGATGCTAAACTGTTTAAAGGACTTCCCCTCTGACCGTTCCTTTCGTGTACGTCTAGGTTGCACGCTTTCGAAAACATTCATTCAAGAAAATGCCGTACCGCAGGGGTGTATTCTAAGCACACACTCTTTCTTGTAAAAATGAACTCATTATGGCAAATATTTCCAAAGTCCATCATTTATTCCGCATATGTTGACGACCTTCAAATGTCATGCACAACTTCCAGTTTACCAACATGCGAAAAACAGATGCAGCTTACACTGAACAAACTAGCGACTTGGGCAGACCAAAATTGATTTAAGTTCTCTCCACAAAAAATAAAACTGTTGCTGTCCTTTTCTCACTGAAAAGAGGCGTGCAGATTGATCATACCCTGCACTTGAATGAAACTGTTCTACAAGTAAAATGAGAGCATAAATTGCTAGGCATAACTTTTGACAGATAGCTCACATTCTTACCCCACATAAACACCCTCAAAAAGAAAGCTTCCCGATCGCTAAATATACTGAAGATACTCTCACGGAAACACTGGGGGTCCGATAGGTTATGCTTTTTACAGATCTACCGCTCCGTAGTACGGTCCACTTTGGACTATGAATGCATTGTGTATGGGACTGCAAGACCATCACACCTGGTGCTAGTGGTGGTAGTGGTTTTTTTATTAAAATAATCGTAAAAACTAAGGAAAAGACTTTTGCTAGCCCCGGCATCTGCCATCGATACTGAAGCACCTGAGCTGGGGCAGCGTAAATAAAGGATATCAGGCAGAACGGAGAAATGAAATGAAAGAGTTGAGGAGGCAGGAAGAGAGAATAGGGGAGAAGTAATATGTACAAACTATTTACACAATAAGAAATGTGTCCACGTAGTGCGCGTGATTAGTTGATTTCAGAGAAATTAAAAATACATGCGCACAGCACTATGTTGGCTACAACTGGAGTGGGGCGTCCAATTATTAATCGTTCAATGTAGAACTCGGGGAGCATTCGGTCACTGCGTGTAACTACCTGACGGAGAACAGACGGGACGTCAAGCCCGTGTGTTCGAGGAATGTACAGAGGCTCACTAAAGTTCGCTCACGAGTGCGTGCACTGCCCTGCGGCCACAATTGAGTCACACCTAAAAAAACTGGATCCTATACAAAACCTGGGTCTCCGTCTATCAACTGATGCATACAGAACATCCGCCATGAGCAGTCTATACGTAGAAACGTATGAACCATCTCTTGCAAACGGAAGAGCAATGCTCACCTTTGGATATGTGCTGAAAATAAGATCCTTACCAAAACACCTTTGTTACCCCACAGGTACAAAGTGCACATCTAGAAGACTGTTCCATAATAAACCACAATCAATCAGACATTACGCCTTGAAGATGCATGTCATGAACTGGGAATACTAGATGCTATACCTAAAATTGCCCCGAGACACGATCTATTACCGCCATGGTACTGCCTTTCCGCTGCATGTGACTTCACGCTTACGCAGTTTAGTAAAAAAAAAAAACACCACATAAACACCTAATACAAGAATACTTGGCTTTGAAAGAGAAATTTTCAAGCTACATGGAGTTTTACACGGATGGCTCAAAAACAGCGATGTATGTTGGAAGTGCCGTAGTACAGGGGAAATGGGAAACAATAGTAAGATTTTCATGTTATGTAGGAATTTTTACTGCCGTATGTTATGCAGTCTGTATGGCTGTGGACAAAATAGTAAATGAAGACATCGAAAACAGTATAATATACACCGATTCTCTGAGCCCACTCAAAGCGCTGCAGTCAAGAAATGCAATTAACCCCTCAGTAGGCAGCATCATACACATCATAGAAAATTTCACAACACAAGGACAAACGTTAAGGTTCTGCTGGGTCCCGAGCCACGTCGGCATAGAGTGCAGCTGCGTCTGCTCTCTCGTCGGCACGAGAGAGCAGACGCAGCAGCAGTACGAGCTCAAAATGGTGAAATAAAAAATGTGGACATACCTTTTAAAGACTGCATGAAGTTGATACTTAACAAATTAAAGAATAAATGGCAGAAAGAGAGGGATAATGAACTCAACAACAAAATACACCCCATGAAACCCACCTTGGGGGAATGGAAGTCATGCAGACACAGGCACGTTTCACTGAAGTAGTCTTATGTCGTCTTCGCATAGGACACGCACACTTGACAAACAACTGCTTACTTACAAAAGAAGACAAACCTGTTTGTGAAAGATGCAGAGACGAGCTCACACTGAACCATATCTTATTCGCATGTTCAAACCTAGAAAAACTAAGGAAAAAGTATTTTAGTCAAGTTTATAATCAATGCATTCTGTTTCACCCAGCACTAGTCTCGAGTGATAATGCAATTGTCGACATTTCTGATGTTTTTAACTTTTTACGAGAGGCTGGCTGTCTTAATAAACTGTGAAAGCCTCACTTTTCTTTGATGCACATCAGCCACTTTCTCACTCCTGAAAAGAAAGCAAAGGTGTCTATTTCATTGGTTGGGGGCCTCGACATCATTGCCCTGCAAAGGATGGCCATTGAGGTTACCTGACCTGCTTTAATGCTTTTACCATTAGCCATTTTAAAAATATTTCAGCCCTTTACCTTCACTAGGTGATTTGAAATAAAATTTTAGGTCCTTCACACCACCGGTTTGTTACTTTTTGTATAAAATTCAGCACAAGACAATTTTCTATACCTTGGGTTTGGCGCATGCTGGCCTTAGCTGCCTATGTGCCATAAAACCCAACACACACACAACCTCTTTTCGAGAAGCTCACAAAGAGTGAGTTAGAGTGAGAATGTTTTATGGTCCAGTCAAGAAACGTAAGTTTCACGTATGTTTCACCATGCGGTAACAACCTGAAATACCAAAGGAGCGCCCACAATTTGCAGAAGATTCCGCAAAGGAAATTTTTAATAGTTTTCAATTCTCTAAAACAACAAAATTGTTTGCCCTAGCAAGAATAAAGCAAATGAAAGCTGGAAGCCAGCACTGAAGGCCTGTCCGGAACGGGATGGCTGCTCCACAGCTGTAAGAATACGTAATGGTGAAAGCGAGGGAGAAGGGAGCCAAAAGTCTTGACGAATACCCGAGTGCTGGTAGCGTCATCAGTTTGACTGTACTAAAAACTCCGTGCTTTTCATCCAAATTCAATTTTTAGTTAGCCTGTATCTAGCGCCACCAGCAAGATAGATGAAATTTTTTTTGTGGAGCACTGCAGTAAATACGCATATTATCTTGTCAATCAACGCTACAGTAATGCGGTTTTCTTCTTTGGTCGAACGTGTTTTCAGATGCTGTTTTCGTCCGGAGGCAGGTATCAAGTCTCCCGGCTTCCTTCCATTCCGCCGGACTTAATGCAGAAGTTTGCGTACCCCAGTTCATGACGAAAAGCTCTAAATAATTGAGTCGCATGATTTTACGTTCGGTTTTGGCGTAGGCTGTATAAAGGTAAGGCTGACTGAACTAGAAAGTAGACTTTAATGTAACGCGCCAAAAGTTTGTAAGACATTGTGGTATGGTCGTTCCAGGCTGCACGTGTCTTCGTTCGCTTTGGATGACTTTACGCGAGCACCTCCGAGAAAATCTGTTCTCCTCGGGGGGGATGAGAACTCAGTTTATATCGTTGCACAGGACGAGTGAATCAATACTGAATTGTCTGAATGGAGGCATACTCGCTTGTTATACACTGGGTATTCAAAATCATGAATTCTTCTAACGTAACTTTATTAGATTTAATAAATGTTAACACTTCAAGCTATCATAAGAGGTAAATCATGAGAGGCAAGCCTATGGAGCAGAACGTAACATTTTTAAATTCGCAGAAATGGACTAGCAATCTTAGTTTCGTTTTCATTTAAAAGTTGGCAATAAGGGCATTGTAGTCGTGTATTCATATGCACACGCTGCGTTACTCATTAACTTTCCCAGCATTTTCGATACCACCATCATCACTTCAAGGCAATCATCAAGATGACCCGATGTTCTAAATCCCCTCGTTCCATTGCCTTCAAATTTGTACTTTTCCGCAGGCCTGCCATGTTATCGGCAGGAAATTTTCTAAACTCACCCGAATTTTTTATTTCAATTTAAACAATAGTGAGTAAAACTTGTTTACAGTCGGGCCTTGTTATTGTTTTTATAAGCTGAATTTACTCCTGTACATTAAAAAAATATCTTCAAATGGGCTTCAATTGTTTTATTAGTTCACAGTTTCTTAAGTTTCAAAATTGGGCTTCTGGTTGGAGGCGTCGCAAATGTCCTTTTAATTTCGCTTCCATGAGCAATTACTCCTTGCTACACAGCGTGGGGCCATTTATTATAGCAAACCGGCGGGTTCCTAGTGATGGGCAGTAATCGGCTGCGCAAGCACGGAGATAGCATGTATTTTTTTTTGTACACCTTCACGAGTAGGGTATGTTTGCGGACTACAGATACAATAACTTGATGCAGCACCAACTGACTAGCAATAGTTCCACTACTAAACAAAGATTGATGCCGCCAAATCACATACTAATTCATTTGCTTTCGGCACAGAGAGAATCAGAACATAATTAGGGATATTTTTAACAAGCCTGACATGAATCTCAGTACATCAGGTTAATTTATCAGCACTCCTAGCAAACAATATAATAAGCTTGGAAACTGCAAGGCTGAAACCTCAAAATACGTTGTAGCGACTGGAGTGTTTGAAAATAAGTTTGCGTTGATTACCACCTATTAATATTTTAATGAACAAATGATGATGCACTGTGTGTATTCGCGAATGAAGAGGTTATGTCTAAACTTTAAGAATTTATACACTTATGCGCTTATGCGTGAAAATTCGTTAGTATTCACATGACAAGTTAGAGTCCATATGTGTTTGCATTGATTTTATTCTAGCTATCCGTCAGTTCCTATTACATTTTAAGAGTACGCAAGCAGAATGTAAAGCTTACCGCAAACACTCAAGTTCATATTGTGTGCTAGCGATTTTTAAATTTGATTTACTTTATAACAAACACATTGAAACAAAGCCTGATAATGTTTGTCCATGCAACGGTATAACACTCTTACCAAGGCTCACTAGTAAGTAGTTCCGATTTGTAGAAAGCGCTGCAATTTTTCTTTTTTTCACTTGTTTACGCAAGATGGGTAACCTTGAATCACGTAATGCACTCTCCAGCCCTGTGCGCATAAAACGATAATATTAGACTCTGAGCCTAGAGCAGGCAGCTGCCTCTACGTGACGTGCATGTAGATAGGAGGAACGTCCGGTCTCGAAGCAGCCGTTGTTAGTTTGTTGGCGAAGCCTGAACCCTCCAAGGCGGTCAGCCTGTTTTTAATCTCAGATCAGGGGGCACAGAACGTTCACTCGTCTCACGACACGTGGCTATTTGGCGGTCATTCAACACTGTCCGCATCCCACGATAGGGAGCGTCTGAAACGGCAGATGACCCGAAGAAAGCGAAAATGGTACTAAGAAAAAGCAGGCCAAGTTGACCCGCCCGAATTTCCACCGAAACGAGACTGCCCTCCTAGTGCGTATGGCACACAGTTGATACACAGGTAAAACGAGAAGGTTGAGGGGGGCACGTCGTCGCTATATAAAGGGGTCTCTTGCCTCAGTAGAAATATCTGTGGACTCGCTTCGACAGCTGCTTCAAACTCCAGTCATGGTGAGCAAGGAACGCTTACTAGCTGAAACACAAAAGGCACCGTTAGGCAATCATTATTTTTATAATCTGTTCGCTCTCGGGCAAAGCAGCAATGTGCGCCAGTGACGCTGTTTTAGGGCGAAAAGAGTGCTTCTTGAAAATGCTTAGAGTTGTACCTTGCTTTGTACCTAGCTTTAGAGCATTCTTTGAAAAACTCAAAATGTGTAAATGGGTAAGAAGTCAATTACGGATCAGAGGCCGGCCATTTTTTACTTTCACGATATGTTTCCCAGCTCGAGATATTTGATATGAAATGCTAGTTTTGCTTTAGACAGCTATATTCCCGAATATTTCTTTGTTCTCCTCGAAAGCGACAAAATTGGAAGCAACAGAATACTATATTTTATTAAACAGATATTTCAAATTACTGTATACGGCAGGAAAAAGTAAACTTTAAAAATTCTGGCGCCTAAATAATTGAAATAAATGAAGTAAAACTTGTTTCAAAGTTGACGTATGATCGTCCTAGCGATTGCGAGAAATACCTTCAGCTTTGGGCGTTTCCACTGACAGCAATGACTAAACCCTTCTCAAACAAATCGCCCTTATATATTTAGGTTCATGTGCTGCAAACACCTGGCTTTCGCACACGTTAAAACTATATGCGGCAGCGCAAACAATGCAACTGACTAACGAAGAAGTTACGCTGCTTGTTTTGTCCGTTGTATCATCCTGGTTACAATGCAAACTTCGGAGAATGGCGACTCGCTCAAGACTCGTCATGTGCGTTGACGCTCTGTGCAGCTTCGTGCCTGCCTTCTCCTGGCCCTGGCCACCTGCGCCTTCTCCGGCTACGTCGGATACCCGTACACCTACACTGTGGGTGCTCCAACCTACGCCGCTTACCACGCCCCTGTTTCCGCCTCTGTGTCCACTGTTCACACCGTCCCTGGGTACGGCTTTGGCTACGGATATCCTGGCTACACCTACGGACTGGGCACCTATGGCCTGAGCTATGGCTACGGACTCGGCGGACTCGGCTACACCACTTTCCTCAAGAAATGTAAGTTTCCCGTCGCAGGAACAGTAACCTGTTAGTATTGAACTGCCCTCACGTAATGTCAGAAAAGGAGTGATGTCATTTAAGATTGTGCGACACAAAGAGAGGCGTACTTGAATTTTATGAAGCGTACTTTTTCGAACGTTCTGTCATAACGACTTGACGCAAGCATATGGTGTGCATCGTGAACACAGACGCAAAAATAACGTTTCATTATATACATTAGCTTCCGGGCCCAAGTTATGATTCTGTTACCTTCCGCTCCCGACGTCCCGCAAAAGCTCTTACTTTTCAGAATTAAGCACAGAGGTGACAATTCTGAAAACAATCCCACGATTGAGCGAAAGCCGAAACAAACGAGCATATGAGGGTTTCGCCTTACGGTAACTGAATTGTATTTAGCCATCAGAGTGTAAATCGTGTTAGGTCTACTGCTCTTCAAGTCTAAGCTCAGTATAGAATGCTTGAACGGGAAGAAAAATGAAGGAATGCCATCGAAACAAAAACTGTATACTGACCATTTTCAGGAAGAGCATTTAGGGCAATGGCTGCAAAGAGCTCTAGTCTGATATAATGGCCTTGTAACTCTTTCTCCTCATTCCTTTTTTGCAGAGATGGCAAGCTGACTACAGATGCATCAAAATGCAATAAAATTACTTCACCGGCATTAACAATTGTTTTGGCTTTTGTTTCTCTGCAACAAAGATATGCAGCTATGCATACTGCGGCAACAAAAGGCCGCCAGCTAGTATTAGCACTGTGGCTTCGAGGCAAGAAATACGTTGTTCTTCTTTGTCAGCAACGCTAATTCAGAGCAGCGTTGGCGCACGGTTTCGTCACATTACAACACGCTTTCTCATCTTCATTAGGTTCTCTTAAAAGGAAAGGATGGTTTGCCGAGACCTTTTGAATTGATGATGTCATACACGGTGGCGTAATTATTGGGGTGGAGGCAGGGTGGAGCGCACTGTTGTGAACTTCAAGAAAGTGTGTTTGCAGACCGTGAGGGTAGGTAACCGCGGCGTTTACAGAGAATGTGTTACTGATTCTTCGGGTTTGAAATGGCGCAGGCGCCGATAAGACTGTCATTGGACCTTGTATTTTATTATGATAGCATTAGAACCACTATCGTGAACAGCGGCATCTGAAAGAATATAAAGGTGCCTTGAGCGGAATTCGAAACCGCGGCTGCGCGGACACGTGAGTTGTGCTTGCTGCTGTCTTTAACGACTCGCCCATTGTAGCTTTCTTTTACTCATTGGCTTTTTTAAGCAAGTACAACACCTAGAGCGTTTCCGTTGGTAAATTTGTGGACCTCATTTTAACACGACCATACATCTATTGAAGGAGTTGACGAGAGGAAGCTTCCTTGATGAATATGTCGCGCAGCTTGGATACATTTTTAAACTCGTTCATTGTCGCTATCAAGCAGCGACTTGGCTATTGTCGTTTCCTCGCTCCCAGAGTATTATACTATCCGCCGCCTCTTTAATTTGTTCAAGCGAGACAATGCGCTACTTTGCGGAGCTGTGCACAGAAGGCGCCACAGTGCAGCCAACCTTTTCCACTCGAACACTCGAGCCATAGCACTAGTTTGCGTAGCCGTGCGCAAAGGCTGCACAATATCCGTAGCGCAAGAGTTTCTTAACAACTAGCGGGAAAGCTGATGGCACTACACTTCATTCTCCAATGGAATACGCAGGGATGCCGGGAAGACATGGTTTCTTACTTGCCTAGGCTATTCTTGGGCATAAAACGTGAATCAGACGTAAAAATAGACTCTTCTCCAGGGAAACATCGAAGAAATGCTGCGAAAGTTTCTATACCATCCTAACACCGAACTTTCACTTGCGTTCACTCTATCGAAGAGTGACAAACGCCGTATTGAAATAACATAAGGAAGAACACCGCGGCGCTACTAACAGTTTCGAGGTACAATCTACGTTTTCGGCCCAACACTAGGCAAGCCCAACACGAAACCTCGTCTGAAACCTCGCACAAAGTGCTCTTTAAGAAGCTTTCATAGTAGGTGGCTCCTGCTTTCCTTGAAGGTAATATTTAGAAACTCTATGAGTAAAGCATGAGCGCGGACGAGCTAGTTTGTGTCTTTGCGCGAAGAGGGCGAAACGAGTCAAACCGTTCGGGAAAGCGGAGGCCACGGACTGTCGAGTTGTCATCGCCTAGTGATGAAATGGTCGCCTTCAAATTTTCCCCACTATCTGCAAGTACAGCATGCCCAGGCTCGAGCTTCCGCTTTAGACGCTCCCGTCTTTGTAATTCTTTTTTCACGCGGCATTAATTGTGAAGAGTACGTTCATGTATTGTTTTGCTGACATTTTGCGAACCTCCCGTGTAGTAGACAGTGAAGGTCCGCAGCGAAGTAGGGCTTCACAGTAATAACAAGGAAATTTTTTCTCAATAACATAAGTTTAGCGCTTTTCGCGGATTGCTGACAACTAGCGAAAAATTGTTCCCGCAAACAAATGGGGCCAGAAGTAAACTTCAAATTCGGCAAAATGTCTGCAAGAGGAGCACGTTGAGCTCTACTGTTTCCACTTCGAGTTATTGATAAAATCGCTCTCGCCCTACCATAAACTTGCCGGCCCGGTTAGCTCAGTTCGTACAGCGACTGCTTGGGTGAAGCGGTGGTCCCGGTTTCGAACCCTGCACCAGGATGAATTTTTCTTTAACAGCGAACTTTCTGAGAAAGCTCTATAGCTTCCCTTTGTAGCCGTATATGGCTGTGGCTTGGGTGGATGCCAGTGAGTAATCACTCCCTTATTACAAATCTACTCCACCTTGGCAGATTCCCCTTAACATTCGGCCAACACAATTTGTTATGCGGTCGACACAAATGAAGGCTGCGAAGCAGCATTCACAATAAATCACAGACATTTAGCAATACTCTGCACGGTGTCCTCTCGTCTTTCGAGTTGTCGACCGGCTTAAATCGGCCATACCACGTGAATGGGCGTCATCACACTTGTCCTCAAGTTCACTTTTAGGTTCATTGCTGATAGTCTTAGCTGGAATGGCTGATTTACGCATACAAAACTCTCGCGCCAAACTTTCTCATAAACGAAGGGAGCAGTGAGGGGTATGCCACTTCTGCTTCAAGTATTGTAGTGTCCTCAAACCGTTCTTGAATTTTAATTGAACGAAATGATCTGAGTTATTAACTTGAGAAAAATAATTCGTTTATGCATTATTGTTTGGGGGAAGGTGACATGCGGGGCTTTCGCACCGGGTGCCGTTTACCCTAGTGACGTCACTGCTTTGTCTCCGCACAGATAGCGACAGAGCTATTGTTCATGGACAATCTTATCTCGTCATTTTTTTTCACTTGTTACAAACAGTCATAGATTGTTGTAAAAAATGACAAAATTATTATAAGCAATCGACATGTCATTAAAGTTGTTGGCCTACAGCGGACCAGAGCAACAGAATGGGGGCTACAAATTGGGGGACAGGGGAATGTAAGCTTCGCCTAAACGTATAATGCGATAGCGTTAGTAGTTCAGTAGAACTTGATGCGGGCTAGTTGGTCACTAATTTTTTGAAAACTGCATGCAGTGCTAGTAGGAACACCACAGGGCAGGGAGACAAGAAAACAAAGAAGGATGCTACTAACAACTGGTTCATTTTTGGTCCAGGGATAGAATTTATAGGCATTAACATATCACATGACACGACAATAGCATGTTTACGGCTGGAACCGCCCCCATGTGCGCACGTGATGTGATAATGCCTATATATACCACCCTTCTTCTTTGTTTTGTTGTTCTCTCTCTGTGGTCTTCCTAATAGCGCTACATTAATTTTTCAAAGAGCGTCATAGGTTCCTTCTGCGGCCTGGGTTTTTTTTTCTTTTTGCCTAGCACTCCACAGACACTGGCATGGTTCATTATTTTATTTTTTATTATCTTAATATTGTTTCATTTGATCTTGCTATTTTACACTATACTTTATAATAAACGACAAGACTAAAAATGTCACTCTTTAACCAAGTCGAACGAACGTTCCTAAGTGGACGAGGGTAACGCTCGCAGCTCTGGACCCACTGAGCGACAGTTCGAGCACCGGCTGGACTCGTGTTGCTCTGCTTTCTTCAGGGGCAGTGCTTATGATGTTAGAATGTCGTCACGACCCTATAGAACAATAATCAATTGTGCGGTGACGCCATCACTGCTGTACGGCCTCATCATTTTGATGCATTTTAATTATCCTTGCGACGTTATGTGGCTGTGATGTCACGACCCTCTCGACCAAACCTGATTTTTTCGACACGCCAACTACACCTAACGCACTTTCTCTGAACTAGATCCACTGATAGCGAAACTCCCACAGAGTTCCACCATCATGACTGAGCGAAGCATGATTTTCATGGTGCCACCTGGGACAGGCGCTGTTTCCCAGTGACAAAAGGGGTGGCGTTTTAATGCGTGTGTGTGCGGCACAGGTTTCGATTTTTTTTTCGTGATTTCAACACACAATGCCAATAACCAGAAAGACAATGGTGCACGGATCAGCCGGAAAATATTGTACGGAGAAATTTAAGTTGATTTAAGTAGACAATAGTGCTGGCTGCAAAGCTACTTCAACTCATTTTCGACTGAGCTGATTTGTGTAATTTTTAGCTCACCCCCCAACCATGGTTATGCTTCCGTCATCGTTGGCTATGTCTTTCGTCGCGCGTCAAAGGTATGGTGCAGCTTTTTTATGGAGGCGCATTCCTACATAAATGGGAGCATAAAGTTAGTGCTACAACCCTATAAAAGTGAGTCACATTGTTTGTACAATTCTACTACAGAAACAATTGAGTGCTCCAACAGAAGTTTTGTTAAATCTAAAGCCATGCCTTATTTATTCAAGATCATAGATTCAGATTAGTCGCGATATAAAATGAAATGACATATCGAACGGCAGAAGGCTTACCGCCTTTCATTCTGTTCCCGTGGAGAGCTAAAACGTAGACCCAGGAGATAGTCAAATGATTTGAGCGTAGCGTCTGCAAACGAAACGTGGTCAGGCTGTAAAACAGTCTCTCACGGACAAGAAATGTACTATAAACGTAAAAAAAACGCGAACAAAATAACGTGGACGCGAAAACGCAGAACTATTAGTCCCTAATTGATAGGTAATGTAAAACAAGTTTGATACCAGCAAAATGCAGCCTGTTGCGTTTTCAGAAGAAAAAAATTAACTGCGCTACTTTTCAGTTTCTTTTAAAACTAAGCACACATCATGATTTTCGCGATTCAATTTACTGCTCTCGTTTCATTGATCATGGCACAAGTAAGTGTAAGCGAATGCATGAACAGTTGAAACTGCACTTTTTGAAGGATGAGTTTAAAGGGCAAGAATGAAAGCTTAAACGTCCCCAACTTATAATCTAGTCCACAAAGTCCTCATTCATAACAGTGTTTGCTGCACCACTGACAGCTCGTCACTGACAGAGCGCACCGAAGCATAAAGGTTTGGTTTGATTTATTGGGGTTTAACGTCCCAAAGCAACTCAGGCTATGAGGGACGCCGTAGTGGAGGGTTCCGGAAATTCTGACCACCTGGGGTTCTTTAACGTGCCCTGACATCGCACAGTACACGGGCCTCTAGATTTTCGTCTCTATCGAAATTCCACCGCCGCGGCCGGGATCGAACCCGCGTCTTTCGGGCCAGCAGCCGAGCGCCGTAACCACTGAGCCACCGCGGCGGCTCGAAGCTTAAATGGTATATCGCAAGATCGAACTCCGTCTGTAGTAGACCCTTTTAGAATGATCGCATTAAACGCTACAAATTTAAAGCGACTGCAGCGTTTAATACATCCCTGAAAAGTGCCGTTCACCTACCTGACTTCAAATAATAACTCGTTTATCACAATGAGCTAACTCTGCTCCGTTAACGCGACGCAAAAACCAAAACACGCACCAAAAGGGGCAGAGGAACGGTTTCGAGGAATGCGTCGCGCGCCTTGGGAGCAATGAAACCTTTCCTTCAGTTTTTAATGCCAAAGGGATGCCGACGGGTACAGTGAGACAACGGACGTGTGCAGGTGTGCATTCACAGAACATGCTGCCCCCCCCCCCCCTTGAGCTAAGCGCTGACGCATCGTCGTCGGAATGTCGGAGAAGGCGCAGTTGTCACGTGCGCTCAATCCTGTTCGCCTTGCTGTCATTGTGAGCTGAAGCAGGACTAGCACAATGAAACGTGGAAATATTTGGCATGATAACACACGTTGTTCGCATCATTCCTTTCCGTTCCACAACGAGACTGTAACATACGCTAACGGGGCGGTCTCGGACACACACGGAATAGACTACAGCGCACGCCATTTAGAGCCCCCAGTCTTTCACCGCAGTTACTCAGCTCGGCCCGTACAGTTAACCCCTACCGTTTCCATCCTGGAAATTGTCCCCGTTGTGCACACCACCATCTCACTGACTTAGTTATCCGCATATCAGGACGCACTATGCAGATGGACTCTACGGATTCCATTAGCTCTCATTAGAACTGCGCAATCTCTGCAGACCACCACGATAGCTTTGAAGAAGTGCTATTTTGACCTCTGATCCTTTTTTATCGACATTCCATCCATTTCTGTGCAGCAGAGACTTTCAATCCTCAACTTCTTTGCTCAGGGAACTGGTCTGCTTCTGATCCACCAGTGCTCCAACCGTTCGCTGCTAACGTCTGCAACGAATGCATTTACTTCGTCTTCTCTTCTGGTCTCTTGAAAAATATTTGCGCCTACCTCCGCATCTGAATACATACTGATGTATTCTAGTGCAATATTAAAAATATTAATAATAATAATCGGTATTTTGGGGAAAAGAAATGGTGCAGTATCTGTCTCATATATCGTCGGACACCTGAACCACGCCGTAAGGGAAGGGGTAAAGGAGGAAGTGAAAGAAGAAAGGAAGAAAGAGGTGCCGTAGTGGAGGGCTCCGGAATAATTTCGACCACCTGGGGATCTTTAACGTGCACTGACATCGTACAGCACACGGGCGCCTTACCCTTTTTCCTCCATAAAAACGCAGCCACCGCGGTCGGGTTCGAGCCCGGGAACTCCGGATCAGTAGTCGAGTGCCCTAACCACTGAGCCACCGCGGCGGGCCTAGTGCAAAAGCTGGAATTGTATATTACGATATTTTTCACAGTGCACATGAATTGTCAGCTCGTGAATATTTCTGTTGCAGTTGCGCGTTCTAAGACACAATCTGGCTTTCTGAACTTTCTTTTCATGTGCCTCCAATATGGCGCGCCCAATCACGACGTCTGCAGTGTGCCACAGTGGCATGGTCCGGCTGTGCGTTCCTTGAAACCTCGTGCATTTTGTAACTGCGTTGGGAGGCCCAGGAAGACACGACGTCAAGATTCCACGGTAAACCTCCGGCTAACTGTCCTTCTACACTTATCGCACGTTGTGGCATGCACGCGCTCGCGCCGCGCTTCGTTCTCGTGCTGATGAGATTGTTTACCTCAGTAACCATTGCACATACCCGCGCGGGGGGGGGGGGGGGAGGGGGAGAAGGGGGTGTATTGGCCATGGTACGGTGGTGAATGTCTTTCCAGCGGAGCGGCCTCTTCGTCTTCTTTTTTTTTGCCGTTACAATATGTGCCTCCGGACGCATATTGAGAAGAGATCGATCTCTCTAAAAACTAGCTGATGATTACGCTTGTCGGTAATGCGATTGTTGAGTGCATTTGCTGCAGCATTTGAGCTGTAGACGACCACGTACGCAACACGCAGTGGCGAACGAAGGCACCCTGGCTTTCGGCTTGAGCAGCGCACACCGGTCCGCTGCCGCAGAGCCTCTCGTCGGACGAACGGACGACTGCGCGCCGTACCTTCTTCCTCCAATTCCCTCCTCACCCCTTCTAGCTATTGCTGTACTTCAATCCACTACTTTGCTGCTCGTTCGGTCTGCCGATTACGCCGAGGCAGACGGAGAGGGACCACGTTCAAGCCATGGACGGACGCAAAAGACATGCTCACTAAAGCACCAGTGGTTATTCCGCGCCTGTGCAGGTGGCCTACTGCGAAGTACTGTGCAAATGTTGTCAGCCGCTCAGAAGCTCCGGAGGCGTGCACTCTTATCAGGAAAAGCTGCGAAAACACGCGCTTGTACGCTGGGAAGAGCACAGGACGGACGGCAACTTTCAACTTTATTTAATTAAAGGTGCTACCGAACGGTGCAATAGACCATGAGGAGAATAAACATGTGCGTAGAAAGAAGAAACTCGGAAGCGACAAAACGAGACAGAAGGACGAGAAAACATGTGACGACATTCTGTCAATGGGAGGGTCGGACTTCGGGGCCATGCGCAGCGAAGGATGTGGGCGGCACTTTTCACACGTTGGTGTCACTTGTAGTTCACTGGGGACCTTATGTATTACGGCTCTTTACGTTAAAAAAAATCACTAAAGGAGGGCCTTGTTGACCTCATTTGCGGTGAGGTGGAAGCCTTTAACACGGTGTTGCTGCTTGTGTCACTGATGCGTGGTTAACATGATAATCAAGTACAGAATTGTCCGTGAACCTTCAATGCTGTAGAAACTGGAGGGTGTTTGGGAGGCATCCATCTGATTCGACGTAGCCGTTCTGCAAACACTCTCCAGCGTCCTAGACCAGGAGAACTACATGGACGTCGGAAGGAAGTTGCGTAGTCGTTAGCACTCTCGGCTGCGGAACGAAAGGATGGTGGTTAGAATGTCATCGTGCACAAAGATTTCTTTTTTTTATCGAGCTGAAGAGCGTAAGGACGGAAGGACGGACGCGAGCATGAGCCATTAAATGCTTTCGCCTTAATTGGGCAGATGCCCGCGTCGATGCGTGACCTCAGGCGCTGGATGTAACGCTGAACGGACGGACGGGAGAATGAGGCTTTCGCCTTAACACATATTTTTCACATAATCTGAGAGATGAATAGGCTCAGAAGATCCAATAACGCTTTTGCACTCGTCAACCATTCAGCTGACTTTTTCGAGAAGCCGGGTTTTGAGCCGGCCAACATTATATTGATTTAAATAAACTGACCAGGTATTTTGCCTCAAATGTTGTTTATTAAAAATACCGACTTGAGGAGTATTGGTATCTCCAGAGCAGCCATGTTTCTTGGGGTAGTGATTGTCTCTGCGAAAAGAAAAGAGGTTACTGTAACACATGTGCAATTAAGAGCCGATTTCTCGACGATAATTGCATGTATTTCTTGAGGTTTATTTTCGATTCGATAACAATACAGTGTGAGTTGATACCACTTATGAAATCCCTGGGCCTCAATTAGGGAGGCAAATCGATAATAAATACTTCCGTTATTGTTGCTCTCACACTCGTTCTAAAATTTGATTTTTCGCGTAGTCAGTCCGCATGACATAAGAACAGTCTCGCACAATGGTAGTAAGTATAACAGGTAAAGTTCTTAGCTCAATGTGTTCTGACCGTAGCTGCGTTCCAGCCGATGTTATGGCTCGCGAGCATACCAAAAAGAGTGCGGGCTCCGGTATGTAGGGGAGCTGTTCAAATATTACTCTTCAGAAGACCTCTTCCGAAAAGTACGGCCACCTACTGTTTTTTCTTACTGTGTACGTTGTTGAATCTGGATGTATATTGACTGCAGATAACAAAATCAACTCACATATTTGACATGCTCAAGACAGACTAAGAGGCGCATAGGATTGGACAAGTGGGGCACACATGGTAAAGAGAAGAATAACGCAGGAGTCTTCATCGTTACTTCCTCGTTACTTGATGCTGCGCCATTCTTCCGTTTAGTAAGACGGACCTTCCTGCATTAATGTATTTTCTGGTTTTTCTACAGTTCATGCGGTGGCAACACAATATAACAAGTGTTTGTGCTTTATAATGGGTCCGGCATTTGATGACGACAAGAAGGCTACATACACACAAAATAAAAATAAAAGTGCTCTCCAACTACTTACACTTCTTCTTACGCAGGAGGAGGTTGGTGTAGTGGAAAGGACTTCCAAGGCCGTAGCCGTAGTTAAGGCCGTAGGCCCCAAGGCCATAGCCATAGCCAAAGTGGCCCAAGCCGTAGCCGAGGGTTCCAACGCCGTAACCGTAAACAGGGGCGGCCAGCACTGGAGCAGCGTGGTAGGTGGCGACAGCAGGAACAACGTGGGCAACGGTTGCAACCTTGGTCACAGCCGGAGCAGCGGCAACGGTGGCAACCGCCGGGGCGGCGTGGTAGGTGTCGACGCGGGTAACAGCGGGAGCAGCCTGGACTGCGGCGACCTTCGTGACGGCTGGGGCAGCAGCAACGGTTGCCACTGCGGGGGCGGAGTGGTAGGTGTCAACCCGGGTAACGGTTGGGGCCGCCTCAACGGTGGCCACCTTTGCGACGACTGGGGCGGCAGCGACAGTGGCGACCGCCGGAGAGGTCTGGACACTGGTCACCTTAGTGACGACCGGAGCGGCATGGTAGGTGTCAACCTTGGTGACGGTGGCTGGAGCGGCAGCGGCCACAACAGGGGCTGCGGCAACGGTAGCGACAGCAGGTGCAGCATGGTAGGTGTGGACGCGAGTAACAGCTGGAGCAACAGCAGTGACTGCTGGAGCGGCGTGGTACGCAACGGCTGCTGGTGCAGACACGGCGGCAAAGGCTCGGGCGCCAATGTAATCACCCAGAGGAACACCCGGGTACACATCAACACCCGTGGTGACGACTGGGTGGCTCAGAGCGCTAGCCACTAGCGCGAGAACGAGGCTTGCACGGAACTGGAAGTGCAAGAGGATGGGATATAACTACCTCTAATGCAAAAAATATCCTGTGAACAAACAATGACATTTGCCTCTGTGTGTGTGTGTGTGTGTGTGTGTGTGTGTGTGTGTGTGTGTGTGTGTGTGTGTGTGTGTGTGTGTGTGTGTGTGTGTGTGTGTGTGTGTGTGTGTGTGTGTGTGTGTGTGTGTGTGTGTGTGTGTGTGTGTGTGTGTGTGTGTGTGTGTGTGTGTGTGTGTGTGTGTGTGTGTGTGTGTGTGTGTGTGTGTGTGTGTGTGTGTGTGTGTGTGTGTGTGTGTGTGTGTGTGTGTGTGTGTGTGTGTGTGTGTGTGTGTGTGTGTGTGTGTGTGTGTGTGTGTGTGTGTGTGTGTGTGTGTGTGTGTGTGTGTGTGTGTGTGTGTGTGTGTGTGTGTGTGTGTGTGTGTGTGTGTGTGTGTGTGTGTGTGTGTGTGTGTGTGTGTGTGTGTGTGTGTGTGTGTGTGTGTGTGTGTGTGTGTGTGTGTGTGTGTGTGTGTGTGTGTGTGTGTGTGTGTGTGTGTGTGTGTGTGTGTGTGTGTGTGTGTGTGTGTGTGTGTGTGTGTGTGTGTGTGTGTGTGTGTGTGTGTGTGTGTGTGTGTGTGTGTGTGTGTGTGTGTGTGTGTGTGTGTGTGTGTGTGTGTGTGTGTGTGTGTGTGTGTGTGTGTGTGTGTGTGTGTGTGTGTGTGTGTGTGTGTGTGTGTGTGTGTGTGTGTGTGTGTGTGTGTGTGTGTGTGTGTGTGTGTGTGTGTGTGTGTGTGTGTGTGTGTGTGTGTGTGTGTGTGCGTGTGTGTGTGTGTGTGTGTGCGCGCGTGCATGTGCGTGCGTGTGTGTGTGCGTGTGTGTGTGTGTGTGTGTGTGCGCGCGCGCGCGTCCGTGCTGGGGGGCGGGGTGGTAGATGTTTGGAGTAGAAAGGCGACGGAAGGTGCCGAAAGTGGTACAAGAAGGGGAAGCGGTAAAGAGCACATGACGACAAAATTGGGACGAAGGTATTTTATATATGGGCACCAAAGCATTCTAATACTTTTTAACAAAGGCCCTCTGTTTCAGCTGAGAAAATGAGGGCAAGAGAGCCGATATGCTGAGGAAAAGACCCAGAAGCGCCTCCGTCTTTGATTCTGCAATTTGCTTCGTTTTATGCAGAGGTCAGGCTGTGTAAAAAATGTCCGGTGCTACTAAACTGCGCCGCTATTCTTTCTGGACGAGCAGGTGGCTTGTTTGAAGCAGCGAGAATGGCTCTTTTTACGTGCGTCATTCCGCCCGTGACGGGGGAAATAGTAATGGTTCGTAATTATGTGGTAAGGTGTGCAGGAAATTTTTACCTGGCTAAGCTTACAGGAAACCTTTTCCAACAATTGTTTTCCTGTAATTCAGGCACCGAAAACCCGCAGATGCGTTCAGTACCACATTTTTTTTATAATAATGAAATGTTCGGGGAATTACTTGAGAACAAATTTGCAGCCAGTGGCAATGATCATTGGTGCAGGCATCCAATGCGTGGGAAGAGTTGTACGTGGTTACATGTGCTGAACGCGGTGTATGTTTCTGGCTAATATGCTTCATAATCAGCAAATCAGAATTATCTTATAGCTATGAGTTCAATGATGGAGAAAACTGCTTGTTTGGTGGCATGGAGATATGCTAATTAGTAGGACATCATCTGCACTGGAACTCTAATTAAAGCATTGTGCATGCAAAGAAGTTCTTCCTAAAGACCGAGGAGAAAGGCGAAAAAAGATTTGCTATAAATCGAGGAACTATATCTCAACTTGGTTTGTGCTGTGGCATTCAAAACCACGAGAAAATATAATCTTTCAATTGCCTCGTTCGAAACTCTATCTCTGGTACACTTGTGATAGCTTGTTCTACCATGCTCCTTTCTGTAACCGTACGTATAACTACTATGCTCATGTGGATAGCGCCAATTCGAATAGATGAATCCATAACCATAAAGCAGGAAACATTGCTTCGGCGTTTAAAAAACATGCGGAGAAGTCTTGGTACTTACTGCAAACATAGTTGTCGTTCGCTCCAGCCTTCTGAGGTTGTCACGGTACTGCTGAAGTGTACAGCGTTTGGAAGCCCTTTTATACTCCTCTGGGCCTGTAGCAGTCAAGAAAGCAAACATGCGATGAGAAAAAAATGGACATGAAAACTCGACGGCGGTTGTCCATCCGCCTGTTGAGGCGAATACATTTGCGCGTAATGCATGCGAAATGCTCCCTAAAGCAATTTCGCAGTAAACGAGAAAAATAAATAAACTAAGAGGAATGTACAGTTATGTCAATACCGCCAGCTTCGGTTCAAGAACGTGCCTTTAATGTTGATGAAACGTGGGACCGCCCTGCCATCCTTGTAGCTGATCGTGCGCTTAATTTCAGTCTAAAGGCACGAACTCGCCAGCTTATCGTTAAAAACTCACCACCGCAATCGCGGCTTGATGTTGAAATACTTAACGTCTGGCTATATTTTTAGCAAATTTCCTCAATCGTTGAGAGTGCCCATTTACAGGCAGCTGGAATGGTGCTTTGCGCGGTATTGAAACCAACGTTGCACTTTTTTTTGTGGTGTCTCAGCTTATCAGCTTATGAAATTTTATAGTACCCTATGCTCCTGAAGGTTCGAGAAAGGAAATACGCTAACCATCCGTATTGCTCAAACTGCAATTTTCGTTGAAAGCACCCAGAAAATGGAGGCAAAAAAAGCAATGTCAATCACCGTCTCTCCTTACGTTCTGCTACAAAATTAACACTAATAGTTTTGCGGGGTGTTTAGACAAAAAATACCCAAAGTAAATGAAACAAGCGTTGCTACCGAGAAAATTCTTGATGCCTGGGTCCGTGAAATTTAATGCGCACTTTTTAACGTGATAGCATTAAAGCCTCTTTGACCAGAAAATCCACCGTCTGCGTTGTGAGGGGAAAATAACGAGCTTGACTCTGGCAGATAATGCCCAGAGTGCAAACTAGGAGGCGAGTGCGCCACGTATAGGTTCTGTGACATTTGCGGCGTCATCACAACATGCCCACCAGATAGCGAGCAAACTTCCCACCGCACCGTAGGAGGTGGCAGTTGGGAAGAGCAATGTGGGTCGCACAAGGCTCGCCGCTGGCAGGCGCATCGCTTAACTGATTCACCACTGTGCCGGAAGGGGTATGAGGTCTCACAGGGATCTATGAATGTAAAGTAGAGAATGACATTCGGCATATATGGGAACTAACCTACAGCTGCCTTAATGTGTGATATTTTTACACATGCACTGAATAAAAAGTATTGGAGCTCTTTATTCTAAAGTCAACTGAACCAAATGGTAAGGTACCACAGGCACCACCAAAACGGAATGTTATATGAACTAAACAATGTTCGCAAATACTTTTTTAGCTCCAATTCAGAGAGAATGCGACAACAGCAACGGGGGGAAATCTTTGTCGCAGTGGTAACCATGCATAGGCTTTAAATCTTCGTATACGGGATCAAGCTAGATTAATCCAAAACGAAAAAGCAGGCGTAGTGGTTCAGTGGTGCGAGCGCTCTGCTACTCAGTCGGCCGATCCGGGTTAAATCCTGGCCGGCCGCGGTGGCCGCGTTTTCATAGAGGCGACACGCAAGGCGCCCATGCTCCGCACCATGTCAGCGTACTTTAAATAACCCCACGTGGCCTAACGTAATCCGCAGTCCTCCACCATGACGTCCCATTTAGCCCATCGGTCTTTTCTGGACGCTAACCCCACAATTTATACTTTCTGGTCTAAAGTGGAAGGAAGTTTTGTAGCGATAGCTAAATTACGGCAGCATTCCGAGCCTTCGGCGTGGCGGCTCCGTGACGGTGGCGGCGCCGTCAGGCTGTCACGTGGTTGGTCACGTGAAGCGGAGCAGTTGCCGGCGGCGCGGCGCCGTGGCAAATCACGTGGTTCGTCATATGGTTGGTCACGTGACCAAGTTCCACTAGGCCAGCTGTAGCTATCGTGTGACTGCAGGTTTAACGAGAGCTAAACCGCCAGCAATTTTTTTTCCCGTCTTAATACCTAACGAGGCAATGCTCGGCCAGGCAGTTTGAAACTTGGCCATTTTTTTCGGATGTTTGTGTGGTCAGAAGGTCCACAGAAAAAAAAGAAGAAAAACTCTAACAAAAGGTGGCCAGTACTGCAATCTCTCACGTTTAGGGAGCGACTCGGCTGCTACTTCAGGGATGACTAGATGGAACAAGAAAGCCCTATTTTAGCATTCTGGCTAGTATGGGCTAGATGTGAAAAATTTTAGAATGATAAAAACTACAAAAAAACGTAAAAACATCTCTAGGCGGAAAATAAGCACCTCGCGGCAAATTCGCGGTGAAATCGAAGGCGGAGAAAACAGCCGTTCAATTCAGGGTGTTCCTTTTTGCTGAAAGCCAGCCTCTGATTTTCTCTCTGAAACACAGCGAGACATACTACAAGAAAACGGTTTCAAATTGGGCTAGTTGGTAGTTAGCATGGTCAAACATAATTGCTCTTTTAGACTGACGTGGGAGTCTCTCAAGTCTCTTGTCCCCTCCCATGGCTCCGCTTGGTGTTACACAGTGCTTTCGCTACGTCGATGACATTTTAGTCTGCGCTGACAACACTCTGGCCATACCGAACCTTGTAGGAAAAACACTGGAACAATTCAAGTTAGCCCACTCAGGGCTGACCTTCACTCGTGAAGTTCCCACGAACGGCAACCTGCAGTTCCTTGATCTGGCTTTGTCCCTGGAGACCCACTAGTGCTGGGAGTACGCAACAAGCAGCGAAAAAGGCATACTGCCGTATGACTCGGCCCTCTCAAAGCTGATCATGCGAAACATGGCCATGTCTTGTTTCGAGCAGGCCATAAATAGGTCCTGCAGCCACAAGATGCTAAGTAGTCCGAACAACCAGGCAGCAAGACTGGTAAATTCCGGTTACCCGAAACCACTGCTTGCATCACTAGCAGAAAAAGTGCTTAAACAATTTGTGAAAGCAACGGACCGAGGCAAAAAGCAAGAAAAAAAAAGTCCCGTGGTTCTACTGTACATTCATGCACTTTCTCACAATTTGAAAAAAGTTGCAGAAAGGCATGAAGTGCAAGTAGTTTTTTCCGCACCAAGAAAACTAAAAGGAATGTGCGCGAAGGTAAATTAAGAAACCAGTCCCGGAGAAGAGGAGTCTTGTGGCGTCAGGCACACAAACAGGTTCGTCGAGTGCTGTGAAGGAGTGGTTTACAAGATACCGCTATCTTGCGGCCGAGTATATGTGGGCCAGACGGGCAGATGTTTAAATGAATAGCTCAGAGGGCATAACCGCAAATGCTGGCAGATTAACTCACCTGGAAATCTGGCGGCGCATTGCGCCAGATGCGATAGCTGCAAACCCCACTTCCAACAGACTACAGTTCTGCTGAAATCCAGGGATAAGACAACCAGGGAGCTGTGGGAAGCCTTCTGCTTGGAATCAGGATAAGAAGGGACGTGTGTTAGTGACCCTTCAGTTTTGCTTACCAAACAATAAAAGCAGTTCTTGGACAAGAGATACCAAACATAAACCGATCTGCTGGGACAAAGTCTTTCTGATGCTTGACGATACGAAAGCAAAGTTGCTGGTTCAAATGTGTTTTTTATGTTTTGACAAATTAATCTTACATGTGTGTGCACGCCGCAATAAACCTCAGTTGATAGTTTGCGCACCAGTGTTTGTGTCGCCCCTGTGTTCTCCCACGTCAATCTAAAAGCGAAAATATGTTTGACCATACTACATGAAGATAAAAAAAAACCTTAACGCTTTCTGCACTAATAGAGTCAACTGACACCGCAATACAAATGTTCCGCTCGCTCCTTAGTAACGGAGGAAACTACTATTTAATTCTACCAGGACTGTTCCTCTGTAATTCGTTTTGCTATCGGCATCACTGCTATCTCATTTCCGTCGAGCTGTGCAGTCTAAGGTAGAAAAAGCAGCAGGAAGGTTGACATGCCTGTAGATGACGAATTATGCGAAATATGACGATTTATATTTCGCTATCCATTCCCAATTTTCTGCTCTCATTTCGAAATATTTTTTTGAAATGGCTGCCCCAACTCATATCCGCGTCGTAAATATTATCGAATGCATAGAGGCTTCGCAGCGCAAGGTTTTGACATGTAGGATTTTGACTCCATCAGGGCTCACGGGTTGCCACCGTTGGCCTTGAGTGTTGACAGGTGGTCTTTCTAGAAGATCTGCTAGTTTCAGAATGTGCTAATATTTATGAGTTTGTTCGACTCCTGACATGTATATTCTTTGCGGCAATTAGACGAAATTCTAAATTAGCTTTTAGAAGAACTGCGAAATTTAAATTTTCGTATCGTAGAAGGTGAATGTTAGGATCTAAGTTTGGCAATGACAATAAGGATATTGGCGCAGACCATTCGAAGCAAGGGAACGCTACGAATAAATGAACCCCTGAACTCGCGATTTTATTTCTATTTTTTGCCGCTGCCTTCCTACTGTGAGCATCGGCTGCAAGCTGCAAGAAGCGACCAGGACGTGCTCACTGCAACTCGAGCACCGCCGCTTGTGCAACACGGGCGGCGTGTCCTGAGTGCTGGTAACAATGCAGAGTGTTTGGCTACTTTTAGCGCGAAAGCGCTATTCCTGTGGGTAAACTCCGAGCAAGATCTTGCATTGTTTGCGGGTTTTTACCAACCGAAAAAAAAACATTTAAAATAAATAAAAAAAATTCAATAAACTAGAAGGATAAGAATCGGGTGCAGCGCACATGGCATGTTCTCTCAGATCATGAATGGCAGTTAGCCAATATCCTTCAAGATAAAAGTGTACAACAGCTGCATCTTACCGGTACTCACCTACGGGGCAGAAACGCGGAGGCTAACAAAGAGGCTAGAGCTTAGGTTAAGGACAACACAGCGAGCCATAGAAAGAAAAGCGATAGGTGTGACGTTAAGAGACCGGAAGCGGGCAGAGTGGGTGAGGGTACAAACACAGGTTAATGACATCCTAGTCGAAATAAAGAGAAATGAATGGGCTTGGGCAGGGAATGCAATGTGAAGGCAAGCTAACCGATGATCCTTAAGAGTAGCGGAGTGGATTCCAAGAGAAGGCAAGCCTAGCAGTTGGCGCCAGAAAGTTAGGTGGGCGGTTGAGATCTAGAAGTTTGCAGGCATACGGTGGGCGCAGCTGGAAAATGACAGGGTTAATTGGAAAGACGTGGGAGAGGCATTTGCCCTGCAGTGGATGTAGTCAGGCTGATGATGATGATGATGATGATGAAACACTCGCGAGTGCGGTTCGAATCCGCGGCTGCGCGAATAGATGAGCCTCGCTGGCCACTGTGAGAGAGCACTAGGCTATCGCCGCCGCCAAATGTGCCTCGTGTTAAACTGCGACACACTCTTGCGCTGTGCATTGCACATGCACCATCGATTCATCAACTAGTGCTGCTATAAACTATTTGAGCGTTGAGCTGAGTGGCGATAGTGACAGAGAGAAGTGCGCTGCTTACGTTGGCGTGGACAACGCCGTGCAGAAGCACTGCACTCGGGAAGTACGCGTAGGCGTGGACAACATTTCTATTTAAACGCAGCACTTTCGCATATAGGCCGCCGGCGTACATTGAGTGAATTGGCATTGACGATGAAAATGTCAAAGACACGCATGACTACCTCCCTTTACTAGTGGACCCTTTAATCGCGCTTTTAGTTAAGTGGCGGTAGTGCCCTCTTGCAGAAAGCTCTGTTTTCGCACTATTTTGCGTGCTTGGTGATGCCAAACCACCAGCTATTTTTCTAGAATCCGGATTCTGCTTGCCTATAAACATTTCCTGCTTTCTCGCTGGCGGAGGGATATCCGCGGCACGTTCTGCTATGAATGAAAGAAAATTTCTTGTCGCCTGAACAGAATATAATTGATCAAGATGCAGGCGCTGCAAATTATTTTCTTTTTTACGAACTCGTCTATAGTCACCAGCCGGTTTAAAGACAAGTGCGAGCCAGATGCACTGTGCCTCGGGCTAGCGGAGCATTTATATGAGCGAAGTTTCGCACTAAGCATTATTGAAGAGATTTTTATAGGCTAAAGAAAAGAAGGTGTTACAGATGCGGGGAAAAGCTTCATCTTGTCCATACCTGAATGCCAGGAAGGCTATCAAAGTTTCTAGCATACTTGTTTTTTGACGTGATGTACTATCAGCGGAAAAACTCACCAGTTTGTTGCAAGAACGAGCTTGAATGACACTAAGTCTATGGTAATAGGAAAGATATGAGTCATTTGCAGAAAGTGGAAGATCCATCTATCTCTTAGAAAACAAAAAAACCTGCTTTAAAGTTCTCCATTCCTAGAAACAAGACATTTTTTAGTTCAGTTCTTTGCTGTGAAGTGCGGTAACGAAAGTGGTCCATTTCGCATTTTGCACTAACTGAGCCCTGATGTCCTATTTTGAAACCTCAGCTCTATATATCAATTAATCTTTGACCACGACTTTTACATTTTGCTGCGTTGTTATGGGGCCTTAGACATTGTAAAAGCAGAGAGCAAACAATCTGCCACCAAAATAAAAAAATGCGTGGTTAAAACGTTCGAAGGAATTTTATTTTACGAACCGTGAGGGATGCGTCGGTGCGGACAATACATGATGATTTTACAGCAAGGCGCACATTATCGATGTGTTATAGTTTAATTACAATACGATTATTAAACTGAAATTAACTATTCAACGTTTTATTGCGGTTTTCGGGCGCAACAGTGCTTTTAAAACTGAAGATTGTAAACATCGATGGTGGACCCAGTTTTTGAGACTTCTTGATCGGTGCTGTCGTTTGAAATATCGAGGGTCAAAAGTAGGTCTTCGAAAGGCCTTTGATTTGGCTTTCCCGCATTGCGTCATATTATAATCGCATCGCTGCGCATGGTATCGCCGCAGAATTACGTTAACTTATTCTTCATCATAAAATATCGCAACTGCGTCTGTATATGCAGCTTTAGAAACCCAACCATTGGGTTTCGGTGTTGTCGATGGTTTTGGTGTTTCTTTTCGCTTTTTTTTTATACCTTGACTGCTTTGCCACAGGCTTTCGATTTTGATTGTGCATGCGGACCCTGCGGCTGAGCGACCTAGCAGTATATGAGTGTTTGGCGGCCGGGAGTCCCGAGGAGCGTTGTGATGATCGTAGCACTACGGCCTTCGTAAGGCACGGGGCCTCCGGAGTTCCAATGCTTCTTTCTCGCTTGTGCAAAATTTGATCGTTTAGTTTAAAGCAACTCCGCCTCCAGTAAAATTCAATACAAAGCTACTCTGAACTTCACCATTTTCCAGGCATTAAACACCAGTGCTGCCATTCATACCTGGCATCGCATGGCCGCATTGCACTCGCTTGTTTCGTAAAATCAATCTTCAATAATGTTTGTTCTGAAAAAGTTTTCTGCTAAATGGATTGGGCGTATGTAGCGGCTTTGACACGCCTAATTTCGCTGTCTTTATATCTTTCAATCAGCTTTCTATCTGCAGGCGATGCTAATGTAGCCTACTCGGATACCAGTTGAAAATGACGTTGTATTGGGCAGGGTTGAGCACGATACCTCAGAAAGATATCTTAGATGCCGATACTCGATACCATCAAAATTGTATTTCCGATGCGGATACAGAACATACATAACCAAAATTGATTTCTGATTCAAGTTCTTAAAACTCTATCGTCGGTACTTCAATACATCACCGAAATCTAATAATACCGATGCTAGGTAAAGGTTAATAAGCTAGCTTATGGCTTGGTTCGTGGGTTAGGGGGGTTCAATTTTTCAAAGCGACTCAGGCTATAAGAGACACCGTAGTGAAGGGCTCCGGAAATTTCGACCACCTGAGGTTCTTCAACGTGCACAGACATCGCGCAGTACACGGGCTTCTAGCATTCCGCCTCCATCGAAACACGACTGCCGGAGTGAGGTTGAACCCGCGTCTTTCGGGCCAGCAGCCGAGCGCCAGAAATAGAGCCACCGTGGCTATAGGCTACGAATCACTAGGCTAAGAAATGCCTCCGTACTTTCGGGAATCTGCAGTGAATTCGATATACCGCACTCTTTTTGAACTGATTTGAAGTAATAAGGCTGCACGGATTTCTTTAGGATAGTATGAGATAGGATAGGATAGGAAAAAATTTATTGTCCAACAGAAAGAAGGTCGCCAGAGGGCTACCCGCCTTGATGACAGCCGAAAGGTCGTGACTTTCGGCGGCGTCTTCGGCCAGTCGGACGAGTTGTAGCCGAGTCACCGGGTCGGAGCTCACTTGTAAGGCCTCCCATTGGTATTTCGTCTTTATGCCTCGTCCCTCCCGGGGGGCATGGGGACATTCTCCGATTTGTTTAAATTCTGCTGCTTGCGCTCCAGGTTTTGTTAGAACTTTTTTAGCATTGAACTGAAGCCATGGTTAGGTTGAAATGATCCCTTCCATTAACTGCCTCCAAAAACCATTTTTGAACGCAGCCGACCGCGACTGCTGCGTTTTCTTGAAGGCAAGACGCTGAGGCGCCCGTGCCCTATGCGATGTCAGTGCACGTTAAAGATCCCCAGGTGGTCGAAATTATTCCGGAGCCCTCCACTACGGCGCCTCTCTCTTCCTTTCTTCTTTCACTCCCTCCTTTATCTCTTCTCTTATGGCGCTGTTCAGGTGTCCAACGATATATGAGACAGATACTGCGCCATTTCCTTGGCCCCCAAACCAATTATTATTATTATTAAGGTAATAATCTTCTTTCAAACCAGTCTGTGAACCCTCGGCTACGTACGAATAAACAGGAAAGATTTTTTTATGCTCTTCATTTAACTGCACCAATTTCCTGATTGCTTGTGTAGTAAACAGACGTCTGAAGTGGAACATTGTGTGCTAAAAGCGGAATAGAGTGGTTTGGTTTATGGTTTATGGGAGTTTGACGTACGAAAGCGACTAAGGCTATGAGGGACGCTGTAGTGAAGGACTCCGCAAATTTCGACCACCTGGGGTTCTTTAGCGTGCACTGACATCGCACAGTACACGGGCCTCTAGAATTTCGCCTTAATGGAAACTCCGCCGCCGCGGCAGGGATTGAACCCGCGTCTTTTGTGTCAGCAGCCGAGCGCCGTAACTACTGAGCCACCGCGGCGGGTCAGAAAATAAAGCGTTTTTATTAGACAAAACATTTTGCTAATCTCTAATATTTTTTAACGGTATTAACCGTATTTGCTGAAACAGCCACTCTGAAAGAGCCTCGCCAGGCGGGCTTGCTATGAGCGATGTATATTAAAAGAAAAAGAAGCCGAGCGCGTTGCGTATTCTATTTTATTAAAGTACCTCTTATAGCCACGTCTTATAGCATAGCCAAGTAGAATCTAGGCTCCTAGAGAAATAGTTCAGAAACTCAAGTTTTACTTCCGCTTCTTGGGAAAACGCCGGCCGCTGATGACCCCACTGTCCCTAGTGTAAAAGAGTGCTCGACGTTTATCGCGTTGACAGATGCAACAGCAGATGTTTCGCAAACTCGGAGCCTGACGGCGAAAGTCTTGTATTTCCGTTGTTAACGATCGGAACTAGAAACAGCGGGGTGAAGGAGTGTTGTTAAGTCGAGCCCACTTACAACGAACCTGACGGTCACGCTGATTGCGGTCGTTAAATCCGAAGTTCGTAGTAAGTGGACTTCTAATATTATAGCAACGAAAACCCAAAATCAATCAAAGACAGCGTTTATTTCTTAATAAAGCCTGTGACCTGCGTCAGATTTTTCAAAGCACGCCCTATTAGGGTGCTTTCTAGTCTGTCCAGAGCGGCCACGTGCTCGTCTCCACGACCTTTGATGGCAACAAATTGTTTCGCGATGTAACTAACCGCTGTTGAAGCGCTCGCGGCAACTAGCGGCAAGTCATCATCCTCGACGTCTTTGCCTTCGGTTGCTCGCACTTTACACGCTATGGCTTCGTCAGCGCAGGACTCTGCTTTCTCATCGTCCGCACCCACGAAGTCGTTCCAAGCAACAACAGGTACGGCCTGTTGCGCGTCAAGGACGCTTTGCCACAAATCCATTTGTGTCAGATCGCAAGACAGTTCGACAACCTCCCCTGTCGTGACCCGGGTTCATGACCCGGCTTCCAAATTTAGGGTTTTTTTTCGAATTTTACTGAGCGCCCCTCTTACTGAGGCTTTATGCAGGAAGTATTTGCTTCTGTGGGGCTCTTGAGAGTACGAATTTCCATCGAGTACTGATTTTCTGTTTCGCGTAAGATTGTGTACAGCAATATGATAACGATGCTCTTTCCGCCGCAATTGTATCATACGATTTATCTTCGTCTCAAAGGTCATAACTTGTTAACGCGAGTGCACAAAATGACGATCCCTCCTTGCACCAAACCTTCTTCTACAAATTATACACTGAAGCTGTGCCATTTAACACGTGACTCCGAAGGAAAAAAAAATTGTGCTTTCTGTTAAATTACGTCTGTGCAGTGTACCTGAAATCATTGAACACTGTCACATTAACTCCAAGGATGCGATCTCGTTTTGGGATGCGTTGCAGAGGATGCTAAAGAAATTCTTTTATTTAAATTCTTACAATGTTCGTTGCCTTGCGGCTATTCAGCCTGATTACGAACCATATCACATGTTTTTTCCTTATTAAACTTCATAGCCTGTGGAAACGCGCATGCTGGACCGCAACGCTGAACCTCTCATTTATTTATTTACTTATTTATTTATTAATTTATTCAAAATACTTTACACAGCAGCTTTTAGTAAGGAGAGCAAAATAACAGATAATGTACGATAGGAACAATTAATTAAATACAACGCGGAATACAAGGCAAAAAGAAATGGCAATTATAATTATACAGGGCAAATCGTAACTACAAGACATATATTGCCGCGAGGAACAAAAGTAAAAAAGTAGCAAGAATTCATCGCATGTGCCCAATGCACATCTATAGAAAAAGCAGTAGCCATGTTTTAACCATTTCGGTGGAATAATGCTCCAACTCAAGGACATTCTCGATAAGAGGTACTTTCCCCGCACTGGTTTCCGCCGTTTATGCGGTTCCCATCTTTGCCGCCCTTTTAGCTGTGTTGTTTTCTGCCTTGCAAGTGCAGTGCATTCATTAGCTGCGTGCTTTGTCAATAATCTGTAATATGTCGTTTTTCTGTACATATACATACCCACCTGTAGTAAATACCATGTTGGAAAAAAAGGAGTCTTCGGAGAGTGGAAGCATCCCCGTCTCGCATGCCGGAGGCCCCGGGCCCGATTCACCCGTAATGGAGAATTTGGCTTTTTTTTATTGATTGGTGCCGGTTCAAGGTCATATCAGCGCCGTTCGAGATCGCTCGCGCAGACACTGAGAAATCGGCGTGGATAGGCTGGCAAAGCTTTTGCTTTAAAAATTTAAAATAGCGCATTCGTATCCCTGTGTTGCCAGGCATTGAAGGTATATGGCTGCCCCAGCGCTTTGTTATTGGAACAGTGCAGTGAGCTTTTACAAGCTAATTGCATTGAGCGGAGCCCTTCGAACACCCCTTAGCTGTCTTTTAGGACCTGCATAAGTGCATAATATGCTGCTTAAGTGGTGAACAAAATTCTAGTTTGCTGTTGCCTTGTAAGTGTTAGTTCACAATATCGGCCATTTGAGATGTGCCAACAGTGTAGTGTTTTAAATTATCAGCTAATGTAACAACGTTGCGAAGGCAGATACGAAGGGCATCCCAAATGTGATTGTTGCACTTGAATCACTAGTAAGCGGCAGCCATATACCTTACAAATCAGGATAGAAGAAACGCGGTACACTGGGAAAGCCTCCAGTGACCAACGCCATTTAGTTTCGCGACTAACCGGGGTAACCGTCGCGAGCCCCCATTACAATTTTAAATAAATGTAGGACAAATTTTGCTACAAATGTTGTTTATTAAAAATGCCTTCAGGAGGAGTGTAGGCATCTCCAGAGCAGCGATGTTTCTTGCGATAGTATTTCAGTTCCTGCAAAGGAAACGTATTTCATTGTCTTTAGCTTCTCAATTTGAGTACAGCTCAGGGTTACATCATACGAGACAATAAATCCCTGGATATCGATTTGAGAGAAAACTATTGCGCTAAGCTCTTCTGTAATAGTTTGTATCAGACTATACAGTTTGGTTTACTCGTCTAGTTCATGTTAACAACACGAAATAGTTTCGTACGATATAAAGTAGCGTACCTCGTAAACATTTTTCATATCACTGTGATCTCACTTTGTATGCTTTCCTACCTATCGGATAGCTCCTAACCATACTAAAATTATTACTGGCTCAGATAAGCAGGCAAAGCTGTTCAGTGTATTCCTATCTTATTGCTATAATGCTGTCTAGGTTATGCGATATTTAATAAATGTACAGAAAATGACACAAAAGCACATACTTTAGCCTGTTATCCATTTTTGATAACGACAATGACAGCACAAAAGAAAACATAAAAAAATTGCTACTTACACTTCTTCTTACGCAGGAGGAGGTTGGTGTAGTGGAAGGGACTGCCAAGGCCGTAGCCGTAGTTAAGACCGTAGGCCCCAAGGCCATAGCCATAGCCAAAGTCACCCAAACCATAGCCGAGGGTTCCAACGCCGTAACCGTAAACAGGAGCGGCGAGCACTGGAACAGCGTGGTAGGCGGCGACAGCAGGAACAGCATGGGCAACGGTTGCAACCTTGGTCACAGCCGGAGCAGCGGCAACGGTGGCAACCGCAGGGGCGGCGTGGTAGGTGTCGACGCGGGTAACAGCGGGAGCAGCCTGGACTTCGGCGAAGTTCGCGACAGCTGGGGAAGCGGCAACAGTTGCCACGGCGGGGGCGGCATGGTAGGTGTCAACCCGGGTAACGGCTGGGGCCGCCTGAACGGCGGAGACCTTTGCGACGACTGGGGCGGCAGCGACAGTGGCGACAGCCGGAGAGGTCTGAACACTGGTCACCTTAGTGACGGCCGGAGCGGCATGGTAAGTGTCAACCTTGGTGACGGTGGCTGGAGCGGCAGAGGCCACAACAGGGGCGGCAGCAACAGTAGCGACTGCAGGTGCAGCATGGTAGGTGTCGACGCGAGTAACAGCTGGAGCAACAGCAGCGACTGCTGGAGCGGCATGGTACGCAACGGCTGCTGGCGCAGACACGGCGGGGAAGGCTGGGGCGCCAATGTAAGCACCCAGAGGAACACCCGGGAGCACACCAACACCCGTGGTGACGACTGGGTGGCTCAGAGCGCTAGCCACTAGCGCGAGAACGAGGCTTGCACGAAACTAAAAGGGAAAGAACGTAAGAGTGATAAGGCATTTTGGTAGAAAAATGATCAGATTTCAATAAGAGTTCAAAAGGGCTGTTAGGGTATGCTTCATTGTCAAGGGTTCAACTTTTGGGTATGATAGTCGGCAGAGGATATAGGAGAAAATCGAAGAAATTGAAGCACTTTATATTATTTTCGACATATATTTAGGGTAATGTTATTCCCAATATCGACACGAGAGGTGCCTAAAAGCTTGTTTAGACACGCAGTGGGTTATAAAAGAAAAAGAAAAAATTTGGATGCATGACGCTTCTGGAAAGTCGGGTAAACAAAGTGAACTGATCTGCATTTCAGTGTCAAGGAAAAGATCTAGACGCCTACTTTTTGTACCTGTAATTCTCTTCGATGCGTTTCAAATGTCCTTCACAATCTCTGTATATAATTCAATTTGTGCCTGCTCCTGTTATAAGGAAGATAACTCCTTATTTCATAGTATGGAGTTCTCACACTCGACGGTCACTGCACTGGGATGCGAAATTAGAAACGTTTTATTCAGTTCAGAATCTTTTAGAAAATAAGAAAGAAGAGAGGAAGAAAAGCCTTTTAAGATCGGTCGATGAAATCTCAGGTGTAAAGTTTGTGGCGGCCTTAAAAAACAGTTGAAATAGTTATGATCTTTGCAAGTGGTTGCTTAATAACTCACTTCCTGCTCAGACAATTTAGGCTTCCTTCAAAGATATTATAATTTTGTATTGAAATTTTGTCACTCAGTTTTAATGACATCAGCATCCTTCTATCATTGTGCTCATATGTACTATGCTCATGCAGGAAATGCCAATTCATGCAAATAAATCCATCACCAAAAAGCTGACAACATTGCTTTCGGCTTTAAAAAGGCAGGCTTCGTAGTCTTGGTACTTACGGCAAACATATTTGTCGTGAGCTACAGCCTTCTGGAGTTGACACGGTACTGCTGAAGTGTACAGCGATTGGAGGCCTTTTATACTGCTCTGGGCCCATAGCTGTCAAGCAAGCAAATAGGGGGAGAGAAAAAAAATGTAGACACAAAAACTCGACAGCTGTTGTCCATCCAACGGTTGAGGTGAATAAATGTGCACGCTCTGCATGCGAAATGCTTCCTAAAGCAATTTTGGTGCCAGGAGAAAAACAAACCAAGTAAGAGGTATGTACAGTTAAGTGAAAAGCACCAGTTCCCCTTGAGAACGTGCTTTTAATGTTGAAGAAACTTGGGACATACCCTCCATGCTTGTTGCTCATCGCGCGCTTAATTACAGGCTAAAGGCATGAGCTCGCCAGCTTATCGCTAAAAGCTCACCCGTGCAGTCACGGTTTTCCAGTAAAATGCATACCATCTCTGTCTATTTTCAACACATTTTTTGCGTCACTTGGAGCTCTCTGGAAGCAGCGGCATCTCGAAAGGTGCTTCAGTAAGGAGATTTCGCAACTTGGGGCAGGAGTTGGAGCGGTTGCTAGCGAAGTTTTTTCTTCTATTTTACTGGCGTTTCAGCGGACCAGATTATTGAATTCTTGAGCACCCTCTGCTCAGGATGCTTTGGGAAGAAATGTGTTGAACAGCTGAACAATTTCAGCTGCTATCGTTGCATAGCGCGCCCTGAAAATGCACGGTAACAAACGCCATCGTAATCAGCATTCCTCGTCACTTGATACATAAATGGTGCTTATGGCTGTGTGTAATGTATCAGTCGTTACATTCGTTGAATTAATTGAACATGGTGCATGTTTTGGCAGGAATCATCATCTATATCTTCACTCACTTTAAATCAGGCTGCTTTTACTCAATAACTGCGTTCGAGATTGCAGGTTTAACACATGGGCTGAACAAAACTTTCAGGGACACAGTTCCAATTAATGTATGCTGGGATAGAACATGCCCATTTGGCGCCTGAGCGCGAACTTCACGTATGGTGATATCACTTCCGGTTTGGTCGACGCCATTTCCTGGTGATGACGGCCCTTCTGGTTTTGTGATGGCACTTTAGATATGGTGCGTCACTTCTGGTCTATGTCAAAATGATGACTTCCTATATGGCTCATACACACATTTAGTTGGGACACTCAGCATCCGTCTCTTAAGGCATGGTGTTGTCACTTACTCTTTACTATGAGGGGCTCTGCTAATTACTCACATGACGTCATAAGTCATGATTCTTCACTGTTCATATGACAAATACGCACTACAGAGATGCCACACACATTACGGCACCTGCATATGCCGAGCACCAGCCATTAATAGTGAGTCGTTATTAGTCATGACTGCATGTGCATCATCTTTCATATGTCGCCCTATAAGTATGTTGTAGCCATATCTACCATGATCGCTACCGCAGACAAAACAAGACACGCGTAGGCAGAGTGCGATATTGGTCACCAAACGACACCGGTTCTCCTAAAATGCATGAAATGCCCCGAAGTACTCTCGATATAATCTGATTTAGCTGAACCTATGTGGAATAAGCAAAATTCTTACTTAAAATGCATACGCTTCCGCCGAGACGCCAAGTAATTCCTTCGGATGGTCCTGTTACAATAGTTCCGCAGTGACCAGTGCACAAAGTTCCCGCACTAGCGACTGAAAACACTTCTAATTTCTTTTGATTTACAGATTAGGCCTCGCCGAAACAGGCAAGACTTTCCGAAATTCGCCTACAGGCTGATGGGGATGCCAATCACCAAGGCAATCTCCAGTAAAAGGCGAAAGATTGACGCGTGAGCGGAGAGGCCTGAGCGTGACGGGATAAACGAAGCCATTCAGACCTCATTTTCTGCAAGACACATACGGATGCCACATCTTCTATGCGTTTAAACAACAAGTTTGGAGGAAAATTGAGCACACCGTTGCAGAACCCGCAATACAAGGTTATCTGAATTTCTTAGCGTAAGACCTTCACAAAAATTTAAATTTCGTTGGTGCCCTATTTTGAGTACAGTTTTAAGGTTTCGCATTGTACTGCTCTTTGCTGGCAGTCGCGGCGCATCATACATGAAGTATCAATCGGCAAATAAAACTAAGAGCCAATATAACGCAGGTAGGGTCCAAGGTGACTGGGAAACCGGCTCTCATTGCCGGAAAACTTGATCACACTTTCGGCCTAAGGCCAAATTTGACGGTTTACCGTGAAGGCCTATTATAGTTATTAATATAAAGTAATTATCTAACGTCTGCATATTGCACTAGCCAACATTTTTCAATTGTTTTTCTACCGCTTGACGGCAATAAAATGCACGGAGGCTGCGTAGAATAATAGCGCTTTTTGCCTACATATTACCCCATCCAACGAAATAAAATTGATCTGTTAGCCTCGTGCCGGCGTGTTTAGAATAACTGACTGCAAAAATTTAAAACGCCAGCCAGTATAATGCCACGCGCATTAGAGCCATAAGAATTGGTGGACACATAAGCTACGACTTTAGGGGGTGTTATGACAGAGTTAATGGTCCCGACAGCGGCTTCTTTTGCTCAGGCAAACACAAACTCTGCCTCTCTAATCACAAACATACTTATTACCGTACAGTCGTAGCTGCCACAATATGTTAAAGGCCGCACTGCATTCATACATACATACATACATACATACATACATACATACATACATACATACATACATACATACATACATACATACATACATACATACATACATACATACATACATACATACATACATACATACATACATACATACATACATACATACATACATACATACATACATACATACATACATACATACATACATACATACATACATACATACATACATACATACATACATACATACATACATACATACATACATACATACATACATACATACATACATACATACATACATACATACATACATACATACATACATACATACATACATACATACATACATACATACATACATACATACATACATACATACATACATACATACATACATACAAGCCGTACGAACGTGCTCGTGTGGCCTAGGGGTAGCGTGTGTGACTCGGAGCTCAAGTACCAGGGGCCCGATTCCCGACTAATTACCCCAATCTTATTTTCAAAGCAATTCGTTTAATTTATATATTAACACTTCCAAGTGACGTTTGAGGCAAGTTGTGACCTTGTAATCACAACTCATGTAATCTTTTAATCATTATTCAGTTACGCTACCCACGCATGACATCAAACCGTTTCGATCAATCCGAATTTTCTCATTGAAGAACAGCGCAAACTATACGGATAACCGACGATAAACAAGACGCCAAAAGCGCTGTTCACTTCTGTGTTCCGTCTAGTTTGCGCTGTTTTTCAGCATCAATGTCCACGAAGTAGCCCAAACTTTTGCTCTGTCGGATTTTCAAGAGACGCCGCTGGCGCTCGGTTCTCCGCAAAACGGGACTCTTAATACAATCAAGTTAACAGCATTGTGCACGACGTGAGACGCGCACCTGATTCATAGAGTTGTTCTACATCATGTGGTTCTCCTTTCATTCTTATCCCCCGTGGTGGCGCAGTAGTCAAGGTTCTCGGCTGCTGTTACGGAGCGCATTCTTCTATGCGCTTTGTTTGTTCTTGCAGCCAAGTGTAGTAAAAATTCAGAGGGGCACTTTGTTGACCTAAAGTACGGTGAGGCGAAACCCTCTAGCGCGGTGTTGCTGCATGTGTCACTGATGTGCGGTTAGGATGTTGATTAAGTACACAATTGTTTGTGAATCTTAAATGCCAGAGGCACTGGAGGGAGTTTGAGAGGCTTCGATTCGACGCATTTCCGCAAACACGCTCCAGCGTCCTAGACAAGAACTACATATACGTTGGGAGGAAGTAGCTTAGTAGTTAGCACGCACGGTGCGGAACGGAAGCACCGTGGTTAGAATCCCACCGTGCACAAAGATTTTTTTTCTTATCGTGTTGCTGGATGTAACGGACGCTGGACAGATCCATGGCCGCGATTATGAGCTACTAAAGGCTTTCACCTTAATACCATCAACTTGCCCTGTTAGTCTCTAGTGTCCGGTTCCGCCGATGAGGACTTATTACCATGGCAACTTTTCTTCTGTGTGTTTGTAAAACTAGTGGTTTTTCCCATTAGGACTATAAAAAATCACCTGCGACTAGCGCTATTGACAATCGTCACAACTGATTTTGAAATGTATGATTTTAAACATTCAAGAGGTGTTACCATTAGGCACCAAAAAGAAAAAAAGAAGTTAGCTAGCCCTTGGCTGAAGTGCCCACAGCGTCCCGTATTGCACCTGTTGAAATGCGAATGATTTCCCCACATTACCCTATCTGCAAGACTCGTCGGCGGAGCTTAATGCTATGAAGAGACTAATCTGCGTTGACGTGTTCGGCTCATTTACGACAGTTTCGTTAGCAAAGCTACAGCACGCAAACACGGTCGTAAAATCAGACTTAGTTTTTGAGGCTCCTTTTCGCGCTGTCTGAATCTGTTTGGACACTTTGCGGCTTAACTATCCCAGCGCAGCAGTGACCATATTTATTCTTTTTTGTTTCAAAATTTTCACTGCTGTTAAAAAAACGTGACCGGCGTTTTATCATGTCCTGTTGCGACAATTCTCATTTCTTTTTTCAAAACAAACGCGTTGCTGTGTCTCCAGGGCTAGCATAAATTTTTTATTGCACGGAATGCTGTGGCTAACGGCCGCAGGACGACAGATTCACACGCCAGAGAAAGTACCAGAAGAAAGGCCGCCGATTTACTACCGTAGGCCGCCTGTATATCTAACGAAGGCTGCTGATTTTCAGGATAGAATAGTACCTCAAGGTTATTTTCCTGGTGAAGTCGAGAACATGAATATGGGGATTGTCGAATCAGGTAGCGTGGAAGCAGATGCGACAACCTTAATGTTTTCATGTGCAGCGAAATATGAGTGCGGAATAGTCTGTGCATTCCGTTTATATACGAATGTTTCCGCCTTGATAATCTTGAAACAAGCACCTGTGTAGAACAAAGCTCAGTGGTGTTGCCGCTGAGCAGTCGCGGCAAGTTTTATTCCCAATTTTCATCTCAACGACAACCGCCTAAGCATAACAGCATCAAACGGATTGAAAATCGAGAATTCAAACTGGTCAGCTTGTTTGAAAGTGATGATGATCTTTTTTTGCTGGCTACAGTTTATTTATTTTATTGAGGAGCTCAAAATGCTAGATGAAACATGAATTAGAGATCGTAACCGCGCTGTATACTTCAGAATTTCGCGGTCATTATGGCAGCTTTTCGCTATATTGATAAACTAAAGCAATAGGCCGGAAGGATGGCTTTAGTATTACCGCTATAAACCGCACTAGGATCATTGTTAGGCAACGTTTGAACGTGACGTGCATAATTTGCAGGGGCATAGAGGAGCTTCTAGTATGCCCCGTGAGCACCTATTTCGTGTCAAAGAGTTTATAGTTCATTAGTAGGCTTCTGCTTATATCATTGCGATGTCAGTTAGTACCTTCGCACTGCTCACTAAAGTGTCGTCTTAGAATTTGTTGCCGTCCCTAGCTGAGCAGCTCTATCATTCTCCTCTCCTAACTCACCGCATCCCCACTGTTCTAACGCGATAGATTTAAGGGTCCCGTTACGCGAAAACCCGTCATTGCCGGCGTGAGCGAAAAATCCCCACAGGAGTAACCTAGGTGAGCCACCTATAGATGGCGGGTGGATCGCCTAGGTCATGGGACCCTCTTGCCCACAGAATTGTGACCAAACTGCCCACCGTGGCAGGTGGTTTTTAACCTAATGAATGCCTGGGATAGGTTATTCATCGTCGACAGCGCTAAAAGAGACCACTCTAGAATATTTGCATGAGAAACACGGACACCGACTGCACGTATACAACGATGGCTCAGTGACTCATTCCAGTGCCTCGGGATCCGTAGTCATCCCCGTAAGGACCATAGTTAATAAAGTGAAAACATTACACCGAAATTCATCGACTGGTGCAGAACTTACTGCTATTCGTGTTGCCATTGAGCACATCAGTGAATAAATACCCCAGCAATGGTCTGTTTTCATAGATTCAAAGGCAGCCCTCGAAGCGTTACAATCTGCTCTTCGTCATGGGTCCCATGAACGACTTGTCGCCGAAATATGAGAGCTCCACCACACAGCCATCAACAAAGGGCACGATATTGTTTACCAATGGCTGCCAGGACACAGCGGCAGCGCAGGCAACCACCGTGCGGACGAGGCCGCGTGAACTGCACACCATGAGGGCGGTTGTGTGTCCATCCGCATCACGAGAACCGACGCAGCGGGCAGGCTTAGACCACTGCCGCGGGACATCACGCTTGCCGCGTGGAATTAGGCCAATTCTCGCATTCGCGTTTAAATCCTTGAACCCAGATCTGAAGCTTCGGCTTCCATCCGGCCTACCACGACGGGAAGCAACATTGTTGTGTCGACTGTGGCTTGGTGTAGCTTTCACCAAGCACTACTCTTTCTTAATAGGTATGGCTGACAGCCCTGTATGTGCCATCTGCGGGTGTGATGAGGCTATAGCCCACATTCTTTGTGAATGCCCTGCCTACAGCGCCGAAAGACAGTCTCTCACTGGAGCATCTAGACCTGCGCCCACTGACGGAAACGAAGATTCTCGGCCCTCGGCCACTGTCCGCGGCGGTCGTCGGCGGTGAAGGCCTCCAAGGCACTGCTCCACATTTTGAGGATTTCTGGCCAGCACGATAGGCTGTGACTTCACTGAACGCGCTGACATTGCATAGTGGAATTAATTTCCTGCAATTGTATTTTCTTTTTCACCTTTTTCTTCCCTCAGCCTTTTGCCCCCGTGCAGATTAGCTAACCGGCTATTCTGAAGAAAGGAAGGAAGGCCTCAGACGTTGCTGGCACATACCCACTACGGGGGAGTGGCCAAGACACAGGCAGTTAATTGCTGGATACAGGAAAGTTTTGACAGGAAAAGGAGTGGTAATAGGATGTAGCCTGATAGATTGGAAGACGGAAGGACAGGGGTCGTGTTAACGTGGAGATCGAAGACGGGACAATGGCTTAATGTGCATAATAGTATACAATGCCTGTAATGTTTCAATGTCGTACTGACTGAGAGCGGGAAAAAGAAATTAGAATGGGAGGCGCTGAGTTTCTTGAAGAAACTTCTATTCTTCTAATCTTCTGGTTAACCTCCCTGCCTTTCCTCCTCCTCCTCCTCTTCCTGGGATAGGTTGCTCGGGGAAAGCAGCCTTGGTCGCATTTTGTGTCTAAGAGGTACGATCACGAACTCAAAGAGAATTTAATTGTGGGACAAATGCCTTTCGTTATTCATTTTTTTCCACACAATGTCAGTGAATGGAATCGACTTCCACAGAAAATTGCTGAATGTCACAGTGAAACATTGTTTCACGCTTTCTTGTCAGATGTGTAGCTGCTTGCGTGGTGCCTTCGTTTATTTGCTCGTTCATTCCTTTCAATTTTTTTTTTATGTTGGGGCCATTCTGTGTTCTTTTCTCGTAATTTTTTTTCACACAGCGGCCTCTCGCAAACAATATGTATTCCCCCTGCAATAGTCCCTTCGGGCGCTGCAGTTATTTTAAATAAATAAATAAATGAACCTACAAGTGGCAGCACCTGCCATCGCAAAGATGTGTCGCATCGCTTAACAGCTGCAACACTCCGCCAGGGGCAATAGGAGGACTTCAACGATCTACGAATGCAAAGTAGAGAATGATAAATTCCGCATATGTGGGCATTAAGTAATTAACGCAATGGCGTAATACCATTTAGACGGAGTTTATGCCCAGTCCAATTTTTTAAATTCCAAATAGTTGACGATTTTTCTGCTGACCTTTCATACGATGAGTGGGGATGCTACATTGAATATCAGTATGTTCACCTATTTCCCTATGTTGCCTGCCCGTGGAGCTCATATCGTCTGCAGTGTCAAATTATGGCCCCAAAATTTCCATTAGCAAGCACCCGGCTCGGTTTCACAAAATTACTAGCTTCTCTTTAATTGTACGGGAAACGGCATTTTACTCTCTGCGATTTTATTTTTAGAGTTTTTCTAAACACAGACCCTTATTGTGACACCATCGCTGTCGCCAGCGAAACCATGGGGCTGAAAAGCCGACGCAACCACGATTCCGTGTGAATCTCAGCCGGCGGTGCGCATGTCGCGGGCACTTGTAGGCATGACTGCGCGAGTTTTTCCGTCATGTGTGGGTTGCTTGCTCTGTATGAAGGGGCATGATTTCTGGCTTTGCATAGCCATCAAAGAAAAGAGTTTTTCCAACTATTGGACGCTAATTTTACAATTAAAACGAAGAATGCGTAACTTCACCAAAATAAATCCGCCAGAAAATTATATTAGTTATAGCCAGGTATATCCAGTTAATACATCTAGGGACTTTCCCGATATCAGACATCAGTGACATTTGCACGTCGGAGTAATCTCACTGTACACCCAAACAATTTTTTTAGATTGTTGACAATATTCAGGGCCAAAACAGGTATGGTCATGACACACAACAAAGCCGACAGATGCCACGAAGGTCTCAACTCAGTTTTATTTTAGAATTGAGATAGCAAAAACCCATAGAAGTACATGTCTGAACGGCGTACAAGACTCTTTATTCCAACTACCATGGCACAGAGCCTGAAGGGTTTTAGTGCTAAGCACAGGGCCACGGAACGTTCACGCCAGCTGTCCCGGCCGCATTTCTCAGGAAGTAAGGTACGAAAACGCTTAAGCAAAGAGTTCTAACTGCTGTCGAAAAGACATTAAATGGTTGAATTCAATCCGGAGGCACTACACTGGGGCGTAATTCAGAGCCAACATACAGTAAACAAATGCCGCTCTAGAGACATTCCTTGCCAGCTTTCGCATCAGCTGTATACTATTATAGCGAGAATAGTATACAGAGTGTTTTACCTAAGACATGACACAAATTTTAGGGATAGGATTTTAGAGTTAGAATAGCGCTTTTTTCAGCATAGCACTGTCAGCTCTGTAGTACATCAGAATGCGGCTAAGACGTGCTATCTTGCTGGCCGGTTAACTAATATTGAATAATTAACTTCTTAACTACTGTTTGGCTCCTTAATTATTGAGAGGCGTATAGCCCACAGTAATTAATAGCAATATCATTTTCAGAATTTCGAAAACGCGGTTACCCTCGGCGCTGTGGCGCAACAATTTTCGGCTATTTCGATCGTTTACGTGCACTAGTGAGGTTTCCATGCCTGCAAGCTTCTTGGAGCGACGTTGCCGAAATTTGTTGCGCCGCAGCGCCGAGGATAACAGCGTTTTCGAAATTCTGAAAACCGACATCGCTATTTATTACGGACCCGCCGCGGTGGCTCAGTGGTTAGGGCGCTCGACTACTGATCCGGAGTTCCCGGGTTCGGACCCGGCCGCGGCGGCTGCGTTTTTATGGAGGAAAAACGCTAAGCCACCCGTGTGCTGTGCGACGTCAGTGCACGTTAAAGATCCCCAGGTGGTCGAAATTAATCCGGAGCCCTCCAATACGGCACCTCCTTCTTCCTTTCCTCTTTCCCTTCCTCCCTTATCCCTTCCCTTACGGCGCGGTTCAGGTGTCCAACGATATATGAGACAGATACTGCGCCATTTCCTTTGCCCCCAAAACCAATTATTATTATTATTATTATTATTATTATTATTAATATTATTATTATTATTATGATTATTATTACAGTTAAACCTCGATATAACGAAGTCGGAAAAATCGGCACTTTACTTCGTTAAATTGAAATTTCATTACGCCGAAATTCGCCTCCCAGCATGCAAAGGAACTTCCAAAACGTGTTGTGAGTGCGGTGCACGCACGGCAAAACGCTTTATTAATGGTGAAAATAGACTGTTATCTTTTTCTGCGCTTTTTTCTTCATCAACAAAGGCGTCACACGTCGTTCGTAGGCCCAGAGTGACTGGATGGCATCTTGGTCTTCTTCTGCGCTAGCAAACCGCCTGAGCACGTCGATCGCGTCGGCCACTTCGCGAGTGGTTGGGATGTCGCACTCATCGTCGGCTTCGCCTTCGCTGTCGTCTTGAGAGTTTCCCAACACGTCGTTCACGATCGTTTCCACCGTCACCTCCTCCGTCGCGAGGACACAGGAGTCTCCAAAAAGATAGTCATCCAGCTCGACTCCTTCCGGGATGGCACCGTCGCTGCGAAAACGCTGCCACCTCTCATCAAGCGCCTCTTCTTCCAGCGCGGGCAAGTCCGCTTCAGAACTAGCTGCTCAGCTGTCTTGAAGCCCGCTTTGCGGAAGCAATTCTCAAAAATCTCCTTTGAGGTGGAGTTCCAGGACGCGGACAACATCTCAAGGGCCTGAAACAAGTCCACTTTAGTGGGGCGTTCTAGTCGGAGGTCAAGCAGCAGCTTGTCAATTAGCCGCCGGCGATATGCACACTTTACGCTGTTTATTATGCCCTGGTCCAGGGGCTGAATTAGTAACGTGCAGTTCGGCGGCAGAAACTTCACCTCAGCTTGCGACAGTTCTAAATCTTCAATGTGGTGTGCGGAGCAGTTATCCAAGATGACGCACACTTTGCGTCCAGCGGTTTTCATGTCCGCGTCGAAGGCTTGCAGCCAGCCACGTAAAATATCACGCGTCATCCATGCTTTTTGGTTGGATGCGTACTGTATTTCCAGCTGGCGCGAATTGCTGAAGCACCGCGGCTTCTTGCTGCGCCCTATCACGAGCGGCACACGCTTGTCGCTGCCATCCATGTTGGCACAAAGCAAGACCGAGATGCGCAGTTTGCTATGTTTCCCACCGGGACACTTTTCACCTTTTAATGTCAACGTACGACACGGCAGCATCTGATAAAACAACGCCGTTTCGTCGGCGTTGTAGACGTCGGCTGGATCATAGTGCGCCAAGATCTTCGGCACTTCTGTGTCGACCGAAGAAGCCGATCCTGTCGTGTCAGCTGATGTTGATTCACCACTTATTTTGCCCACGATAGCATGACGGGCTTTGAAGCGGTGCAGCCACCCGCTGCTGGCCTGAAAATCGTCGTGGCCGAACAGACAGGCAAAATTCCTCGCCTTTTCTTGCAGTAATGCGCCGCATATGGGAATGTTCTGTTCTCTAACCGACACAAACCATGCAAAGACCGCCTTATCCACATCTTCGAAAGTGGGAACCTTCAACCTTTTTCGTTGAGCGTTTGTTCCGTTCTTCAGGGATTCGAGGATAGAGTTTTTCGCTTTCAAAATCGTCGAAAGGGTGCTCTGCGGTATGCCGAACCGGACGGCGACATCCTTCTTCTTTTCACCATTTTCCACGGCTTTGAGCACATTCGCCTTCTCTTCAAGAGCTAGGACTTTGCGTTTCCCACTCATTCTTTCCGAGATGTCAGGCGCGCGCACAAAAACACAGCGCGAGACACATCGACGCGTACACTTCAGCAGCACAAAACCGTCAGAAAACTTGCCGTGCATGCTTCGGTGGCAAGGCCTAGACTGCGTGGGCGAGAAAACTGCGCGACTGAATGTGTCGATGCTAGTGTCCTCTAGCGGACTTACTCGACACAACGTTCGGCAGTGTCACCCGTGCTACCCCAGATGGCGCGGCAAACGGCACCTTGTCATCATCATCGCGATTTCCAGCCATGTACAGCTGCGCCGCGGCCGTTTTTAGGGGCGCAGGTTAGTGCGCGCGCACGTTTCAACCACTAAACTTCGCAGTATACTGTTATTAAATTATTTTGGTTCATCTCGAGCCAGCAACAAAATTTCGTTACGTTGAAAGTGCGCCAGAACTACTTCGTTATACAGAGGTTGAAAATACATTGTGTTCTATGGAAGCTAAGTTATAGAAACTGAAATACTTCGTTACATCGAGGATTTCGTTACACTGAAGTTCGTTACATCGAGGTTTAACTATTATTATTATTATTATTTATTACGGTGGACTACACACCTCTTAATAATTAAGGAGCCTAACAGCAATAGTTAAAAGTTAATTATTCAGTATGAGTCAACCAGCCTGATAGTTAGCACGTTTTAGCTGTATTCTGATGTACTACACCGCTTACATTTCTGTGCCGAAAAAGGCGCTTTTCTAACTCAAAACACCTAAACACAGTGTAGTGCTTCTCGCAGCAAAAGTGCTGGCAGAACATGACACGTCCACAGCCTGGATATGACTAAAAAAAAAATTGAAGCGTACTCTTAAGCACCGTTTTTAGAGTACTGCACGGTAGCGTTAACAGTTTATTGCCCATGAATGCGGACTTGGTCATTTTCTACATTAACGCCATGCTCTGGAGTCCTGGTTTCAATTCTGGCGTAGTGGTGCAGCGGTAAAGCGATGCGCCATTGCCCTGCAATGGTAGGTGCTGCCATGCGTGAAGCTTGTGCGACGTACCCTTACAAAAATATCTTTAGACAGCCTATGGACTGTCCATAGACTTCTGTCTATAAGGTCTATAGACTTTCTCTAGACAAACCGTAGAGAGCAGTCAATAGGCAATGAAATACCTATAGACAGTCTATAGACAATCTATAGATTTATGACCATACACATTTAGTAGACTTTTGCCTATAGAGAGTCTATAGACAATGAATAGACAAAAAGAAATATCTATAGCAAGGCAATATAGTCTATGAGAAGTCTATAGACTGTTTATAGACCATTTTTATGAGGGTTGGTTCGTCTTCCCGAGCAACCTTTCGCCACCAATCATTAATTTAACTGCTACCGGCTACAGTGGACACAGTTTTGCCGCAATCCGGCGGGCAGGTTGTGATGACCCCACAAGATTACTAGACCTGTATACACAGGTGGCCTGCGTAAGGTGCTTCCTTGGCGATTTGTCGTAGATTTTTCGCTCACGGTCAAATAAGACGACGAGGACGATGACGCCGGCTTGTCTGCGAGAGATTTACTTAACGCTGTCGCCGTAATATATGCCGGAGCCGAGGAAAGGAACGTTAGTGGTAACGTTATTGCACAGTCATCACTTTTGGACCCCAGTTACGAGCCTTTCCGACGGCAGTTGGCCGCCTCATACGCGAAAGTTTTTTCAATCTATAGCTCGTGGCGTTCTTTAATTTTTTCCAGGTAGAGATGCACGAAGGATTCGCGAGTATTCGCGAAGGAAGTAGAGAGTGTAAACCTAATTCGATCCGGTGTGAACGTGACAGGGATGCCTGTTTCTTTGAGACACTTGATACAAAGTCAGTGAATATGGAGATCTGAGGATCAAGGGTGCCTGCTGCTGGCTTGCGAAGAAACGTCGCCTGAGCATGTGACTGATTGTGCCTGCTTTTAGGAGCGCACGTGATCGTGAACTATGGCGGGGTGCCAGCTGCCTCCGTTCAATACCTTTGTTGCTTGTCCATGCCGTCGGCTGCTATCTTTGTGGTCAGGCGACGAGGAGCTGTGAACTTAGGTCGGCAAAAAAAGTTTAAATTACGTTTTTCCTGCCAGCTGGATGAAAACCGGCCAAAGATTCAAAATCCCTCGTTCCTACGACATTTATTTCACGAACGAAAATTGCGTGTCCTTTACAACAATAAATGAAACACATGACAATAGCAAAAAATGTTCAAGGTCAAGTCAACAAATGTATTTCGAGACGGAGGCGGTACGCGTACATGGTAGTCAGTGCAGTTTCGAGCTTTGTCTCAAAATTCAGTGTACTAATAAAATATCCGCAAATATATAGCATTGAAATATTTTGTAAATGATACTTTATGGGATAAATAGTGTAGCGGCATTCAGAGCACGACTTCTACAAAAGGCACGCGCGTTTCTCGCCTGAAATAGAGTAATCGAATACTGGGGAAATAAAAGCGTGGAGTAACAGTGTGGAAACGGAAGGTGATCAGCAGCTGCAGCGGCAGCGCCGGCACACACGATATTACCGGTTGTTCCAAATAAATATGTTAAAGTTTATGCGCGCGCGCGCGCGCGTGTGTGTGTGTGTGTGTGTCTGTAGGAAGCCAACAGCCACCGATACCGAGGTGCTTAGAGGAATGCTTCTGTTTTTTTTTAATTTGTAGCGCTGATCAATGGGAGAATAATATGTCGATTAATCTGCCGCTTAAAGAAAATTGGTTACAAAGCCGCAGAAAAAACAATCATGCCGCCGGTAGTATGCAAAGCCACGTCCTCCGAATTTCGTGTGCGGTGCTCTACCAACTGAGCTACGGCGACGGCTGTCCAATATGCTGCTCTCGAGGGTATTTATGTTTACTGCTTGAAATCGAACCCTAGTTGAGAGTGTTCACCAGCGCCGCCCTTGTCCATAGGGGCGCACGTAGTACGTCCTGTGTTACCAAGAGTGTGACCTCTAACGCCATCTAATGGCGAGAGCAGAAGCGGTGCTAGACCCCTCTTATGCTACCTATGGCATCAAGAATGCCAGAACCAAGACCCTCGTTAAGCTATTAGCAGTGGAAAGGAAAATGAGGGGCTCGTTTAAAAGAAAATATGAAGGAAGCCAACAGTCACCGAAACCAAGTTGCATTGGGGAATGTTCCCTTGTATATATATATATATATATATATATATATATATATATATATATATATAAGCCGCCGCGGTGGCAGCGTGGTTATGGCGCTCGGCTGCTGGCCGGAAAGACGCGGGTTCGACCTGGCCGCGGTAATCGAATTTCGATGGAGGCGAAATTCTAGAGGCCCGTGTACTGTGCGACGTCAGTGCACGTTAAAGAACCCCAGGTGGTCGAAATTCCCAGAGCCCTTCACTACGGCGTCTCTCATAGCCTTAGTCGGTTTGGGACGTTAAACTTTCTAAACTAACTAAACTATATATACATATTAAGGAAGCCAACAGTCCCGAAACCAAGATGCATAGGGCAATGTTTGCTATTTTTTATTAATTTCTAATGCCAATCAATTGGTTTTTAAAGAAAATTACTTATAAACCAGCAGAAAAAACAACCATGCCGCCGGTGGGATCCGAACCCACGACCTCCGAATATCGCGTCCGGTGCTCTTATCAACTGAGCTACGGCGACGGCTGTCCAATCTGCTGCTTTCGTGGGTATTTATGTTTTGCGTGTTAGCGAACCTTGAGAGTGTTCACTAGCGCCACCGTCGTCCATAGCGGTGGACGTTGCACGTCGTGTAATACCGCAAGTGTGACGTAGAACGTCATCTAACGTTGAGGGCGGAAACTGTGCGAGAGCCCTCTTATGCTACCTATGGCATCAAGACTGCCAGAACCGAGTCCTCCGTTAAGCTATTAGCAGACAAGGCAAGTGACATGAGGGGCTCGTTTGGCAAACATATTAAGGAAGCCAACAGTCACCGAAACCAAGGTGCATAGTTGAATGTTTTCTTTTTTTTAAATTTCTAATGCCAATCAATTGGTTTGTAAAGAAAATTACTTATAAACCAGCAGAAATAACAACCAAGCCGCCGGTGGCATCCGAACCCACGACCTCCGAATATCGCGTCCGGTGCTCTTACCAACTGAGCTACGGCGACGGCTGTCCAATCTGCTGCTTTTGTGGGTATTTATGTTTTGCGTGTAAGCGAACCTTGAGAGTGTTCACCAGCGTCACCCTCGTCCATAGCGGTGGACGTAGCACGTCTTGTAACACCGCAAGTGCTCTCGCACAGTTTCCGCCCTCACCGTTAGATGAAGTTATACGTCGCACTTGCAGGAAACATACGCCGTCAACAGAGCGGTTTGAAGTTCAATAAAATGCTAGAAAATGAAAACTAAGTCTACGTGAATTGTGAAATTCAGAGAACAGTCCTAATTCTTTCTTTTGAATTAGAAATAAGGGCTCGACGAAACGAAGTTTTCTCACCGTTGCGAGTGTCGTTATGATGGCACAACCTGACTAAATACGCGTGTAGTAGAGCCCAAATTCAGTCGCTGGTTGTTCAGTGCATCCATCCAGGCACACTCACTAGCAGTTCCATTGACGTGACATTTTTGGCCAACTTTTGGCTTTGGCTTTAACTTCTCCCACATACGGCATTCATCCTTTTTCGAGGGACGGGGGTTGAAAGAAGGTTTCTCGAGGAGCTCCCCATACGAGGAAACACCGACTATAGCGTTCTTGAATTACAACCGTCCTTGGACTGGAGGAGTGCAAGTTTCCCCCAATGCACAGAGTGAGGGCGGAACGTCGAGTCGAGGCCCGTTTGTGAATTCCGCGGTTAGACCACTTGGGGTAATTTGACGCAGACTCACACGGTTCTTTTTTGCATTGTTGCTTCATTCCAAGGAAAGCTCAAGTGGCCCAGGATCCGGTAGCCCTCAACTTAGGTTTGCCAGTTTTTTTTTGTTCTTGTTTTACTTCACCTGTAATCGAAGCGACAAGATTACATGTTTCAAGAGAGGAAAGTGGCCGTCGTTGTTAACGTTAGTTAGATTTTTCTGTTTCCTTTCGAGTCCGGTGGGAAGAAAAAGCGGGAGCTATCATAGTAGACAGGCGTGCGGCTTGAGCTAGTTGAAGCTATTGAAAGGCATGACGGCCTGTGCGATTTGGTTATGCAAGAAGACACTTTTGTAGCACATGCACAGCAGAGCCCGTAGAGATGCCAAAGCACACACAAGCGCTCATGAGTGCCTTTCAATGTCTGCGCTAAAAAATTTGTCTGCAGCGATTGTGTCCACTGTGCGTGATGGAGGCGCACGAACGGCCTGGGCGCTTTTATGTTAAAATGCAGTTGTAACCTCCGTCTCGAGATATGCGCTTCTGTAACAGAACTACGGTCTTCGAGCGAAGCAGTTTCTCTGGGTGGTAACAGTGGATCTGTTTGGTAACACTATGACCATTAGTACCAGCAACATGAAATGTGCCCACTATAACAGCCATGATATAGTTAGCGGGTTTATATAATTCCCTGAAGCATCAACATAGTTTCAGAAATGTTTTTGTTCAAACAGCAAGGGCCACAAAAGTTTTCACTGTTTGTGTTGACATCAGCGCTGTGTGAAAATCGCTCCTCTTTCTATGTAGCGTAAGATGAAGTTGAGTTGAGTTGAGTTGTTGTATGCTACACGTGGGATTAGCCTTGCTTATTCTGCCGGTAATTGCTCCACCGTAGCGTCACTCATATGTTAATATTTACCTAACACCTGTCGGATGCACCCCGCTATGCCCACAGTCACTTATAATAGGGCATATTCCACTCCCGCCGTCACTATTTATGCACACGTTCACTCACAGTAGAACATAGTCCACTCCAGAAGACACCATCTACGCATATATTCAGTCACAGTAGAACATAGTCCATTGCAGTTCATTACAGCACTTTTCCATTCACACTTCGCGGCGACTCCCTTGCGTCTGCATTGCAGAGCTAATGCGGCTAGCAATCGAGCCCCCACCTCATCTGAATTGTGACAGAGAGCACCCATGAAGGCTATAAATAGAGTAAACTCTGCATACTTGGCCGCCCAGCTTTGAAGGTAGCTTATTCTTGTTGTGCAGGTGAGTTTGGACGAACAGGAAGGTGAAGAAGTGGAAGAGGTTATAGGCAAAGGAGATAGCTTTGGCAGTATGCGGGAGTGTCTATGAGTAATCAGCGGGATTAGGTTTCTGCAGAACAACACCAAAGACTTTGCGGGTACATCTGTATTTTTTAGGTCCTCGTGCATTCTGCTTGTAATGCGCCGGTAGTTTTCAATCTGATCTTCTAAGTTCTCCATAATTTTTTGATACGTCCATCTCTCTCTACAATTTGTGGCACCTCACATATGCGTTTTTCAGTAGATGTGGTATAACTGCTATGGTACATAACGTGTTTTTTATCAAATGCGAAGACAACGTGGACAGTGTCGCACTAAATTCTTGCGCTTTTTCTTATCGGAAGCACTAGGCATGCATTTTAATGAAATCTCTTCTGCTTGTTTTCGAACTTTCCATTTGGTGTATCGCCTTGCTGAGCTCACCAGGGACGTCTCTGCTGCTCTCACGTGCATGCCGGAAGCATTTATCTTAGATATCTAATGAGCTGGCTGGACACGTACATGTTTGCCAGCTCAGAGTTTGGCTTGAGTGTCCTTTCTATATTTAAGCGATGCGGCACTTCTTCAAGCTTAACTAAGCTAGAACTGATGCTTTTTTTTTCTTCGAAAACATCTCGTTTTGCCTAAGGTGTAAGTGCAGCCCGAAGCATCAGTAGGCCTCGAAGAAGCTAGTATTACAAAAAGTTGATCACCCAAGTGGTTGCTGTAGCAAGAATGCACTTTCACTAACATTCATTCAAAGCCACTTTGTTATTTTCCTTAACAATCTTTGTGCTGATTGTAATGCTGCTTGCAGATATGATCACAGGAGAAATGACAAATGTGAATTGTATATAGCTTTAGAATTTAGAGGAAAGAGAATGGAGGAAGGGACAGGCAAGAAAGAAGATAATGAGGCGCTGCGCAATGGCTCCCGTAAGGTCTCAAAAACAGGATACAATTTGTATGGACAAAGCTGGAACGCAAAAAAAAACGCTGAGTACTTGCAACGCTGATAACAATATAACGTTAAAGAAATAATGCTATAAAACTAAAAAAAACTGGCAAATAAAATTAATCTGAACCACGAAGTCTAGTGCTCTACACCTGGATGAAGAATATGGTACACTTCCAATGGTGGAGGGCGGTTTTGGGGTGAGGTCGCTGCGGGAAGGCAGCAACGGATACCAGCGAAATAATTAACTACTGAAGCTCCATCTTGTGGCACCCTGCAGCGGCACACGCAGAGGGAACGAAGGACCTTGAGCGCGAGCGGAGCAGAACGCTAGAGGCGCCTTGCTGGCACACCAGCCAACGCTACTTTCTGCGGCACTCTCAAATAAATGTGGCCGCACTGCATCTGGTTCCTTTGTGCGCCACAATATCTAAAGCTCTCGAATTCATGAAGTGCAGAGGAGCCTCATATTCTTAGGCACGCCAGTAACACGGCCATGCGAGAGAAGGGCACACTCTTGTGGGCGAAGAGGTAGTCGTAGTGGCCGCATTCCGAATAATGGGCAATGCTCAAAAGAAATGAACACTCGAACCAGGTACCATATTATAGACTAGGTGACCGCCTTAGGTCACCGCAAGCGTTCAGCCAGCATCAGTCAGCCACCTTGATGCCTTGACATAGTACAATATATCTCCGAGGTAAACCAAGTCTGTTACGTGAATAGATAGGGAGCCAGCAGATGCCGGTGGTGCGGTTGTTTGAGAAGGTGACGGCAAATTTGCTGTCGTGCCTCGTCGTAGTGATGTACAGCTAACAGGAATATGAGAGTAAACACGGAAGGGTGCTGCCGCCGACAGCCGAGACGAGAATGGTCGGAAAGAGCAGTCGGCCATGCTTACAAGGCATGTAACATTGGCGCCGATTCTCGCCACATATCGGTGACAGCGAAGTGCAGCGGCCACGCACACCCGCGTTCCCTCTCTATTGTCATAGCTGTACAAACCTAGCGGTGGAGTTGGCGTCACAAGCTGCAAAAGTTGACCACAGGCGTCATAGCCAGTTGTGCTTTTATTGGAAGAAATCCACTGATAGATTAGACACCTCTCCGAATAATATTTGTGAAGCTATCATTGAGCACTTTACACGATTAGACAATTTGTGGGACAGCTGGCGAATGAGCGCATCATGATGACTAGAGAATATTATTTGTCCTCAGCAGCATAGCGTTGCCTCTAACAGGTCAACGTCGACGACGGTATTTTTTCTTTCACAACTTATTGTGTCTGATCTTTATAACCAAAGCGTTGCTATAAGCATGTTTATAGACATAATAAAGCTTTCGAGAGTGTTTCGCGCTGTATTCTTTTAAAAGAACTGAAAACAAACGATGTACGTAGCAGCGCACTTGAATTCAATAAAATTTACCTATCCTCACGGCAGCAGCAAGTTGTCTTAAAACTGTTCAACTCTGCATAACAAAATATTACATGTGGGGTACCACAAGGCTCAGTTCTGAGACTTTTATTTTCACTCTCTTTTAATGACATCTTTAATGCATTTAAAGTGCTCTCAAGTTCTGCTGCATGCGAATGACATTGCAGTTGTCTGTACCGGCAACTCGCTTCAGGTAATGGAAAATCTTATAAACAGTGATCTCTTAAGCGTTTCGAATTGGTCGCTTATAATTGTCAAGCTTAATCACCGAAAAAACCAAATATATTATTTTTATTCAAAACAAAAAGGTTTTTGATTCAACTGTATTTTCTACATGTGTTAAAAACGATGTTATTTAAAGTATGTTTTTCTTCTTGGAAGGAACAGGTACATAGTGTGTGTAAAAAGGTTGCGTGCGGTTCAGTTACTTTGACAAAAGCACGGCGGCACTTTCAACGCACTATTCTTTGATTGCTCTGATTTTCATTATGTCACAGTCATCTGAGTTAGAGCAGTGAGTCATGGGGAACAACATACAAAACGCACTTATCATCATTCATTGTTGAGACTAGAAAAATGCGCTTTGTAAACCCCGGGTTACCACCTTCGGATAGTGCTTAAAAATTTTTTTGACGCCTTGCAAATCATGTAGATTATAACTATACGCGACTAAAAATACCTCTCATTTTGAACAAAATAATAAATGCCAAATACCGCTACCTCTTTGCACATTCAGTATACAGGGGCGCAACACTACGCAAGCCAGTAATTGTAGTTTCAATCTTCGTATTTGTCACAATGTATACGGAGAAAGGCGAATAGAATTTGCAGGTGGGAAAATTTGAAACTAGTTTCCAAATGAAATAAACAAGCTTGGAATTTCAAACTTACGTGCAAGCGACATATTCAAGGAACCGAAGCAAGACTACAACGTAGTTTTCCTCTGTGTTTGTGTAACGGCTGACTTACCCGTTATTCTTTGTATTGGACCATTGAGTAGCTGCAGTGGCTATCGGTCCAAATATTTGACTACAAATTTCCTTTCGCCATTCAGTTAAACTTCTTGAATTTTGAACAGTCCTTTAATTCGGGTTTTACCGCATGTCTTTCATTGCTTTATTATTTGCTACAAACTCTTAAGTTTATTACGCCGATGTTTTTCGTAATAGAAAAACAGGCCATGCATTTGTTTTCAAGCACAAAATAGTCCAGTTTGGTCAGAAGTACTTCCATTCCTGCTTTGCATAGATACCTTCGTGAGTACTTGAATGTGCCAACCATAACTTCATCTATGTGTGAGAGAATCACCGCACGAATTACCAGTATATGTTGATGTGCCTTTGCACGAATTCTGGGGTCGGCTAGCTTTTTAAGAAATTTTACGGGCCTTTGCCGCACGTATCCATGTATGTCGTAACAAGCGCTTCGTTTTGCTACCCTTGCTGCTCATTATCTCTCAGTATTTGAACTATGGCGGCGAAGCAACCAATTAAAAATTCTTCTTTCTTGTGGGCCTGAAGCAGTCCTTCAGTGTTCTGCAGAACCGATCTGTGAGCTTGCAACCTTAGAAGTAGCTGCCGCGCTTCATCTAATATAAACGAAGAAAGAAATCAGCCCCCCCCCCCTCCCCTTGGAACCAAGGATTAGCCAGAGAATAATACGATAGTGCCGTTCCAGCTCACCTGCCTGTCCTGGAAAAACGTTGACCCGAGGTACAGCATACATTCATCCTGCCTGGACACCTCTTTTTTACACTTGTGAAAGCGCTGCTGATGACATGCGTTCCCAGTGCAGTGATAGCGGCTTGTTACTTAAGAAACGATAGTGAACTGAACTCTGCCGATTTCACTGCATTACATCATGGGGTACGGTTGTCATTCGCCACCAGTCTATATTGGTTTGGTTTGGTTGGTTTACAGGGGTTTAACGTTCCGAAGTAGCTCATGCTATGAGATGCGCCGTTGTGAAGGGCTCCGAAAATTTCGACCACCTGGGGTTCTTTAACGGGCACTGACATCGCACAGCACACGGGCCTCAAGAATTTCGCCTCCATCGAAATTCGACCGCCGCGGCCGGGATCGAACCCGCGTCTTTCGGGCCAACAGCCGAGCGCCATAACCACTCAGCCACCGCGGCGGCTCAATCTATATTGCCATATACAAAATGCAGTGATAATTGCAAGCTTTAATTAAAACGTGAATAACTATCGCCATTGCGGAGTGTTTGCACGGTCGCTCCTTTTATTGAGTTCATCTACACTTGGAGGGTGCTGCTCAAGTGCTCGTGCGAATAACAGGAATGGACCGAAATGAAATTAACTGTACGCTTACCCTGTTTTCTGTTGTATTCCTGAATGATTATTATCTGCAACCTTAGATGACACCAAACTTTGCCGTTTCCTACTGCTCCACAAACCATCATTAACTTACGGCCTCATTGAACAAGGTAATAGTTGTTTGCGGCTACTCAGGACTTGTGCGGTGTGTACATTAGTTTTGCGCTCCTGGTGAGCTGATGTCGACGCATCAGCTGAGTTTTTCTGCAGGAGGTTACTTCAGCCAATTAGACTCTAAAAGCACATGTACTTTTGCTTGTGTGAGTAACGCAGGAAGCACACCTTCATAACAAATGAAATTACTCGCAGCAAAAAGCTGGAAGAACGCGATTATGATGAGCAGTCTGCCAAGCAGTCGGACACACAGAGCCAGAGCCCACATTCAATGCTTCACTTGTCTATAAACATGACTCGAAAGCGCTCGTTAGAAGAATAAATTAGAGCGGTTCATGCATGGAAGACACAGCGTTAACCACACTTCCATGTGGAGATGATTGCGCACGTTTAACGATTACGCGTGGAGAAATTAACGAGTATATGGTTGATTTAAATAACGTCCCAGCACGTAAGTTGCGTCTCGTGGCTAAAATCTCATTAACTTGTGCATGCATGTCTCGTAAAGCTGTAGCCGTGAGCAGAAAGCTGCGGCATGCCTTTTCCTCTTCCTGATCACAGAACATACGTTCGCAGTGCCACGCACCGTAGGAACGTGGAAGCTGCTGAAAGGAATGCGTGCTTGTGGTGCCCAATGATTCCGTCTTTTTTTTAGCTATGAAGCAATCTCCAAGTGTTTTTTACACTTTATCTTTCTCTTTAAGCCTGCTTTTCAACATACTGTGTTTTTTTTTTCTATGTGAGGTCGGAAGAGTATAGAAAAAGTATTACGGGTGGTGAACAGAGAGAAAAAATAAGTATAACAAAGTCTAAGAGGATATTTTTTTCTTGTTTCTGAATTGGAGTCAAACATTATTCTACGGAAAGACAATCATACCACGCGGTCCTTGAAAGACTGCTTTCATGAAACCCTGAAGAGAAGGCGCTGCAGAGATACGCTTGCTCAATCATAAAAATGCTGCCGCGTTTGGAAGGCTTAAGAATGCTTAGATCAGCGCTGCCCTTATTGGGTGCGCACTCTGCTTTCATGGGAGAAAACGCAGCCTTAATACTATTGAAGAGAACGGTTCGTTGTCGACTCTGTGTGTTGTCGACTGTGTGCAAGCGTCACAGTATCACGCTCTTTGGCTACATATGAGCTTCAGCTGGCTCTCAAAGAGAAGTGCCCTGTCAAAAGCAGAGATTACCCTGTTGTGGAACAAACCTTGTGGACCAAAACGTTGCGGCCTTGCGTGGCTGCAATTCATCAACCATGCTGCCACTTCTATGCTGAGAATCACTAAGGAATACCACATGCCGGTAAATGCAGCTAAACAGATCGTATGATTCTACGATACTTCAGAAGATCAAGTAAAATTACAGGGGTGTGCCATTTATTTTATTTTCTGCGTCACAATTACCCTAGTTGTGCCAATATTAGACTAGTAGAAACCAATAGCAACCGTTTGAGCTCAATCTTGGTCGACATCATATTGCACCCCTATGTGCACTGCGGATATCTTGCTTTTTTGTTTTTTTCTTCTTATGATATTAAACCTTGAACTTGTTAAGTGCACACCTGCTTTGGACTTGAAGCAGTAGAGACTTAAAGTTTTTGGGTGGCCGTTATTTTGCCTGAAAGGGGTCGATGGGCCTATTAATAAACATAGTGAGTTCACAACATTAGTGCGCAGCGTTAATAATTATTTACAAACAATGTTTTTTGCACTGGCAGTTTCAGTCTTGGTCGACGTCAGAGCTGAAGTGTACCTTGACATCAGGGTCGACAGGCCAATCTGGACTACCACGATAATGACAAAGTCGGCGTCGCCGGCAGGCACTGGTTCTTCCTGAGAATAACCACTGGGTTAGTTGACGTCAAAATAATTCGGGCAAATCCAACTTGACGTCACTCGATGTGGGTTGAAATGATGAGGGGCTCCTCAGGTAACATTCAAAATCAAATAAATTAAGTTGCGCTCAACGCCTGCAGCTTAAACCTGATTGAAGACATCTCCTTACGCCCATGAAACAAATCATATCGTTTGTTAGCGCTCGGAATTATGTTTCTATATTCCTTTAAGCACAATGTAAGTGGGTGAAAACTGCTATGCTAAAATGCGTCCTGGCACAAGATCTATTTCTGTAAAGTCATAAGAAGCATACAGTGCTCCTTAGAGGGCAAAGTTATTTTGTAAGCCGGTAATTTTGAAAACAAATCTTATCGAATTTGATGCGTGCTCTGTTTCTGTGACGTTTCGGTATCACTGCCAAAAATTCAGTACATGCTAAAGTTCAGTAAAGAAGAAAGAAAGTTGTACAGCCTCTGTGATCCGAGCCCAACGTAAGTGCCCATCACGCATCTCATTCGTGAAATCGGCTCGTGACAGTGACGCCTTCATTTTGTTATTTGGTTTTTTTCCAAATTATTATAACTCAGCTTTCAGTGAGAGGGTATTTTTGCCTTTACACTGCCGTAATTAACCGATATAGGCAAATCAAAACTTGCCCTCAGTGTCCTCTTAATTCGCGGCTTGCATATCTGATTCTTGTGACCCCCTGACTTTCCTGCGAGTTCGGCTCGTGTAAACGGTAGGTTGTATTTGAACAGCGCCATCTGTTAAAGCCAAAGTTTTCGAAAGAGGCGTATAGTTGTGTTAGTAGCAGGCAACACAAAGCGTAAGCAATCACGAGATCCCCCCCCCCCCCCCCCCATGCACACAGCCAGTGTCCAACGCCTTCCGCTATCTCCAAGCTGCAGGCAGCAGCAAGACGGCGTCAAACGCCTTAAAGCGCTGCCCAAGCTAACAAAAAAAACCTGAAATTATCGCATGGTGCGACCTCCTGTGCACCTGCGCATTGGAATCCTCAGCAGATTCCGCATGGCGCCAGCGGCAAGTAGCACACCAGTCGCGTTGTTAAAGGGTCAGTCCTGGATGCAGCTGAAGAGGAGCGTCTTGATCTAAACGCTGCACTGATGTAGGAGTCAAAAGCCACAAACGTACGGCAGGTCGAAAATAGGATGAACGCTGTGTGGACACTGACCGATTGCGCGCGGCATGACAAGATGCTCGATTCATGCCAGTTCACTGCTGTCCCCTACCATTTGCTGTAATTAAGAAATAAACAAAAAAAAATGTCAGCGCTCACTCATTCGTTGCATAAACATGGAAAGCAAAAAGTAACAAATTAAAAAAACCGAAAACAAACAACCTAGCGTTGATCATCTGCATTTTAACGGTCCTAATCGCCACTGAATATCTTTGCAATAATTACGTTTCACTTGGAATCATTTTTAGAACTTTGAATTAGCTCCGTTCACTTTATTATTTCCTCGCATTGTTCTGGGCCAATCAGTATCAGTGTCCTAGACAGGCAATGCCCAACAGTGTGTCTAGATATTAATTTCAAGCGATCTAAAGTAATGATCAACAGACTCGGAAGGTAGGAAGGCGGCGGCTGTTTAAGGTAGACGGTGCTAAATTGGATGTATTAAGAAACTACACAAACTCAGTACTGGCAGTGATCGCAGATTGGGGGCCATGATATAGAAGTGGCTAGGAGAATAAGAATGGGGTGGACTGCCTTTACAGGGCACTATCAGGGGATGAAAAGTAGCTCAAAATATTTTTCCCGCGAGAAAGCTATCAGACATTTATCTTTACGTTATGGCTCAAAAATATGAAAGGCAATGAAGTTGGTTGAGCATAGGTTAAGGACAGCGCACCGAGCCTTGGATAGAAAAATGGTTGCTGTAACAATAAGCGACAAGAAGAAAAGAGAATGGTTTAGGAAACGCTGATACCCTAGTCAATATCAAAAAGTAATGTGCATGGAAATGACATGTGCTGCGAAGGCAAGACAGCCGACGGCCCTTAAGTTAGCGGACCAGATTACAAGAAAGGGAGAGCGTATTTGACGCCGCCAGAGGGTCAGGCAGGCGGAGGAAGTTACGAGTTTACGGGGATTAGGTGGCCGGAAGTGGCAGGGGACAAGGTTAATCTTTTGGATAGGAAGAAGATTGTCCTGTAGTTGACGTGGTCAGGCTAACTGTGATGATGGGTCTGACCGCGGCAACCTCGACACGAGACTTTTACTCAGTGCAAATATTTATCAAACTGACATATGAGCATTTTACCTTTTCCGCAACATTACCAATATCGTGGCACCAATTGAATCACTGTGCCAGCTGTCGTTTTTCTCTGTGTGACTGAATCTGTTGCAGGGTGAGTCGTGTAGTCGCAACTCGCCTGCCTCAGCGCCATCGTTTGAGGCATTTATTCGGTCCTAGAATAGTTTGGGCTGCTGCCGTTTGGGAAATCACGAGAGAAGGAAAAGGACACTGCAATATCAGTGAGTTTCTTAATATTGGCTTCAGCCGCCGTAGGATTGACAGGAGATGTGAGCATTGTATTCAGTTTCTTTCAGTAGTGCCAGCCGGTCTTGCATACGTTACAAAAAACACGCAACCGATTACAATTACTCCCTCTCATGTGCAAATGAAATAATTTGTTATTCGCAAGCCTAGAATAGGAAAAAAAATCAATTGTAGAAAAGTTATCCTGAACTATTATCTTATTCTCATTCATCGTCTCTTCTTACAGCACGTATAGTGTCACGCAGTGGTGACGGCAGTCCGGCGCGCAGGAAGACAGGAAAAATGGCTTCAAAAGGAAATTCTTTATAAGGCTGACTTGCGTTAAAAAAGAACTCGGCTTTGGTGTAGCAACAAGCGTTGTCGGCGGTCGTCGAACAGAATGCCCGCTGATCGCGGTCGTGCTCAGTTTGTACGAGTGGACAAGAATTAAGTGGACAAATGGACAAGGATTAGTAGCCAGGGCTGTTTGCTTGATTACTGCTGTTAATAATTTCACCTGCAGTGGTTTTTCAAACTGTTCTTCGCCTTTTCCTCCATGGTTCCTTGTGAACACATCAGCTGCGACGCTCATGAATATCGCGATGTACTCGAACAAGTCAAGTGCGTTGCTTTGACAAACGAAGACGTTACACACCATCTCGAAGTTGCACAACGCGCAGCACTTCGCTGTTGTTCACGCTTTGAAGGGAGAAAGCATAAGGTCACTAAATATGACATTCCGTAGTGCCGTATTCGTAAAATACGAAGAGCGGAACCAGGCGCTGGTAAATGCAGGTCGTTCGGGCCTGCATTTGCTGACGTTCAAATGCGCGCTGCTTCTCCATACATCGACTAAGGCCGCCCTTGTTCACAGTTTGACAGGTTTTGACAGGAAGACAGTACTTTAATCTATTCCAAATAAGTTCTTTTGAAATCTGCTGTTATCTCTTATATCACGTATATCAATCAATGGACGCAATTATTATTGACCGTTGTAAATTTGAAACAGCACTTTTGAAGTCATGCGTAAAACACTTGTCCAGCTGTGCTTTAAAGAACGACATCTACTTTTATGGCAAACGAATCCAGCAAACCAACTGCTAGTGGAATACGAAGGTAGTATTTTCCGGAATCTTTCTAGTGGGTAGTAACCGGAACGCAGGCTTTAACTCTGGAAACATGTTTCAAACGCTATCGTTTTGTGCCGCCGCGGTAGCTCAGTGTTTATGGCGCTCGGCTGCTTACTTGAAAGATGCGGGTTCAATCCCGGCCGTGCCGCTCAAATTTTGATTGAGGCGAAACTCTAGAGGCCAGTGTACAGTGCCATGTCAGTGAACTTTAAAGAACCCCAGGTTGTCAAAATATCCGGAACCCTTCACTACGGTGTCCCTCATACCATGAGTCGATTTGGGACGCTAAACACCATATACCACATTTTTTTCGTGAGCTTAACAAAGTGCCTGAGATCTTCGTCTTTATCTTCCACACGTTCCTAGTCGCCCTTCTCTAATCCTGCTTTCATGGATCACTGGCGCAATTGATGCGCTCCGCGCACTGCTAAACTCCGACTTTTTGTGCCGTCTTTGTGATTGTCTTCGTCGTCGCACATTCCATGGCGGGCAAACTTTACCTGTACCCAATCACATCTTTGTCTATTCTTGCATTTCTTGTCCTCCGTTTCTCTTCCAGCGCTACGAACGCGCTGAAGGTAGCGTGTACGCTCTCTGTGGCGTGTCATAGAAAACTTGTTTCTCCCTTGGCATCGACGCGGCCGACCATCCATGCGTCGGGACTGCGCCTGTTGTGCGAGGGTTCATCTTCCTCATGAGGAAACCGGAAGTAACGACAGAAGCACCACCTAGACGGCTGCGCTCTATGCGGTGGAGCAGGTCAGCGCCTCTTCGAGTTCCGGCCAGCGTTACGAGTGGTTGAGGCCACACGCTCTCGGCGCCTCCAACTGCAGGCATGCGTGTCTTCGGTATTCTGGTCCTGGGCAATGAAGCGAGCCGAGCAAACGCACGCTCTTGTGTCCTCTCTCATCATGAGCCCGGAGCTGTCTTCCCCAAGAAAATGACGTGCTCCGCAAGATCCAATTGCGCTTTGCCGCTATACATCCCGCCGATGCCGTTGAAGTCGCGCCTCTCCCCAGCCTGTAATTCGGAAGCCCTTCTTAGGTGGCCTTCTACTTCCGAAGAAAGTCTCGTTAATGACTTGTAGCTAGCCGGCGTCCTCTCTGTATAAATTTTAAGCGCAATAAATAGCATCTGAGCGTATAAACGCTGTCGTCCTGCCATTTTGTTCCCTCTGCGGGTAACGAGCAGAGACGCAGCATACAGGTAGGCGGAGCGGGGCGCAAGATTTTAACGTATCCTCACAGAATCTGGTTCGTACTGCATGACACAAAGCCTAGTTATCTATGAGTAGTGCAGCCGAGTAGTCGCGAGCAGCTGAAGTGGTGAGACAGGTGTGAAAGTTCTGAGCTTCAAGAATTGAATGACTGCCCTTAAGTAAAATTTCATTTTCCTTATCTCCTAATAACCCACGGTGTCATTGATGGAAATAACCTGAATTTTCAGACCTTGCAGGAAACCCTTATTCCATTAGCGCAAACATTACTTCCTTTGCGGATGTGGCTGTGCTGATGTCTCAACAAACCACGTGTCAGTTGCTAAGTCCACTAGAGTTTACGTCGGCAGATTTAAGGCCAAAATGACTGGAGGCGTACTTACATATTTCTACATGCCCGTACTGCATGCAGCTAGACTTTATTGCGATGCAGCTAATCGCATCTGGGGTAAAGAAATATAGCGTAACGGTCGTAAGCATAATGACGTTTTTTACAGACTGAAAGGTCGTTATATATAGCGTTTGCCTATTTAGTCTTTTGCTTTTTTGGATTACAGGCGCGAAAACAGACAGACCACAAGGTAGATAAACGGGACGGAGCGCCACTCACAACTGATTTATTCAAAGGCACGACAAACATATATATACCCGCTGACACGCAAGGAATACCATCATGTTCCAATCTGATATGACAGCGAACGCGTGAAAAAATCGTTCTCTGCCCTATACAACGATATGGACGTGTCGCTGACACACATGCTTCTTTTCTTAGCAATAAAGAATGCTTCGATTATTTCCCTGGCTTTTGTGTCTTTACTTCTTGATAAAATTCGCACACCAGAAAAACATGGCTCACAAGAGCGTGACGGGCAAGACCTTATATGCTTAGGCAAATTTGGCCCTTCCTTATTTTGCTCCACATTTCTTTCATGTTCCCTGATTCGCTCATTAACACAGCGTCCAGTTTGCCCTATATAGGAGCGGCCGCACGAAAGGGGGATTTCATAGACCACACCTTCAGTGCACTTCATGAACGATCGCCCATGTTTGGTGCCACACCCTCTCTCATCATTTCGTTCTCTTTCAATGCGAGAACAAAGGCTTCCGAGCTTTTTTGGGGCTGAAAAGACAAGCGGCACACCATGCCTGCTCGCAACCTTTTTCAAATTGTGGGATAACTTGTGCACATAGGGCACCACCACCGGTCGCACCACCTCTTCTCGAGGGACATCTTGGCCAGCTCTCACAGCCTTTCTTTTTATTTTCTGTAGTAGGCTTTCTGCGACCGCCGTTACGAGCGAACCAGGGAACCCGGCTGAAGACAGCCTAGCCAATTGGTTTTGGAAACTTAGTTGCATCTTGTGAGAGCATGATTTTCTAATAGCGGATTCGAGGCAGAGTGTAGCAATCCCCCTTTTTATTAGCTTGGAGTGAGCAGAATCATATGGCAGAAGCCCCTTTTTTGCGCGCGGATCATACGCCCAACAAACCTGTTCCTCACAAAAATCAAAACTAACATCTAAAAACTGTAAAACATTACGTTCAGGAACTTCACAAGTAAAACTTAAGCCATTTCCATTTTGTCTAAATAAGGATAACACATCACGCACACTTTCTTCGAAGTTTAAACTTCCGTCCTTGGTAAGAATGATTAAAAAGTCGTCCACATATCTGAACACTTTAAAAACTTTGCTGGCTGGTAAAACCTGGTTCAAAACTTGATCCATTTGGGAAAGAAAAATATTACACAAAACCGGTGCAACACAGGAGCCTATACATATGCCAGCTTTTTGCAGAAAACACTGCTCGTCAAACGTTACGAAGGTAGACTGTAAATAAAACTGTAAAAGGGTTAAAAAGTCATCGATGGATACACCCGCAGTATTTTGAAAGGAAATAGGGTCTTTACTTTCAATGCAATCTCTGACAGCAGTAAACAAGGCTTCGTGAGGAACAGAATAAAATAAATCCACAACATCTACCGAAAAGGCGCGTCCAACATCACGATGCGATTCAAAGAATTCACACACTTGATCGGACTTTTTGGTAAGAAAGGGGTCTTCTATATCAAGCTTACCCAACTTATCTAACAAGAACCGGCTAAGCAGCCTCTGCCATGACCCCTTTTCAGTAACGATAGTTCTAAAGGGCATACCTTGCTTGTGCGTTTTTACTGAAAAGAACACTTTTAATGCATTATTCTTGCATTTGGCAATCTGTTTGCTCAACCGGACTAAACCGAGCTGCTCACACAATGCAACAGCTCTGTTCTTAACTTTTGTCGCTTTCACTTTGACAGGCGAAAAATTCTTATCAATTGCCCGGGTTGCTCTTTCCGAGAAATTATTTTCCGATAAAACTACAAATCCACCTTCTTTATCTGCTTGTAAAAGCTTTAGGTTATTGTTCTTAAAGAAAGACACAATAGCTCGGGGTGAAGTTCCCTTATGACGAACAGGTGCCCGGTTACAGGATTTAAGCAGGCAGTCCACGCCCTCAAGTAGACACTTTTCATGCTCCTCTGGATTGGCCTTACTGGCGATTCGACGATTGATGGCTATCAGTTCTTGAGGCGGCACTTGTGGTTCCAGTCCAAACTTGGGCCCCTTTTGAAGCACTGATGACACTTCCTCAGGCAGATGAATGTCCCCCACAACCACTAAACCTCCCCCACAATTCTTCTTCTTCATACTTCTTTCCTTTAGCAGCTTGTCTAACATGCACACCCAAAGTTGTTCAGTCATTTGGGAAGCTAACGTCTTCACGGAGCGAAGATTTCTGTCAGCGAGCCAGGTAGGATATTGCTTTTGGCAGGATACACGTAGAAGATCATTTAGCAGGCGGATTTGACGCCATAACTCAGACCTGAGGATCCTACTTATCCGCTTCACATGGCCCCAGGAGGGTAGAATAGGCCGGAAAAGGGCACTTACTTCAGCAGGCACCAGTCCATTCTTGATACAGAAGGCAATATTCCTTGCACGACAGGTGGTAGCCACGGAACATGAAATCCATTGGTCAATAAAACATGGAGACGACACACACACAGACAGGCCCACTGTACTAGAAATATAGCTTAAAAGAACGTCTTGCTGGGCAAGTTGGTACATCTTTGGATTACAGGCGCGAAAACAGACAGACCACAAGGTAGATAAACGGGACGGAGCGCCACTCACAACTGATTTATTCAAAGGCACGACAAACATATATATACCCGCTGACACGCAAGGAATACCATCATGTTCCAATCTGATATGACAGCGAACGCGTGAAAAAATCGTTCTCTGCCCTATACAACGATATGGACGTGTCGCTGACACACATGCTTCTTTTCTTAGCAATAAAGAATGCTTCGGTCTGTCTGTTTTCGCGCCTGTAATCCAAAGATGTACCAACTTGCCCAGCAAGACGTTCTTTTAGTCTTTTGCTGCGGTTTTATCAGACAAAGGAAAGAAATCTTGTGTGAACAAGTTGTGAGGACAATGCAGCAGTGCCTATAAATTATGTGTGTATTTAAGACTCTTATAGCTGCATGTAGAGATGCCATATTTTAAACTCTTATAACAGAACAAATACTGCAGAGCGAAAAATGTTGCGTCATATTTGCAGAGCAATTTTATAAAAAACCGAAACCCCAAGTAGCACACTGCAGGCTCATCGGCTAAGCCTGGACAGCCGTCTTCGGCAATCATTTTGTGGGCCGGCACGAAACACTGGCGTAGTCCTTCTAAACTAAAAAAAAATTTGTTGTCCCTTTCTTTTTGGCACCTGCAGGCACACATTATTCTTCACTCTTTTTACAATCCCACAATGTCTCTTTCTTGTTAGGGGAAATCCGACTGCGTAGCCTGCTCGTGCCTCCTCCCCCCCCTCCCCCCCCCCACCCCGCGCCTACAACTTCTGGCCGGTGTTATTTCGGCTACTAGGGTTTGTTCTATTGGAATGCCGGTTGTGGGGATGGGAATGGCCGGGACTCATCCTCTGGGGATGCAAACCCCATGGGAGTGGCAGCGACTGCCACGCAACTGTGAGGGCCAGTTGCGCCCTCGAGGCCCTATATTTGAGTGGAGGCAGGCCTAGGTGGTTGGACTCACGGAATCTGGCACGGAAGGCATGTACAAGCGCCAAAGGTTTTCAAATACATGCTACCTTCGTCCGCACGAAGGGGCTTGTACGTCTGGCTACCGACGCGCCGGTTTATGGTTCCGGAGAAACCAAATCCGCGCCGCGGGGGTTTATAGTAGCCGGGCTCTAAAGCGACGTCTCGGGGAAGCGGTCTTAGGCCAGCCACAGGGCCGTAAAAGTTGTTGCGGGACGCCGAGGAAGAGGATCGTAGTACGGCCAAACGCAAAACCCGATGATGTTGTGGAGTGCCGACGCAGTAGGCTCGGGCCATCTCACCCTATGCCAGGTTCTTGGTATGTGGCCGTCCAGATCTGCCTTGAACACTCCCTCCTTTGTGGGTGTGGAGTAAGCTTGGGGAAAAATAAGAAGTGCGCGTTTGGTTGGATCCGGTCTCTTAACGTTGCACCTATCATTTTTCTTTCCATGGCTCGCTACATTGTCCTTAAATTAAGCTGAACCCTTTACGCTAACCTCCACGTCTCTCTGCGTAGGTAAGTACCGGTAAGATACAGCTGTTGTACACTTTCCTCTTGAGGGGCATAGGTAAACTGCCATTCATGATCTGAGAGAACCTGCCATGTGCGCTCCAACCTATTCTTAACCTTCTAGTTAATTCCCTCTCACAATCTGGTCCAGCTGTCACTACCTGCCCTAGCACCTCGCTGCCAATTGTGAACTGTTGTTCCGTTGATTGACAGTTGAACATTACTTTGGTGTTCTGCATGTTAATTTTAAAACCTACCATTCTGCTCTGCCTGTCTAACTCATTGATCATGATTTGCAGTTCCTTCACCTCCCGAGTGATTTAGCAAGGCAATCCCACCAGCGAAACGCAGATGATTTAGGTGTTCTCCATTAACTCTTATACCCAACTGTTCCCAAGCGGGCGGAGTTTGGAAACAAACTGGGGTAATGACATCCTAACCGAAATCAAGTGAAGGAAATGGACTTGGGCAGTGCATGTAATGCGAAGGCAAGATAACCGCTGGTCTTTGAGGGCAACGGGGTGTATTCCATGAGAAGGCAATCGTAGTAGGGGGTCGCAGAAGGTTAGGTGGGCGGATAATTTAAGAAGTTGGCAGGCGTAGTGTGAGCGCAACCGGCAAACCCTTCGAAAGAAAGCCATTAGAGCAATAGAAGGCTTAAATCCTGGGAAACCAACCAGAGATTTCTTCGAAAGGCACATCGTGTTTTATATGCATCGGTTATATACTTATGAACTTGCAATGCACATTTATCTAGAGAGAAGGGATAATCGCGTTTTTTTTTTGGAGCAATTGTAGTTTGAAAACAAAATGAATCCTTTACTTTTAGAGCAACTGAACATAGAATGCCACGACATAGAACCAACTAGGGCCAACAAAGTTTTAAATACCTAAAATACCCTCCCCTCTAAATCAAAATAGGGAAGTTAACATTGAAATGGAAACTTCTTCAACCGGAGTGTTTAGACAGACTTAGTTAAATATTTATTTGAGCAATGTTCCACTCTTTGATGTTTTGATGAATTTTTCTTACTAATGGTGACTTCTGTCCGCTAACAATTTTCAGTTTATTAATACATGATTCCTTTTCGTGCAAGACACGTGTGTGTTGTTTTACATGGGATATTATGTCTGGTTTGTTGATAAATTTGACTACCATTTTGCTTGAAGTATTATGTTTGTTGTAATGCTCCTTTATTAACTCTGTATGTAATGTTATTTTATTGCTGTATTTGTAGTTGCTGCATTTGAATTTCATAGGTTCGAATTTGTGTTTTTTGTTCTGAAAAATTGCGTTGTTTCCAAACAAAGCAAGGGTTTAGGGACGTAGGCATTTACACAGTACCGTTTGTCTCTGATCCTTTAGCTTTATGTTTACAGAAAACTAAGAACAAATAAAGGAAAAAAAAGCACTGGGTTAATTGCAGAGGCGTGGGGGAGGCCTTTTCCATGCGGCGACTGTAGTCAGATGATGATGGGTGGTTGGCTGCAAACGCGGGTGAATCCCACTGGAGGTGTTAGGTCATGGTTCGGAGGGCTGGTCACGATAGGCTGACGATCTAAGCTTCTAATGCAAGGATATCAACATACATACTTCTGGTGTCTCAAAAACCGCGAAAAGCACTCGACGACTAGTACCTAGTAGGATGGAAACAACTCGCTTGAGTGGGAATAACCGACCACTTGGTCTGCGATTGGAACGGGCTGTGGAATCAGGCGTCGTGGAGGGGCTCCAGATAGCTAACCCTGTGTTAGGCTCTCCTTTCTGCGGCAGTCGGGGCCCGTTGCGTCGGTGGGTGGTCGGGCATCCCGTCAGTGGGGGCCACGCCACTGAATAATCTTGACGCTCTCCCTGTCCTCTCCAGACAGGTAAGTAAGGTAGTCAAGACAAATTTGAAGGGTCTGAGCAAAAAACTAGCTGTCCGCATTCTCGTCCCATTTCACATAACCCATTTCCTGACAGCCATATATCTCATTCATGCAGCCCACCATTACCGCTACTTCCCAGGGGCGACCTGGGATGTCTCCACGGGTCCGCTTTCCCGGCTGTGGGTGGCTTTAGTAGCTTTCCCTTATTGAATTCTTTCCACCTTGCACTGGCAAACTCCCTGTAGTCTAAGGGCCACATCTCTTATTTAACAATTTGTATTATACCCGCGATATATTAGTAATGAAGGAACTATTTTTCTTGTTCCTTTTTTAATGCCCAATATACATTCTATATATGTCCCTCTGTTGTTATGATGAGAAAATTAAAAGTTCTGAATTCCACCTACTTCAAATAATGAAACAGACACAGTATTTTTGCCTCAAATGTTACTTTATTATAAATACCGACTTGAGGAATGTTGGCACCTAAAGAGCAGCTATGACGTTCTTGGTAATGTAGATGATTTTCTGAAAAGAAAAGAAAGAGATGGTTAGTTTTCTTTTGTCAAGTAGCCGGAAATTTCAACCTAAGAGTTCCTTTCACTAGCTTTTCTCGTAACACCAAAAGTCTGATGCGTATGATTCTCCAAAATTTTTGTTTCTTGAGGCTTAACGAGAAAAAGATACCTCCTTAATACCTTACTTCAGAATATTTTGTTCATTAACACCATTCACAATACATACATGAGAGCTATTTATGACTCAACTTAAGCTGCAGGGAATGAAAGCAGTTGCTATGATAGTATTTCCATACTTTGGAATTTCGCGAGAGTAAGATTCTTCTATCGTTTTACAAAGATCACGAAAGGAGGCCAGAAAAATATTTGTTCCACTTTGCTCCATATTCGATCCAGTTTGGGCTGACTTTATGCAATTTATAGCCCTGCTCCTACCGCAGCAGAACGCAATGTTCAGATAAATTACAAAAATTCAAGGGATCACCCTCTTTACAAATTCAATGACCATCATGAAGGAGTCGAAGTGCACCCCATGGACATTGAAAGCGCTTATTGCAATCATAAATATCCAACCGCTACGTGCCTTCGCTGAAAAAAAAATGGTCTACTTACACTTCTTCTTGCGGAGGAGGAGGTTGGCATAGTTGAAGGGAGTGCCAAGCCCGTAACCGTAGTTCAGGCCGTAGGCGCCAAGACCATGACCGTAACCGAAGTGTCCAATACCATAGCCGAGAGTTCCAATGCCGTAGCCGTAGACTGGAGCGGCGGCCACGATGGGAGTGGCATGGAGGGTGGCGACAGCAGGGACGGCGTGGGCAATGGTGGCGATCTTGGTCACAGCTGGAGCGGCAGCCACAACTGGTGCAGCAGCAACAGTGGCAACAGCCGGGGCAGCGTGGTAGGTGTCAACGCGGGTAATAGCTGGGGCAGCGTGAACGGTGGCAACGGCTGGAGCTGCCTGGATGGTGGCGACGGCTGGAGCAGCGTGAATGGTGGCGACAGCTGGAGCGGAGTGGTAAGTGTCAACACGGGTGATGGCTGGTGCGGCCTGGACGGTGGCAACCTTGGCGACGGCTGGAGCAGCGGCAACGACTGGAGAAGCCTGGTAGGTGGCGATGGCCGGAGCAGCCTGGTAAGTGTCAACGCGGGTCACAGCAGGAGCAGCCTGAACGGCGGCAACCTTGGCAACGGCTGGGGCAGCGGCCACGAGTTGGGCAGTCTGGTACGTGTCAACACGGGTCACAGCTGGAGCAGCCTGAACGGTGGCAACCTTGGCAACGGTTGGGGCAGCCTGGACTGTGGCGACGGCTGGGGCAGTGTGGTAAGTGTCAACGCGGGTCACAGCTGGAGCAGCCTGGACGGCGGCGACAGCTGGAGCAGCCTGGACGGCGGTGACGGCTGGGGCAGTGTGGTAGGTGTCGACGCGGGTCAGAGCTGGAGCAGTCTGGACAGTGGCGACGGCTGGAGCAGAGTGGTATGTGTCAACGCGGGTCAAAGCTGGAGCAGCCTGGACGGTGGCGATGGCTGGAGCAGCGTGGTAAGTGTCCACGCGGGTAACAGCTGGAGCGGCCTGGACAGTGGCAACCTTGGCAATGGTTGGAGCAGCAGCAACAGTGGCTACAGCTGGGGCAGCGTGGTAGGTGTCAACACGGGTCACGGCTGGAGCAGCAACGTAGGAAGCTCCCAGAGCGACACCTTGGCTCAGTCCGACGCCGGTCGTGATGACTGGGTGACTCAGAGCGCTAGCTACGAGGGCCAGGATAAGGCTTGCACGGAACTAGAAAAGAATCACGTGCTTGTACTAACTGTATTGCCGAAGGTGCTCTAAGTGTATGCTTGTAAGACATATTATCGCGTTATATGTTTAGGCAGCACAGCTGGCGCGAAAAAAACGAAATATTCACGCTCCGCTTAGTGTAATACGGATGCGTTATGATTCCGCAGCGTAATTTTGCCAATCGTAACACGTCGTAGTCAGCCAACAGCTTAAATGAAAGGCACAGCAGGTAGCGAAGTCACTACGAGGATGATTATGCCGTTCTTAGAGATTAGCGAATTCAAGGTGGCTTTCGAAAGCTTCCAGTACAAAAGTCATCAAACGTTACTAGACTCACCCTGTCGGAGCATGAAGACACCAGCGATTTCGTATTTTTGGAAGGATAATATAGCTTTACTTTCCTTTCCTTTCATTTCTGCCTTCACCCCTGCCCATGCACCAGGGTGCAATGCATTTATCACCAATATCATCCTATCGATTTGAAGGACAGGAATGAAATAGTGCCGTAGGAACGGTAATATCACGACTCACATTACACAGGCGGCGGGCTGTGAATATTTCTGCATACTAGGCATGCACTATTAGTTTCAAGAGCATGGCAGGGACGGTGTAGGATCATTATGTTGTCTTCAGAGAAAAAGGTATTTCGACGTTATGAACAAAAGCTCCTTGTCATGCCACAAGCTTTAGCGATACCCTGGTGCATTCGGCTTCAGTGATTCCAGAAGTAGCAATTCTGGTAGTATTGCGCTGAATTTACAGGCTCTGTTGAAAGTATTTATGACAAAAACTATGTTTAAATTATATACTTCTTGCTGCTATTGTTGTGATACATAATGCTTTTCTGTAAATTGTGCCCTTGTTTCGTTCAAAAATATCCGGCGAAAAGCTGAGCCTAGGATGCCATTTTTTGTGTCCAAAAAACAGCGGTGCAACCTGACTTCTCTTTTTTAAGCACTGAAAATTTCATGTCCAAATCACCGTAAGGCTTATAACTGAAGTCTGCGATATATGTAAAGCTTTTCACTCAAAAATTCGCAATACCAAACAGGAGGTATACTCACGGCGACCATAGTTGCTGCTTGCTCCAGGCCTGCAGAGGTGAGAGTGTACTGCTGAAGTGTGCCGGGAGGGAGAGTCCTTATATACTCCTCTTATGCGGCGAAATGAAACAGGCAAGACACTGTAAAATGAAAAAAATTAAATGGGAACATAGGAGCCCTCTCCGGCTGTCTAATCACTAGTTGACGAGAAGAAGAAAAAAGTATGTACTCTGCATGTGAAATGCTCCCGCAGAAACCTTGTCTCTCGATGCAGAATGAAAGAACAAAGATAATAGGTGTGTGTACAGTTATGTTAAGCCTCCTGCTGCGCTTCGTGAACGTGTCTCTAATCCCGAAGGAACTCGGGGCAGCCCCACTGCCCTTGTTCTTTCTCGCGTTTTTCGCTTTCCGGTGAATTTCAAGGGCTCGGGCAATTTATCGGCGTAGATGTTACGTAGCCATCTCTCCGCGACCGCGTAGTACATCAGGATCCGCATTTATCTTGCAACAAATTCCTAAGCACTTGGGATCTCGCACGTAGTCTCACTGAGTATGCATTGCAAGGATTTGCTAACCAATATTTTCAAACATAATGGATGCTTTTCTGCGCCTTTATTATGCACTTGGTTTCATTATTCACCCATTTTTACACCTGATCATTCATTTATTGCGCCACTTTCTTTGCCGATATTGATCTTACTTGGCGGTACTCCCTTCAAAGTGCGCACAAAGCCATCATTCTGTGTTTAGCATGCACCTGCAGAACTACAAAGGATACTGAATTCCCACAGTGGGTGTTCCCCCCAAAAACGATTCTGTGGCTTAAGTGACCACAACCGAGCATTGTGGCATACAAATTTTTATTTCCCCACACCCATTTCTATTCCGTGTGCTACTCCTTATGAAACCTGACTATATCAGAGCGAAAGCATTTAACTGGCGCACTTTGTCTTCCGTATTGCGACATCTAAATACGTGCTCAGCCTTCACACCACTTATTCTCCCGCATTCAGCGCATCACTCAAGCTGGCGGTGCCTTTCGGCGCCACTTTTTTTATTCTTGAGCTTCATCTTGACTCCTCCTTTAAACGTGCTGAGAGCTAAAGCAGTGTTAAGCGGATATCCGCCCCAATAAAAATTAAATTCCGCTTTATTCCTCAGAACCGCCCTTGAAAGCCTGCAAGACTAGTCGGATGACGGCACTTGTGACCGAACGACTCTGTCCTTTTGACTATACCTACTATTTCGCTTTCAATATTTTATTCCCGCCAAGTTCTGAGGCCGGCCATGGTCAGACACGGTAATTTTTGAGCGCTCAATTCTGGTCGGAGATCCATATTTGTGTGCACTGTTACGGCAGTGTAATTCAAGTGTTGTTCATGCCTCTGCTTGTTTGAAAAGAAAAGAAGAAATGTGAAAGCGAAATTCAATGTGCTGGATTTTCCAGCTTTCCTTAAAATAAAGCAGCTTGAAACTGGACGCTCAGTAATGTTTCTCTTAGTGTTCCAAACGCATAAGAAAATTTCTTGCTTCATTTCTTTAGCTTCTCTTCCCGACCGCAGGCAAAACGGGCGACGAAGCGTCCGAATTCAAACTCTTACATCCCTATATATAGCCTGGAGAACTTTTGTAGGCTGATATTTTTTTAATTGCTTCTTTTCTGCATGAATTAAGATTAGGCTGGCTCAAATTTGTTCGTACAAGTTTTGAAGCAGGTGGCTACGGATTTTTTACAACATTGTTCACTCTTTCAACTGGATGAAGCCGACTGAAACGCTTCGAACTGACATATAGAGGCTGAAACGTGAAAGTTAACTGTTTAGGACAATCAGAACACAAAATACTTGGTGTATTTCCGTCTGCTGCTTTAAATGCGGACTAACATGTGAACAACATATGTTAAAGGGACACTAAATGGTAGTATCATACAAAGTAAGACGTGCAGGTTAACCCTAGGGAATACTAGCCACGAGTTTTATTCAGCGCGGAAAAGTTGCTGAGAAAACTGCAAATGAAAGTGCGAAAACTCTGCCACATTCGAAGCGCCTGCGAAATATAAACTTTTGTGAAGTCATTTCTATGAAGTCTTTCTAATGGAGCTCTCCTCCCAATCAGAGGCTCCACTTTCAAGTTCATTGCAATTTATTATGCCTTTTTTGGTCATGGCATTGCGTGGCTATGAGTTGTTCTGCCCGATCTTTTAGACATAAATTTTCTCCGCTGGCCTCCTGTTGAGCGGATCGGTCAAGCCCAAGCTCGCCTCAATGCTGGCCGGAACACGATTGGGCTTGACTGGGGGCCAGTGCGGGCCCTCTTGGTGGAGCGGGTGATGTAACCGTTGGTCAACCGCCAAGTGTATGAAAAGAATGCGCTTGAGGCCAAAGCGAGGAGAGAAGGAGAGAGCGAGACGCATTGAGCGAGCATTCGTTGTTCAAGCAAGCCCGTCTCGGGGAGCCGTCCCGCTATCGATCAACGCGCCGAACCTTCGTATTTCCATAGAAATATTCTATACAGGGTGTTTCTTCTAAGACTTCAAACAATTTTTAGAAACAGGCTTTTTGAGTTAGAAGACAGCCTTTTTCGGCATAGCATTGCCACCGGTGTAGTACATCAGAATACTGCGAGGACATGCTAACAACTGCAAGCTGGTTGACTTCTGTCGAATATATAACTTACGAACTATTACTGTCAGGCTCCCTAATTATTGAGAGGTGTGTAGCCAGCCCTAAATAAAATGCATATCAGTTTTCAGAATTTCGGGAACGCCGTTACCCTAGGCGCTGTGGCCAAACGTATTTCGCCTACATCGCGCCAGAATATATACTTAGTCGATAAGCTCACAGGCAAAGCAACTTCTCCAGTGCACGTAACTCCTCCAATTAGTCCAAATTTGTTCGGCCACAGCGCCGAAGGTTCCCGCGTTTTCGAAATTATAAGAACTGATATGAATATTGCTTGCGGTGGGCCAAATGCCTCTCTAATAGAAGAGCCAAAGGGAAATAGTTAAAAGTTAACTTTCAGCATTAGTTAAACAGTCTTCTAGTTCGCACGTCTTAGCTGTATTATGATACATTACGTCGCTGGCAATGCTATGCCTTAATAAAGCGCTCTTATGACTCAAGAAGCCTGCTGTTAAAAACTGTGAAGTGTTAGGTTAAACATCCTGCATATAGCCCTTTTCATAACGGTGCAACGTCGACTTTCTTCGGCTGGAATGCCCTTGCGTGGACGCTGCGCCGACTGTCAGCTAACGTGACCGCTATACCGCAACCACCACAACATCACAACAGTGGTGACAGCGCAGGGATTCCCCAGTAGCGACAAAGCATAATCATAGTCACACTCCTCTGCCTGCTGAGCGCTACGTATTTCGTGACGATGTAGACTACGTTGGGTTCTTGTCTAGTTGATTACTAGTTGTTTACTAGATTACTAGTCGATTGTTCTTGATGACATCAGCATTTAAGTCGCCAATTGGGGCACTTCAGGGAGTGCCATCGAAGTCACCGAGTGAGCCTTTATAATTTCCAAGATGCTTTCCTGAGTGGCATTTGGAGGGATTTGAGAGCGCCATGTGGAGTGTACACGCCCTGGGGAACAAGAAAAAAGGCAGCAGGATATGCGAGGCACACGTTCTTTCTTTTGTTCTTTTCTGTTCTCTCTCTCGCACTCCTGTCTTCTTCTTTCGCGGCGAGAGAGAAATAACTTTAATTTGTACCCGTGAAAAATGACGGGGGAGAAGGCTATAGCCTAAACCCCCATTCATTCCCCTAACCGTCGGCCGGAATCACTTGGGACTCGGCGGCGGTCAGGGCGATACCGATGACTTTGCGTTGTTCTTCTGCTTCGTGGTTGCTCAATAAGATCTCCCAGGATTGTACATTTCTATTCGGGTCGGTATAGAAAGGGCAGGTCCAGACCATGTGGACTGGATCTGAAATGCTATTCCAGTGTTTACATCTAGGATTATAGACTTCTGGATGCCATTTACTGCACAGTGGGGGGTTTGGAAACACCCCGGTTTGCAATTTCCTCCACCTGATTTCCTCTTACGTACTCAGCTGTATATCTGCTACTGGATAGGTCTTACGACCGAGCTTATAATGAGAAATGATTTCATGGAATGCTGTGAGTTCGTCAACCGATGAGAGCTGTTCCTCGCGAGGAGGAGGCGCGTCAGCGGCGATCGACCGGAAAGTGAGTCGCATGCGCCTTCTCGTTCCCCCACAGGCCCTGATGAGCCGGGGACCAGATCGTGGACGCTCGGATGTGGGCGTCAACAATGAGATTCGCAGGGATTTCGAACTAAGAGAGGCGCAGTAAATCGATTTGCTTACCGGCACTCCAACTCACGCTGCTGCCCCGGCATCCGGTGCCTCCGAGCATTACTGCTGCCTTTTTTTAGTTCATAGAAGAAAGGCTCTTTCGTCTGCACAATGTCTTTCCTCATATAACCAGCCACTTTTTTGCGATATCTCTCTCAAGTTTTACGTGCTCTGTAAGGAGGCTCCTCGTGCATGTTGAAGACGTGCAGAGGTAGCAAGGATGGGAAGCTATCTTTGGAGGTTGGCTTTGCTCCACATGTGGGCTACGCAAGCAGTTCTCGAACACTATCTCGTCCACCGTCGCGGTGTCGAATGACGGCGACCTCTCGCCGTTATACTGTTTTAGAGAATAAACCTCCAATTGACATGATATATGTCTAATGAAGATATGGTTTTTTCCCCCTGAAAGCCTAAACAGCAGCGCAGAAGGAATAATGCCGGTTTTCATTTTCCGACTGCACTTTGTGCCAGAATGATGCAGGGTCACGACGTAAAACTAACACTCAATGGCTTGAGCAACAGTGGGGCAAGCACGGCACAAAGTGCTATCCACCGCGCTAATGTGTATGTTATACTTCGTAGTTTTCACGCAGCATGTCAGCTGGGACGCGGAGAAAGTAACTTTGTCTTATGTAAACTCGCCCACTAAGAATAAAGCAGCAGCTCATTTACGAAGTACCCAGAAATTGTCACCAAACTTCATTATGATTTGCGGAATATAAAAAGAAAAACTCTACTTTATTGAAGAGCTGGTGGCGGACGTCTAACGGTCTTAACAAAAAACTTACCATCGAAGCAATTATTGAAACTCAACTACGGTGCGGGGAGGGGAGTGAAGGTAAATGATCGCGGAGTGAGATTTTGTTGAATTTTTACCCAAACGCATTTGAATGCATTTGTGTGATCTTGGCCCAGGACCGCGCAGAGTACCTGGGTTCGAACCCGACCGCTGCGGCCCCGTTTCGATAAAGGCGAAACGCGAAAGGCGCCCGTATGCCGTGCGATGTTACTGCACGTTGAAGATCCCCGCTTGGCCGAAATTATTCCGGAGACCTCCATTACGGCACCTATTTCTTCCTTTTTTCTCTCAGTCCCTCGTTTATCCCTTCCCTTACGGCGCGGATCGGATGTCCACCAGGATACCTGAGACAGTTGCTGCGTCACTTCCTTTCCTTAAAACCATTTTGTTTTTCATTTTTTCGCCATTTCTCCTAACGTGGAGAGCAATGCGCGCTCCTCAGAGTGCATGCTTCAGAGGGAAATACACAACATGGCAAAGACGGTAACATGGTCGGCAACGAGATAGCTCCACGGCGGTGAGCGCCACTTGCTCGCACGGAGGTCCCTCACTGGCAATGGAGAAGCTTCGCCTGTGTCAGACATTGGCCCTCCCCTTCACGGGAAACGCCTCAATATGTCGAGTCCCGATGGATGTCTCACTTTTCATCCCGATCGGTCACATACGTAGGCGCCTTCCGCGTTTACGTCCGAATCCTTTTGTGCGCATTGCAACGGTTTCGCTGGCGTAGCTACACCCTCGTTTCGCTGACTGTCAACGCGATGGCTGAATTGTTGTCACCATGCTGCCGCAAATCTGTGGTGTCGCAATGTATGATATCCCGCCAATTGTCTTGAATAATGGAGAAAATTGTTTTCGCTGTAACCCTGGCTCCCAGGTCATTGTTGCCTACTGCTACACTGCGGCGGCATTGCTCGTAATCGCAATTCAGCGACAGTTCAGGCATCCATGCTTTTATGACCATCGCTCCTCACATGCTAGGCTTCAGCCAGTTGCACCGCGCGCGGTAACACATGCCCCGGAGCAGCGCGAACAGAAGCTTCCCTCCGCCTCCTCTTGTTCCCTCCTTCTTCATGCTCAGAGCTGGCAGATACCCCCGGGCTCCCGGAAGATGGAGCAGCAGTTCTTCCCCTAATATTCAAGATGCACTACAGCCCTTACCTTATATACCGAATAAGTCAAAGCATACGGCGCCGTCAGGTGCTAAGGCGTGTTGTTATATTGAAGGTGGACGCAATAAATTTTGTGTTCTATGCCGCAGCTTTAGGTAGAGTTATATGCTGAAGTCGCCTTAGGAAATATGAAAGAGAGTGTACATTCAAAGTCATGAGCGGAAAATATGTTGAGCCTTTTTTGTTGACATCAAGAATACATTTTGTTCGGTTTATAGATTTATCGGGTTAAACGTCTTAATATGCCACCCTGGCGATGACGGACGCCGTAGTGGAGGGCTCCGGGTAATTTCGACTGCCTGAGGTTTTTTTAAAGTGCACTGACATCGCACGCTACGCGGGCCACTAGGATTACCTTCATCGGAATGTGATCGGCGAGGTCGGCATCGAACCCGATTCTTGGGGATCAGCAGCCGAGTGCGATAACTTGAACCACCTCTGCGGCTCGTAATTAATTTTTGAACTTAGCATAACAGTCAACAGCTACTAATATGCACGGAAGTAGTAAAACGGGTACTGCGATGATTCTCTAGGCAGGGAGATCAATTTTCCTGAATGGGCAAAACACGCAGCGTATGGCAGCCATGTTGTTGTCATTATCATGGTGTGATGTTCCTTGTCAGCTTCTTCCCAGTGTGCCCACACAGGCATGTGACAGCAAACCTTCTATTCTTTACTAGAACGGCTGTGATTAAACAAACGCGTTCCTGCGGTAACGGTCACGGTGTAAAAAATGCAGGTAACGACACGACACGCGAAATGCTCAAGACGCCGCAGCCCAGATAAAAGTACCAAACACGCCGCTCCAAGCCGTGCTTGGGATCGCAGCGTTTTCTACCGGCCAAGCGGCGAAATTTGTGCAGCAAAAAAAATAAAAAATACTTGCACTTTCTCTTTGCCGCCGAAGCTGGAAGTTATCGAAGGGCCTTAGTTTTTTGGCGCTTGGGAACTGTTGAGCGAAATCATGCCACAGGCGTGCGGTAAGCGACAATTTTTATTTATCATTTCTAAGCGCGGGCACTGTACGGGGCTCGGTAACGGACGCTAAATGTGGCGTTGAAGGAACTACCCAACTATCGAGTTAACAAACGAAGTAACTATAGGGACGCCAGACCAGCCTACTGCTTCGCCATCAAGATACCGGTTTATAGCCACATGACAGGTTCAATTAAGAGGCGAGAATGGACGCCTCCCGGTACAGTTGTCTTGTTGCTACTGGAAGAGCTATAGCGGGCATGTCTTCCTACGCCTCTGGCCAGTGTGTCTCCACCCATGCGTCTTACAACATGGTCAAGGACAGTCGATCGAATGTTATTTTTTCTACTTCTTCACACATTACTTATAGCTGAAGCCCAGCACATAGACTATTCAAACCTGTTAAGCAATTACTGCGACGCACTTATCATCGCATGTGGCGCCTGGCTAAATAAACTGCTAGCTGTAAGTTATGCAGCCCTAAGAACACGACCACATTTTCTGTACGAACGTATGAACTCACAACATGCATTATACCATATTATCCAGCCCCAGATGACATGACTGAGAGCATATACGAACTTTAAACTTCAGTCTTAAATTAATAAGGAAGCAACTTGTTTCTGTAGCTCTCAGAACCCATCTGAAAACCAGAGGAGGAAACGGCTCGCCGGTGCTTCCTAATTACTGACCTGAGGGTGCCCAGCAGAGCAGTACGATATGGGGCAACAACCACAAGAGGTGACGGTGGTTGTTCAGAAACATTTTTCCCCTAAACCAACAAGACTACGATAGAAACCCGCTGAGAAAACTTAAATTCACATGTTAATTCCTGTTAATTCCGCTCGACATCTCGCTGGGTCTCTCTGGCTGCCTTCTCGTCTTGACCTAATTCCACAAGCTGTTTGTCTTCCAGCTGGTCAGCGTGCTCTTCATCGCTCGCCGCTCTCGGTGCTTTGCGTGACACAACGTTCATCGGCTTTTATCCGGCCTGGACAGCGCGTTTGTCGTTCCAAGCGGATTTCGCTGCTGGAACCAGCATTTAACGGCGCCAGCGATGCGTTCGGCCCACTTGAAGGCGTTTTTACGTTTGTGTGCAGTCACATATTGCTGCCGTTGGCAACATATTCAAGCCATTTTCTGCAGGAAACAGTACAGCGCAAAAAGAGGACTAAATGAGCGGACAGACACAAGGGACAGACAAAGACCGAACAAGGTAAAAAAAAGGAAGCTCTGCAAAAGTGTTAGAGGCTCGGCCTGGACAAGCTTGCGGCTGCTGTGAACAAAAGTTCGGTCTTAATCCAGCATCCCCACAAGAATGAATGTCCGTTTTGGGTCATTATTAGCGAAAAAAGCACATGGCAACTTCCCCATGGCTCCTACCTTCAAAAGAGCCTCTACAAGCTAACAATCCGGGACCCTTTCCAAGTGCGTAGCACAGCAGTTGTGTCCGATTTCTTTAAGGAGCACAGACTAAAAAATGTCAACGCCTTGTCCATCGACATCAAGCACATGTCCTATTCCCTTCCTCAAGACGCAATGCACAGTGCTGTGGTTCGAACTATTGACGAGTATGGCATTACAAAATTCCAAAACCACTGTGGCATCGACTTGGACAGCCTTCTCGAACTCCTAGCCCTATACCTACGCACTACGGTCGTACCCTTCAGCGACAGACATTTCATCCAGAAGGAGGGCGTTTGTATAGGCTCAGGGCTAGCTCCTTTCCTCAGCGACTGCCTCCTAGTGTGCTTTGACCAAAGACTGCAAAAGTCCTTACCCAGGGCTTCAGTGGTACGTGTTTGTCGTTATGTCGACGATTTCTGGTGATTTTTAATAAGGATGACTACACCGATGGAAATCAAGCCAACGATATTTTATCCCTGTTCAAGTCCGGTCTGCATCCGTTTCGACTAACAATGGAAGTTCCTGATCGAGACGGGATTTGTTTTCTGGATTCACAGATGCTAACGAGCAACGAAGAGTTGTGCTGGCGTTACGCACCCCGAGCGCAAAAAGGATTTTTACCCTACTCATCTTCGCACTACAAGCTAGTTAAACCATGCGTCGTGACAGCTGCCTTGAAAATGCTATTTCTAGATTATGCTGCCACCAAATGCAAGCCAGCTTCAAAAGCCAGATAATGAGCCTGGGATTGGCTGGTTTTCTGGACCACATCATGAGCGCAGTGGCGGAAAAGTTTCTTGTCCACTTCCAAGCAAGAACAAACGTGCCTCCCGTAATGATGTGCACAGCTGTGTTTTTGCGGTTATACCTTATGTACAGATGGTATCGCACAAATTGAAAAGGATAGCCGGGAAATCCCGTGTGCGAGTCGCTTTTTCCGCTCCTGACAAATTGCAGCGTGTTTTCAAGAAAGACAACTGTGAAAGACCGCCACCTTCCGATTGTGAGAACAACCATGAATTCCTTTATCTGCCGGGCCGAAAAATTGTAGTGTACAAAATTGAGCTATCTTATGAGCTACGCTACAGCGGACAAACTGGGATATCCGTAAATGAACGTTTAAGAGAACATGAACGCTCCTTGGCACCCCCCCCCCCCCCCCCCAAAACTAATCTTTGCCTTACATTGGCTTGAGTGCAAATGCACCCCAGCTTTCAGTACGATAATTTTGTACAGGCATAGAGACCAGCACACGCGGGAAATAGTTGAAGCGTTCCTGCTTCATGAAAAGCCTGAAAAGTGCGTGAGCAAAAAATCTCTTGCACTCGCTCGCAAAGAAATTGATTATCTCAGCGCCTGAGTGAGTAGTGCTGGTTTTACCTCTTTCCTGCATTCCTTCTGTTTTTTTGACGTACTCAATCAGAGATGCAATGCCACACGTTGATTGTGCTTAGGTTCTCATATTTATTGCCCTTCATAGCAATAAAATCATCAGTCCTAAGTACAGCTCCTCTGTCTGTCCGCTCCTTTAGTCCTGTCTTTTTGCGCTGTACCTTTTCCTGCGAAATGTACCGTCTAGATCAGACTAATAATAATTTGCCCTTTTCTGCCTCGGCTTAAAACTCGCGTAATTTCTTCACATATAGGAGGCACCTGCTATTTCTTGCGCGCTCCGTCTGAACTATATGGCGGCATCAACTATTGCCAGCGAGAATTTGGAAGCTCAGAACTAAGGGATGAAAAATTCCCACGATGTGCTTTCGTGCAGCAATGGCCAGCACTTTTGCTGTGGGAGTATATTTTAAACGCCCACCTATTTAGAGTGTACTGCTGTCTGAGCTGCATACCTGCTACAATACGCCCTGCGGGTCCTTGAGGTAGTGACTACACGAACGACACATATCATATCTCTGAAATGAATGCCTCGCTAGATGACATGTCACAAAGCTGCTCAATTTGCGCCTATGGTCGGTTGAGATGCCGCTTAGTGGGGCGAGAAATATACTTTATTCTCATAGTTATCATTTGGATTGACATTCTGCCGTCACAAGCTGTTCGTTTTGGTGCTAGTTTCAGCTCCTTTTTCTGCGGCACGTTCGAAAGCATTCGGGAGCGATTTTTCAAGAGCGTGTTTATCGAGGTTAATCGCTTTGTTCATAGAAGGTTGTGGCCAAGTACTACACCATGGTTGCCAAATCCTGTTCTGGAGAGGGAGTGTGTTGTCCGTTCTGGTCACCGGGGTCACGCCGCACCCCAGGCCTGAATATGCAATTGCATCGACTCACGGAGTTTTTTTCCCAGGCCGGTGGAGAACTTTGCGGCACCGCGATTCGAGCACCCGTCCTTTTGCACGTGAGGCTGATGCTATACGTCTACGCTATCGCCATAAACTAGCCACCGTATACGCAATGCCTTGTGACGTCGACCTTATCAGAAGTTATATTAATTCATAAGGAAGGAGACGCGAAGGACTTGAAAAATTACACACCCACCAGCTTATTGTCCGTTGTCTACAAGGTATTTACTAAGGTAACTGAAAACAAAGTCAGGGCTACCTGACACTTCAGTCGCCCCAATGATCAGGCAGGCTTTCGTAAAGAACATTCCACAACAGCTCATATTCACATTATCAAGCAGGTGATAGAGAAATGGGCAGGATATGACAAACCCCCATATCTAGCCTTCGTTTAGTACGAGAAAACATTCTACTATATATATATATATATATATATATATATATATATATATATATATATATATATATATATATATATATATATATATATATATATATATATAAAGCAACTGCAAAGCTACCATAGTCTAACCCATATAGGCCATTTAAAATTACAGTAAGGAAGGGAGTCAGGCAAGGAGACATGATCTCGCCAATGCTATTCACCGCCTGTTTACAGGAGGTATTCCAAGGCCTGAATTGGGAACAGTTGGGGATAAGAGTTGATGAAGAATATCTCAATATATGCGGTTCGCTGATGACATTGCCTTACTGAATCACTCCGGAGGCGAACTGTAAAGCATGATCAATGAGTTAGACAGGCAGAGCAGAACGGTGAATCTCTAAAATTAACAGGCAAAAAATCCAAAGTATTGTTCAAAAGTCTAGCAAGCGAGCAGCAGTTCACAATCGGCAGGAAGGTGTTGACATGGTAAAGGCCTTAGTAGGGCACGTAGTGACCGCTTTACCGGGTCGCGAGATGGAAATAACTACAAGCATAACAATGGGATGAAGCGCATATGGCAGGTTCTCTCAGATCATTAATGGCAGTTTACAAATATCCGTCAAGGTAAAAGTGTGCAACAGCTGTATCTCACCGGCACTCACCTACGGGGCAGAAACGTGGAGGCTAGCCAGAACGGTTCAGCCTAAGTTAAGGACAGCGCAGCGAACATGGTGTTATACAGGGTGTCCTTATACAGCTTATACAGGGCGTCCTAACTAAATGTACACATGGTTTACAATTCTGCCGCCGCAATCTAAAACAACGCGACCAAATGCATGTTGCTAACTATTCCGCGGAGCAAAACACAATAACTTTTGTTTAGGGCCTAACTGCATAATTAGTGGAAGTTAATCAACCAACCTCGAGAGCGAAGAAGATAGGCGAAAAAGTCCAATGTGAAAGTTGTAGAAAGGTCCGCGAAACCTCCAACTGAGCAGTTGTAAGTTTCCATCTATTACGTATCGGCTTTTTTTCGGTCTCTGCAGAAGGCCGAGAAATACAAAAAGTAATATAGTATTGTGCGTTGTTATCGTGAAGACTTTCAAAAATATTCCAACTCAACCGCTGACGAATTTGCGGTGAAACTGCACACAGAGCTTGCATATTATATTAACCTTTGTATCATAGCAAGGTTTACGACGGTACCCACTTAGTTGAGCCCTGCATGATGCGAAAACGTAATCGTCTACGTAGAGATCGGCGAACCAAAAAAAATAATAATAAACCCGCCAATGCCATTTTTCACAGAAGGGCGGCAGTGTCGCCATCTGTTTTCTGCACCGGAAAGCGGCGTGACGACAAGAAGCCGAGGCGAGCGTTGCAAGAGGCGCGGGCCCTTTGAATATGCCGTTCCGACCGTTTCGTCTGCTTCAACTGAAGCGATTCCAACGTTTTTGGCTAACTGAGTGGGAAAAAAACCCCACAACCACTGATTTAACGAGGCTTTTCCTCTCAAAAAATAGTGTTTGGTCTCTTATTCTGGGAGTGACTTTATCCAATTCAGCTCATATCGTCTTCTTTCGTGACTCTCCGAAAGGATCGGAGGGTTGCAGCAGGAAACAGATGGCGCCACTGCCGCCCTTTTGCGAAGAAACGGCGTTTGCGGGTTTTTGGGGGGTTTTTGCTTTTGGACCCGCCGCGGTGGCTCAGTGGTTAGGGCGCTCGACTACTGATCCGCAGTTCCCGGGTTCGAACCCGACCGCGGCGGCTGCGTTTTTATGGAGGAAAAACGCTAAGGCGCCCGTGTGCTGTGCGATGTCAGTGCACGTTAAAGATCCCCAGGTGGTCGAAATTATTCCGGAGCCCTCCACTACGGCGCCTCCTTCTTCCTTACTTCTTTCACTCCCTCCCTTATCCCTTCCCTAACGGCGCGGTTCAGGTGTCTAACGATATATGAGACAGATACTGCGCCATTTCCTTTCCCCAAAAACCAATTATTATTATTATTATTTTTGTTTTCCGATATCTACGTAGACGATTACGCTTTCGCATCATGCACGGCTCAACTAAGTATGTACTGTTGTAAAATTTGATATTTTCCAAGAGTTACGAGAGTACGCAAGCTCTGTGTGCTGTTTCACCGCAATAGAGCCAGCGGCTGAGACGAGGAAAGTTTTGAAAGTCTTCGCGATAAAAATTCACAGTACTGTGCATGACATGACCGCTTGCGCGCATCGATTGCGGTGCTCTCAAACGTTCCGCCCTAGAAACAAAAAGCTCATTTAGCCGTGTGTGTTGCTGCTTAAAAGGTGACATGGCTGCGACCCACGCGCTGGCTGTACGATTACGGGAGCGCAAGCGATAAGGACTGTGTCTGCTTGTCGCAGCACCAAGACGGAAGCATACTGCTGGCGTAAATCGCACAGCCAGATGCTACGCCGCTGCTCTGTCTCCTTTTAAGCGGCAGCACACTGGGCAAACTGATCTGTCCGTTCTTACATGGAACGTTTGGAATCGCGACGGTCAAGCGGGGACGTCACATGGTATTTTTTTGCTTTTCTCGGCCATTTGCGGTGTGCGAAAAAAAGTTTATACGTAATAGATGGAGAATTTGAATTGTTCAATCAGAAGTTTTGCTGACCGTTCTACAACTTTCTCACTCGTCTTTTTCGCCTATCTTGTTTGCTTGCGAATTAGGTGAATATCGACTAATTATGCAACTCAGCACAATACAAAAAAGTGGGACTTGCTCCATACAACAGCCAGCAGGATGCATTTTGTCGCGTTGGCTCAGAGTGCCTCCGCGCATTTTTATACCTTGGATATAGTTAGCTGGGACACCTTGAGGTGAACAGCAAATCCTCAGGGGATTTTCGAACGCGGTGCGTCGACAGTGGTGCATCAGACAGGGGAGCGCAGCGCGTGCCAGGGAAGCTTTGCGCGTGTGTACGTGCGAATTGTGTGTGCGAGGCGACGACGGCGAAGAGCGAGGCGAGCACGAGGAGCGCAGAGCTGACGTGTCGGAAAACCGAGGTGTGAAGGGAGACAGACCCCGCCGCGGTGGCTCAGTGGTTAGTGCGCTCGGCTACTGATCCTGAGTTCCCGGGTTCGAACCCGGCCGCGGCGGCCGCGTTTCTATGGAGGCTGAACGCTAAGGCGCCCGTGTGCTGTGCGATGTCAGTGAACGTTAAAGATTCCCAGGTGGTCGAAATTATTCCGGAGCCCTCCACTACGGCACCTCTCTCTTTCTTCTTACGGCGCGGTTCAGGTGTCCGCCGAGATGTGAGACATACCGCGCCATTTCCTTTCGCCAAAAACCAATTATTATTATTAAGGAAGACAGCTTACCGGAAATCGGGTCATTCGAGCGTGAGGTGGCAGCCGTCGGACATTGGGTCCGCGCTGCTGGGGACCTCCCTTGGATCACCGACGCAAACCTGCGCAAGCCGAACATGAGGCTCAACGAGAACATAAAAAGGCGCCAGCCGAGGCTGAAGAGAGAAAACGCAAGCTGAACTTGAGCCTCAACGTGAGCATGAAAAGGCGATAGCGGTGGCTGAAAAGCCTTAAGTGCAAGCCGAACGTGAGTCTCCACGCGAGCATTAAAAGCCGCTAGCAGAGGCTGAAGAGCCTAAAGCACAAGCCAAACTTGAGGCTCAACGGGAGCATTAAAAGGCGCTAGCAGAGCCTGAAGAGCCTACAGCACAAGGCGAATGTGAGGCTCAACGGGAGCATTAAAAGGCTCTAGCAGAGGCTCAAGAGGCTAAAGCATATGCAGAATGTGAGGCTTAACGGGAAAATTGTAAGGGGCTCGCAGAGGCTGAAGAGGCAAAAACAGAAGCCGAACGTGCGGCTCAACGGGAGCATTAAAAGGCGCTAGCATAGGTTGAAGAGCCTAAAGCACAAGCCTAATGTGAGGCTCAACGGGAGCATTAAAGAGGCGCTAGCAGAGACTGAAGAGCCTGCAGCATAAGCCAACTTTGAGGGTCAACTTCGGCATTAAAAGGCGCTATCAGAGGCTGAAGAGCCTAAAACACGAGCCAAACGTGAGGCTCGACGGGAGCATTAAAAGGTGCTAGCACCGGCTGAAGAGCCTAAGGCATAAGCGGAACGTGAGGATCAACGGGAGCATTAAAAGGTGCTAGCAGAGGCTGAAGAGCCTAAAGCACCAGGCGAACGTGAGGCTCTACGGGAGCATTAAGGGGCGCTAGCTGAGGCTGTAGAGCCTAATGCACAAGCCGAACGTGAGGCTCGACGGGTGCATTAAAAGCCGCTAGTAGAGGATGAAGAGCCTAAAGCACTAGCCGGACGTGAGGCTCAAGGGGAGCGTTATAAGGCGCTAGAAGAGGCTAAAGAGCCTAAAGGACAAAAAGAACGTGAGGCTCAATGGAAGCATGAAAAGGTGCCAGCAGAGGCTTAGGAGCCTAAAGCACAAGAGGAACGTGAGGCTCAACGTGAGCATAAAAAGGCGCTAGCAGAGGCTGAAGAAACAAAACCGCAAGCCGAACGTTATGCTCAACGGGAGCATGAAAAGGCGCTAGCAGGGGCTGAAGAGCTTAAAGCACAAGCCGAACAAGAGGCTTAACGCGAGCGTTAAAAGGCGCTAGCAGAGGCTGAAGAGCCTAAAGGACAAGGCGAACGTGAGGCTCAACGCGAGGATGAAAATTCTCTAACAGAGGCCGAAGAGCGTTAAGCACAAGTCAAACGTGAGGCTGAACGCGAGCATTAAAAGGAATTACGAGAAGCTTAACAGCGTAGATTGCAGCTTCAATTAAGGATCGTAGAAGCTGGTGGGGGCAATCGAGAACTAGCATCGGGGCCCTAAGCCGCCGTTAGCCCCTACAAATTGGTCTCGACTTTCGACGATCGCAGGGATGACTTAAATGCAGCCCTCAAACGTTTTGAGCATATGCTTTAGGGCTCAGCTGGCCCAAGAAAAAAGGGCTGCAGCACTGAGTATCTATTTGACTAGGGAGGCCCTCTGTGTGTTCGGTCGGTAGTCTCCATCGGATTCAATGGATTATCATAAGGCAAAACTAGCCCTGTTCCAACATTTTCGGTTCACAGCAGAGGGTTATCCCGAAAGGTTACGTGAAAGAAATACACCTCTTGAAGCAGCAGTCAAGCAATACACAGCACCCTTGTTCTGCCCCTTTTTGAACGATGGAGCGAGATGGAGCGACTACAACGTAAAATGATTTACTTGACTTGGTGGTGGCCGAACAGTTGATGAGGAACTCTCATAGTAGTCTGGCGATTTTCCTTCGAGAAAGAGAGTGCAAGGCGCTGGACAAAGTTACGTAGGCAGCAGATAACTTTACAGAGGCCCAGTGGCAAAGAAACTTGTCTTTCTTTAAAGAATTGTTAGAGGTGGGCATCCTGAGAGAGAAGGATGTTCCATCATGAAGACAGCCTGGAAGGCGTCTCATTTGTAAATGACGTGGACGTAATGCTGCGCCTGCCGCCCTAAGCCAAATACAGCTTACTTATGTTTATTGTCGAAAAACAGGGCACAATGTAAGTTCCTGCTCCAGAAAGCTCGAAATCCATTGTCAATAGTCCTGTTGTTTTCACGCAGGGTGTTTTGGGCCTGAAGCGGTGTCAACAACAGCAGGTAAGCTTGAACTAGTTAAGGATAAGGTGGTGGTCGGACTTCTCCAGAGAAAGTCTGCAGACGCACTACACATGGCGGTTCTTGAGGGAGATCTCCGAGGTCTACCCATACGTGTTTTACGGTACACGGAGAGCAATACGGTGCTTGTGCGGAAGGCATAGCTCCTGCCTCAGCTCTCACGCGCTAAAGATGTACGGTGTTCCTTGTTGATGGCAATAGTCTGGAAGTTCCCGAGGCAGAAGTCTATATCGCTTCCCCTTATTTCACTGGCACGGCCCTGGTGAAGTGGATGGGGACGCTATTGTACGGTATCATAATTGGACATATACCAGAGGCCCGTGAGGCTTCAAATCCAGATAATAATTGGAAGAAATAGAGGACGTTGCTAAAGTATGTCCAGGCATAGGCAATGACGAGGTTGCCAGTGAAAATGGTGAAGGCAAGAGCCCAGAAGTGGTGCTGGCTGGAAAGGAAATTTCCAGACGAAGTAAGGAAAATTCTGCTTTAAGCGTCAGTTTCATGCGGTTCACAAAGGAAATGCTAGGAAAAGAGCGAAGAGAGGATGGGTCATTAAAGGCATGTTGAATGAAAGTAGGAAAGATGTTCCATGGCAAGCATGGCACTTCGTACTCGTATTCTGTCGAAAAGGGTTTGCTGTACCGCCTCTATCATCTCGCCTCCGGCTGAGAGGTTCGACAGGTAGTACTTCCAAAGTCTTGCAGATCGCAGGTGTTAAGCCTTGCCTACAATATCCCGTTGGCGGGGCACCAGGGAATTAAGCAAACAACAGATAGAGTTCTGGAGGAGTTCTACTGGACAGGATTGCAGGAGATTAAGAGGTATGTTGGTCGTGCGACACCTGCCAAAGGATGTGCTCGAAAGACAAAGTAGGGAAAGCTTCGTTGGGACGCATGTCTCTCTTCGACTCTATTTGATAGGGTCGCTCTCGATATTATCGGTACGCTGTCGCCCACATTAGTGAAAGGGAATAGATATATGCTCACTCTAGTCGATCTTGCCACGCGGTGTCCTGACGTCGTTGATCTGCCAAAGATTGATTCAGAAACCGTGGCAGAAGGTTTGGCGGAGATGTTTTCACGAATAGGTTTTCCGAGAAAGATACTTTGTGACCAGGGCTGCTGTTTTATTCTTAAATAATGACAGAGGTCAATGATCTCTTGGCGGTGAAACATCTCAGCACGACCCCTTACCATCCAATGTGCAATAGGAATGTGGCGAAATTTAACGGCACACTCAAGCAGATGCTGCGGAAGCTCAATCAGGAGCAGTACAAATCATGACATAATTATATCGCCCCGCTTCAGTTGCCATAGAGAGAGGTGCCACAGGCGAGTCTGGGGTTTTTTTGTTTGAGTTGATATTTGGACGGCATGCGCGAGGGCCTCTCGCAGTCCTTAGAGAGCTCTGGACCGGAGAAGAGCTGGGAGAAGACACGAAAACGTCATATGGCTACGTTCTCGATCCAAGAGAACGTCTCGAGCAAAACTGTGAGAGCGGCACATCAAAATTTGTTGCGTGCCCAACATTTTCAGAAGAGATTTTATGACAGGAACAGCATGAAGACATGAAGAGGCTTTTAATGTTTGTAGACCGTGCCCTCATTCATTTGCCGAGCAGCCACAATAAACATCTGATGTAGTGGGAAAGTCCCTTTGTGGTTTCTGGAAAAGAGACTAAAGCGGAGCCACAGTCGCTGCCTCGTGCTGAAAGTAGGAGAGTTGAAAGATGAGAGTGAAAAGATAGAAAGAAAAGACGAGGGCGCGCTATCAGAACCCGGGCGGATCCCGGAGGCACTTCAATACCGGGCCAACCTGTGCCGGAGAGCTTTAAGCACCCAGCTACATTCCAAAACTACGTTTATTATCTTGGGTCCAAATAGGACCCGTAGCTGATAATAAATTAGATATTGAATCGACTTGGGCCACTCTAAGAAGCTCTTCCACAACAATATCCTCTGGGGCCACTCTAACATAGCTCTCCTACATCAAAATGCTCAAACGATACGAAACGTGTGCGTCCCAAGAGACCGTGCAATCGTCATCACTCGCCGTAATCGAAGAAGGTGACTCAGGCTCGGAAAACGTAGGCGCTGATTGCATGAGTCATTTGTAAATTACCGGAGGGTGATGCCCAATGTACTATCGGGATGGAAAGAAATGCGGACAGCGCCGTGCCCATGTGCTTTGCAGTTGGAACTTATTTTGATCGCGCTTTTACGTGGGAGGTAAGAAAAAGACGTTAGTGTCGTCCTAGAATGCATCACGGACGACCTTAGTGTCTTTTTGCTACCGCCTAAGTAAAAGCGTGGTGAAAAGAAATGCAAACAGCGGAGCGCCTATGCCTCGCTCTCTTCGCGTTTCTTTCCATCGCCCCTGTACATTGCTACTATCCGGTTTGTTGCACTGGTTACTTGTAGTCTACGAGTCTAGGAGTGGTTGCGAATTTTTACTTCTCTTCGTTGTGTGTAAATGGTGTGTCCAATGATTTGCAAATGGTTTGCTTTTCCTTGGCGAGATGAATCATGTTTCACCACATGTGCGTTTCTATGTGCCTCTATGTGTAATTGCCTAAAGCGCCTTCGGTGACTTCGACGGCGTCTAAGTCGACCGCTTCTCACGTGAACATTAGCGTTGTGTGCACCGATGGCAGTTTTTTCTGCGAAAAAACTTTTCCGAATGGGGGTCATATGTGAGGTGCACAACAAATCGTCGGGGGATTTTTGAACGCGGTGCGTTGAGAGTGGTGCGTCGGACAGGGGAGCGCTACGCGTGCCAGACCAACACTGCGCGTGTGTACGTGCGAATGGTGTGCGTGAGGCGACGACTACGAAGAGCGAGGCGAGTACGAGGAGCACAGACCTGACGTGTCAGAAAAGCGAGGTGTGAATGGAGACAGCGCAGCGGAGATCGGGTCATTCAAGCGTGGTGGTGAAAGGCTTCGGACGTTGGGTCCGTGCTGCCATGAACCTCCCTTGGATCACTGACGCAAGACTCCTGCGTCCCTTGCCAGCGTGGAGGTGGCAGCCGATGGTCCGTGCTTCCGAAAGGCACTTGTGGATAGCCTGCTTAAGCCTCCGGCGTTTCGTAACGCCGTCGACGGGTCCTGGCTGCGGTTCTCCTGCTGCTGCCAAGGTCTTCGGGCCGTTGACGGTAGACCACCGGCGTATTTCTGCAGTTCCCTCCGCCCTTAATACCACCTGGCTCCCTTCCGCCGCTTCTTTCGACGCAATGCCAGCGACGCATCGCACTACAGGGTCGTTCAGTAGTTGGTGAACTCTTTTCTTTATACTGCAGTGTTCTACGCGTGTTGAGTGCATGCGTTTTCTTGTTTTCGTTTCGTATCGGCTCTGTTCCTTTAAATTATAAATACGCCTTCGTTTTGTTTTGCCTGATCTCTCTGTTACTTCGTTAGAACAAGCACGCGATAGCGTTCCCTCGGTTCGGAAAGTCGGGGACGCATTACCAATTTGCGACAAAGGTCGACCATATTCCACATGGCACTCGCTGTGATACAGGACGTAATACTTCCGCCGCTGTTGACGAAGGTGGCGCTGATGCAAGCTCTGAAGGCCACGTTGAAAGCAGAGCTAGCACCCTCGAAAGTAGATGATTGGACGGCCGCCTTCATAGATCAGTTGTTAGAGCTTCGTACGCGAAATTCAGATGTCTTGGGTTCAGATCCAGCCGGCGGATTGTGGTTGGTATTTTTTTACTTTCTTACCAGTTATCTGATGAACCATAATGTAATTGCAGTATACGGTTCCTATTTATGAATATCGCAATGAAAGAAATAAGAAAAATTCGAACACTCCTAATGGTCTACATTGTTTCCATTACTGTTGGCTTCCTGTATTTTCATTTCAGATAGAGACAAGGCAGGTCTCTAGGTCGGCTTTCCATTGGCCTGGCTAGGAATTCTTTTGAATTTCTTGCGGTCTCAATTTCTTCCTGCTAGTGTCAAAGATATTGCTCTCTAGGATAATCCGTGTCAAATGGACATGCGATTTAGATCTCTTCGCTCTTCTATGCACGAACTGATGGACGCCGTGGTAGGTGCGACCGAGTTCACCGTTCCTTGTTTTCGGAACATGGTGGGCAAGTAACCATCGTATAGTATAGCTATTCTATAGTATTTTGCCATCACTTTGAAGCCGATCACAAAAACGTTTTATGTAAAAATTAGAATGTACATAAAAAGGCTGTTTGCGCCATATAAAATGCCATGTGAAAAATTGGTAAGCGCATTTCTAGCTAGAGCAGATTTACTGCAATGAGCTCAGAGAAGGGACTCGCCGCGTCTTAGATTTCTAAAGTAATTCTGGGATGTTACAATTTCCATTTTTCTAGCATCATACCTTTTTCTTCTGGGTGTGCCTCAAAGAACGTCATTATGGGATAAAACAGTTTTTCACACAAATCATTCTCTCCTTCCAAGAACTGCGTCTGGCCTGAAACATCTTACACAGAAATCAGTCACAACGGTGCACTAAGCCGCGGATCATAAGAAGAACTCGTTGCCGAAACCCGCACGCTGTACCACGACGCCACATTAAAAGAACATTAAAATTTTCTAGTGGCTGCCAGGACGCTACGGTATTAAAGCAAATCACCATGCAGACGAGGCTGCCCGTTCTGCCCACAACCACGGGATCCATCTCAATGTCCCTGTAACGAGAGCTGACGCAGAGTGCGTGCTTTGTTTTTGACGTTGGATATCACACTTTATGCGTAGAACACAGAAGAGCTGTGCAACCGTCTCTTCAAGGCATTGGACCCCGGACTGCGCCTCCGTCTTCCATGCGACATAGCTCGTCGCGAAGCAACATTGCTGTGCTGTCTGTGGCTCGGCGTGGCCTTCACAAAGAATATGCTCTCCGGATCGGGATAGCCGACAACCCTTCTTGTGAATTTTGTGTCTGCGAAGAAACAATCGGTCTTCTCCTGTGTGAGTGTTCTGTCTTTGTGAACGGAATACGTAAGCTGCGTTGTGCTCTGGACCGGCTTGGCTTGATTGACCGATTGTAACTGTGGTTCCCGTTCCTTTTTTGTTCCCTTTTTAATACCCTCATTCCCTTCAGCTGTGCAGGGTAGGCAATCGGAAGCCTTTGTGGTTAACATCCCTGCCTTTCCCTCCCTCTCTTTACCTATTTACAGACAATGCAGGAATACAGCCGTTGATGCAAATGGGGGAATATTTTGTGTAGTTCACTTTGCTATAGTTCAGTTTCTCTTGTGCTTATTGGGCCTATATTTTCTTGCGGTTTTGTCTTAAGTTTTCCTGTAGTTTTGTTTTGAATGTTTTTTTTTTATTGCGCTTAGTGTTGCTTGTTCTCTAGACTCCGAGTTCCTGTAAATTGTAGCTCTCAATTTTTGCACGTTTGTGTCTTGTTTTCGCGTTTGTAACCTGCTAAAAACCCTCCATGCGTTCAAAGTGTGAAGAAAGAGAGAAAGAAAGAAAGAAAGAAAGAAAGAAGGAAGGAAAGAGGGAAAGGAAACAAAAAAGAAAAGGAAGAAACAAAGAGAGAAAGACATAAAGAAAGGAAGAAAGAAGGAAAGAACGAAAGGAAGAAAGAAAGGAAAAAGAAAGGAAGAAAGAAAGAAAGAAAGAAAGAAAGAAAGGAAGAAAGAATGAAAGAAAGACAAAAAGGAGAGAAAGAAAGAACGTTGTCAGCTTTGCAGGGCAGGATAGTGTTGAAATAAATAATACATGCACTTATATGCCCATACAGAATCCGATGGATTACAGCATGTTGCTTGCTTATACAGAGTGTCCCAGCTAAATATAGGAAGTGTTTAAAAATATGCCGCTGCACTCTAAGACGACGCGACCAAATGCATGTTGCTAGCTACTGTACGGAGCAACTTATACTATTTTTGTAGTGGGATTAACTGTATAATTAGTCGAGATTAATTAACCAACTGCGCAAGCAACGAAAATATGCTAAAGTTGAGGAACGTTCTAGAGAAACTGAATGAGAAAGTTGGAGAACGGTCCGCGAAAAGTCTCGCTGAAGAATTTTTAACTTTCCATCTATTCCATTTGGGCTTTTTTTCGCTGTTTGCAGATGCCCGGGAAATACAAAAAATACCAAATGACACGTCCGCTTGCGCCATCATTGCAGGGCTCTGAAATGTTCCGCCCTAGAATGAATCAGCTCATTCAGCCGGGTGTGGTGCTGCTTAAAAGGTGACAGTGTGCGAAGCACGCGCTGGCTATCTGATTACGAGAGGGCTAGCGATAACGGCTCTGTCTGCATGTCGCTATCAAGCGCCGCGATGGAAGCATCCCGCTGGCTTCAATCGGACAGTCAGATGCTGCGCCGCTGCCCTGTCGCCTTTTAAGGGGCAGTAAACAGGGCTGAATGATCTGTTCGTTCCTGGTCGGAACGTTTGAGAGCTCTGCAATTGAGGCGCGGAAGTGGACAGGTCACGTTATTATCAAACAGCCGCCAAAAGAGTATCAGTAAAAATAATACCTTCACTTAGCGTGCACATTCTTTTTCATTACGGGTTATCCTTATGTGTAAACGGTGGGGAGCACAGTCACTTTTCGGATTGGTTGCTTTTTTCCTCATTATACTCCTGGAATTAAAATGGGTAGATTCTGCATTAACGATAGTAGCTGTTGTACATGTTCATTGTGCTTTTCTACCCTCTCTTAGCATTCACTCAAAACACCACATGTGTGAAAATGTACAAGTTTATTGACACATGACACCTCGCTGGAGGACGCCGGAAAATGTTTGGTGTTGAGTGTAGGCGTGGTCTTTCTTGAGTTTCTGTAATAAAAAAAAATGAGGAAAACCAAGAGATAAACGCTCAGTCTTTCACAAACCCGTCAGTTGACTGTGTCACCCGGCACTGCTACTCTACAAAGGGATGCGTTTTGGCTTAAATTGGGGTGTCTTAGCATATTCACAGATTGGTGGGGCCAGCAGGAACACTTGGCTTGGTATGGCCATATACGTGAAGAACGTCCCATTTTTAGCAAGTGTTAAAAAAAGCTCAGTTTTAACTAGTACCAGTGGTTTCGTTCAAAATGGCACATATTGTATAATACTGACAAACGCTGTGCACATGAGGAAACTTCAAAGTACTCACACTTCCTCTTGCGGAGGAGGGTGGCGTAGTCGAATGGAGAGCCGAGGCCGTAGCCGTAGTTCAGGCCGTAGGAGCCAAGACCGTAACCGAAGCCGTAGTGGCCGACACCGTAGCCGAGGGTGCCAATGCCATATCCATAGACTGGAGCAGCGTGAGCCACGGTGGCGACAGCTGGAGCAGCGTGGGCAACAGTGGCAACAGCTGGGGCATGGTGGACGGTGGTGGTGGCAACAGCTGGGGCAGCGTGGTAAGTGGCGACTGCTGGAGCGGCGGCGTAGGTGGCGACTGGAGCAGCAACAGCGGTAGCGACTGGAGCGTGGTAGGTGGTGGCCACCTTGGTCACAGCTGGAGCAGCAGCGATGACTGGCGCTGCGGCGTGGTAAGTGGTAACGGCCGGGGCAGCGTGGTAAGTGGCGACGGCTGGAGCGGCGGCGTAGGTGGCTACTGGAGCGGCAACAGCGGTGGCGACAGGGGCGTGGTAGGTGGTGGCAACCTTTGTCACGGCTGGAGCAGCGTAGGTAGCGACGGCTGGAGCAGCGGCAACAACTGGGGCAGCGTGGGCCACGGTGGCCACAGCTGGGGCGGCGTGGTACGTGGTGGTGACAGCTGGAGCAGCAGCAACGACTGGGGCAGCGTGTGCCACAGTGGCGACGGCTGGGGCGTGGTGGACGGTGGCAACAGCTGGGGCGTGGTAGGCGGCGACGGCTGGAGCGGCAACGTAGGAGGCTCCGTAGCCATAACCCAGGCCGTAGCCCAGGCCGTAGCCGTAGCCTGGATAACCAGCGAAGGCGCTGGCGGCCAGGGCCAAGATCAGGCACGCACGGAACTGCGAAAGGGCGAAGGTAATATCAGGAGAAGTATTTATTTTCCGCGCAGATCAAGAACAGCTCTTCTGTTATTGAGAGAATACATACCGAACAAAACTGGCAAGGAACTTTCTTTCCCAACTGATTTTTGCGCAATGACGCATGCAAGGATGCAGTGAAGTTCCAAAAGGAAAAAAGTTTATGGGCAAAGGGACTCAAAAAGGCAGCCGTCTGACTTGATCAGAAATGTGCCTAACAGACCTGTAATTTTTTTTTAAGAACGAACATGCTTTTTCTCTTCTGGGTTTGTGCGCTAGACACATTTTTTACTCTCTGACAACACCTCAAGGCATTCGATTCTGCTTGGTTTTAGGCGCATAAATCGGTCGTCTAGAAAGGAAACGTGTTTGAATGGCCGGAAATATTTTTCTTTTTATTTCCTGCTCATATGTGTTTCTCAGAATATATTTTTCCCTTTGAAAATTTTCCCCGCAAAATTGTACACTGACACGAGATACATCATTAGCTCTAAATCCGTGACACAATCCTGGGCTGCAAAGGACATTTTTCTTTGCTTTGTGGTCCTTTTCATATACTATCCAACCACATCGAAATCCCTCCATAATAAATAGCAATCCCGAGACGAAGATCTTCGAGCTTGTATCGATAACTACATGCGGCAACAAAATTAAGAATCAATTCGTGTGCCTAGAGGATATCCAGATCCTAGGTGGCAAAGTACACTGACTTAAGTACTCTGTTTTACTTGCTGCAATTTGAAAAGTCAGAAATTACACTAAATATCGTTCGAACTCGGTATCAGCAAATCATGTCGGAATAACTTTTTGTGGTCTCAAAACTTAAACAAACGACCCACATTTTAAATGCCGTTTGCTGAACTAGTGTGATGATGAGCATTTACCCTCGTAGACTGAAAATTGTAGTTGAGACGTTTTTCTTGTCATGACAATAGTAAACGTTAATCGCATGTACTGAAATAAATATGAGAAACCGGCAACGAGATATTCAAAAGAGCAATTTGTATGCAGAAAATGACTCTGAAAACATGAGGCGACCATCTCTAAAGCCAGCTTAATAGGACAGGTGTCTGAATTTTTCGAATTAGTGTTTTCCTAATGAAAGATTGAAATTGAGAAGCAGGCAAAAATAAGAAAGTTCTTTTTGAATTTGAATGCGATGCAAAGATTGGTCCCTTTTTCCTACAGGATGTCAGAAACACATTTACTACACAAGCCGATGGTTTTTAAAAGCGCGTATGCTTAACACTTGCTGAAACTTTTGACATGGGGCCTGCTTCATGCTGACTGCGCCTTACGGA